>NC_046221.1:154940761-155277757 GCF_009819885.2 Catharus ustulatus | reverse complement strand
CTTTTTCCCCCCCACCATCTCTGGCATTTCCATATCAGTAAACTTGTTCCTGTTCTCATTTCTTCTTGTATTTGAGAGTGTTTTTCAGTAATTAAGATTATTATTATTATAAATTGCACATATTTCAATGAATTTGTTATTTGTGAGTTCATGTCCTGCCCTGCAGATTGTGTGCTCTTTGGGGGAGGGATTTTTGGTACTTTAGCGCAAACATAAAGCCTTATTTTGCACTGGTGACTGCATTACCTAGCACAATAGAAAAAGAAAATAAAATAAAAAAATAGTATTTGAAAAATACTATTCAGTAGGAAATAAATAAAAATACATAGGTTTAAATTCTGAACAGTATCAATCAGCTGATTTACACCAGCTGAGACTCTAAGCTGCAGCATTTCCACAGCTTTGTCCATGGATATCAATTTTCTGGGGTTGGAGCACCTTACATGAGTGTATATGTGGACAAAGTCAATACTTTGTATTGTCAAAATACTTCTGTATTATTAATGCTATAAATGCTAGAACTGTAATAATAATGTTATCAAGCTTGTTTTTATCATAGAAATGCATATTGTTTTGTTTTACACGTGTAACAAATAAAGTTACAATGTACTGAAGCAGTAAACTGAATTTCTTCAGGAAAGGCATGCCAGAGGTGACTTTTTCCTCCTTCTCATCTCCACTGTCCTGTTTGTAATGTGGTTCTTTACATTATCTCTGGCATGGACATTTCTTCATGCTAGGATTTCAGGTTTGTGCTGCTGAAAGCTCTTGCTACATAATTTGAGAAAAAAACCCAACCAAACAAAAAACTGTGTGAAAATAAAGAACACCTCAAATAACATACCTCAGCAGCTTTGCCCTGCATGTGCCAGACAACCAGGTGAGGACCAGTGATTTGCAAACATATGCTCCAAAGTGCTGCTTACTATCTTCCTGAATAATTTAGGCCTGAGTAATAAACAAAACTGTTCTTCACAAGAGAAAAACAAACACACTGTGAGAGCTTTCAGTCACTGGTGTGTAGAGAATTCTACTTTTGTGCCCATCACAGGTGTGAAGTTACCTGCTTGAAGAAGTGGTCCTGCAGCTTAACTAGGTTTGTCAAACAGGACCTATATACACACTGATGGAAACAAACTGCCTTAATTCAGGACATAGGGATACAGGGGTTTGGAGTGAGGTTGAACAGGGGAAAAGGGAGAAATACAAGGAAGGTGGATTTAGATTTGTCATTATGTCCCTCTATCCAACTCTGTTTAATTGGTAAAAAGTTAATTTCCCCAAATTGAATTAGTTTTGCCCATTCTGGCAATTGTTGTTTGATTACCTTGCTCTTATCTCAATACATGAGTTTCTTATCATATTTTTTCCCCATCTTCTGTTGAGGCTGGGAAGTGAGGAAAAAAAAAAAGCTGGTGTGCACCTGGCATCCTTCCAAGTCAACCCACTCACCTTAGTATTTGGGAATTTAATTAATTGCATATATTATAATCCTTTCTTCAGAACTCTCATCTAGGATATCTGAAAAGGGGATAAAGGGATGAACACTCTCCCCCTTTGCTTTTAGCTTAACTAAATAACAGGCACTCCATGTACTACAATGTAAACACAGGGTTGAAAATACTGTAGGCAGCGAAAACAAGGTTTTTTACTTGCTTGAAATTAATACTTTGATTGTGAATTCTGCTCCTAAGTAAAAAATTAATGTTATTAGCAAAAAAGTTATTATTTGAAGAGGCCTGCAATTTGATATAAATGTGTAGGTATAAGGATTAGTGGACCTTCTTTATTGTCTGTGATTCTTTGCAGGGACCTTGGGCCACATCCAACCAGCTGTGTAAACCTCTGAGTGGAGCTGTTACTAATCCAGTCAGATAGGCCAGCACAAATATTGTGGAGTTAAAGTGCATAAACTACTTCTGCTCCTTTGTGTTTCATCATCTCCACAAATCCCAGGAGTCTTAACTCAATGACACCTTCACACTCCTCTAATCAGCAGTACAGACAGAAAGGTGCAGAGTGGCTTTGGGGAGTTGCATTTACATCGGAGGTAAATGGCTAAATAAATTAATTTGATCATTGGAAAAATTCCGGCTCCCTTATTTAAATTTAGAGGTGAGTTTCCTGTTAGTTGAAAATGACCTTTAGGTTTGATTAGATCTCTAGATTAATGAAGACAGGTAGGAAATACAGACTGATTTTCCTGATGTTACCACTTCGATTTTATGCCAGTTGTGATCCCGAATTGGACCAGGCTGCTCAGGGAAGAGGTGGAGTCACCATCCCTAGAAAAAAACCGAAAAGTGTAGACCTGACACTGGAGGACATGGTTCAGTGGTGACTTGGTAATGTTGGATTAACGGGGGGACTTAATGATCTTAAGGTCTTTTCCAACCTAAACTGTTCTATGATTCTAAAATTTTACAAGACTGAATCACTGGAACAGGCTGCCTTCACAAACAACGGAAAACAAGCTTTCAGCTCAAAATACATGAGGCAAACTAGCTGATGGAGATGCAGGAGGAGGACAGACGTGTCATACAAAGGAGGGGGACGACAGAAGCGTCAGGCAAAGGACGAAGTGTGAGATTGATGCCTGAGGAAAAGACATTTCATCTCTGCACGGCGGGCCCGGGAGCCGCCGGGGTGGTGCAGAGACCGTCGGGTTAAAGCCAGGCCGGCAGAGACCGTCGGGTTAAAGCCGGGCCAGGAGCCTCCGGGGCGGTGCACACACCGTGGGGTGCAGCCGGGGCGGTGCACACACCGTGAGGTTACAGCCACGGCGGTGCACACACCGTGGGGTTGCGGCCGGGGCGGTGCACACACCGTGGGTCGCAGCCGGGCCGCAGCGCCGCCCTGAGCGCCGCCCGCCGGGGCCGTTGCTGTGGCAGCGCGGCCGGGAATGGCGGCGGCGCCTGAGGGGCCATGGTGCACAGTGAGTGTCGGACAGCGCCGCTTCCCTCCCCTGCCCGGCCCTGCCCTGCTCTCCAGCGCGCCCTGCACGCTTCCTTTGTGTCCGCAGAAGGGCAACAAAGCTGGGGAAGGAGCTGCGGGTGTTGAGGGAGGTGTTCTGGAGGCTCAGGCAGACCTCACCGCTCTCTGCAGCCCCCTGAAAGGAGGCTCTCTGCTCCCTTCTAGGGACAGGACAAGAGGAGACGGCCTCAAGTTGTGCGGGAGGTTTAGTTTAGATGTTGGGAAACATTTGTTCATGGAAGGGGTTGTCCAGCACTGGACAGGCTGAGCAGGGAACTGGTGGGGTCAATACACCTGGAGTTATTTAAAACTCCTGTAGATGTGACATTTAGGGACATGGTTTCGTGGTGGATTTAGCAGTGCTGGGTTGTGCTAGATGATCTTAAAGGTGTTTTCCATTGTAAACAATTGTCTGAGTCACATTCCCTCTCGCCACAGTCGTGTTGCTTCCACACTCCCCTGGCAGCCCCCTGCACTCCTGCCTCCCTTGGATGATTGTCGGATTTTCCTCTTCCCTGGCAATAACCCCCCCTGTTATCTCCCCACACAGAGCAGGAGGGTTCCTTGCCTCTCCAAACAGCAGCTGTGGGGACTGGGGTGGCCCAGGTGGGGACCCCTCCTGTGTGGGGCAGCCCCTGTGAGAGGGGATGATGGATAGGATGGTTTGTGCCTGAGCCCAGGTCTGTCACATGTGGAAAAATCCCAAATGAGGTAAAACACTCCATAATGTTACTTATGAAGTGATCATCTTTTACAGGGACAGCAGTATGACCCAAAAGACTGAGTGCTCACACCTTTTACTCCTGAAAAAGGAGTTCCCTTCCTCTGTGATTTTTCTTGTCATCTGTTTTGGTTGTATATTATCACTGACTGCCAGTCTCGTGCTGGGCTCAAGCAGTGTTTTGGACAGGAGCTCCCTGTCCCTGCAGGAAGCTGGCACATGCCCTCTTTGAGCAGGCACTGCCTGAAGGAGAATGACTTTATTTCCTGAACAGAGCAGCATGAATTTGAGTCTTACTTGCATACTTCACTTTTCTGAAATGCAGCTTCCCCCACTGATGCACCTGCAGCTGTCCATCTGCTTATTCTTTCAATTTCTTTGTTATCCTTCACTTCTGCTTCCTTTTTTGAGTCAAATGTGTACTTTTTGGAAGCCCAGGCATTAGAACTTCAAGATCTGTTCTCTCCACTTGATTGATGCCATCCCTCATTTCCTCCTGTGTTCATGGGAACCTGGGAGTAGCTGTGGTCACTGTTCCTTACTGCACACAACACCAGAAAATCTGATTAATGAACATTTTAGTGAGTTCAGTGTGTTTGTCAATGTCCTGGAGATGCTGTTATTTACAGTTTTATTTAATATTTGTTTTCTCTTGCAAGCTTTTTTCCCTCATTCCACTTAAATGAACTAGATCTTACACAAAATGTCAAGTGTTCAGGCAGTTTTCTACAACAGGATATCAAATTAGGTTTATAAACTTCACTTTAGCTTCTATTGTGAATGATTGTCTCTGCTTTTCAAATCATCTGTTAATGAAAGTGAACATTTTTGCAGAATTGCTGCAAAAATAATTTTGATTTTCATCAGCAAATGGAAATTAGTCTGTAATTAAGCTGTCAGGAATAGTTTATATGACTCCTTTTTTATGAAGCATATAGAGCATAATATTGCCACCAGTGTGTACGTATGCAGATTGGGGAGTATTGTTTTCCTACTCAAAATTACCTGGTAATAGTGGCACTGAAAAATCTGCTACACAGAAGTAAGCAGGCTTTTTTTTTCCTTTGAATTTCTAGCAGATTTCCCAAGTAACTTATTAGAAATACCAATTTTTTTAAATATACATTTAGTGTGAAGACTGAAGTATTTAGTCATGGTTATTGACTTATTTTTTCTCTTTTCTCTGTTACTTTTATCAAGTTCAAGTGGAAGATGCAATAAACCTGCTCAAAGTGGTTAAAAGAGACATTGACACCTTTCCCAATATGATTTATGTGCAGACAGGTTCAATCAATATCTGTATTTCCACATTTAATTCTGTAAATTAATTCTGTCACGTGAAACTCTGTTGAGCAGAAGGGAGATTTAAGCCTGGACATCTATAAATAATATAATATAAACACAACCAGTTTCACCCCTTCCCAAAGACTGCAGATAGAGGAGCTGTACAGACACATGTGAGTTTGGGCTGTATTGGTACACAGTTTGCTGATCCGTGTGAATGTGTGCAGCCATTCCAGGATCACTAATAAAAAAATTGGATGATTTCACAAAACCTCTCTTAGACAAAGAAGTGAAAGAGTGCTTTTAATTAATGCATGGTAGGAACAGTATGTTTTCACAAATCTTTATATATATTTTTTTTCTTTATGCTTATTTTTCTTCAGATCCTTTTTGAAAGGCTTTTTTCTCTATTTTTTTTCCCAGCATTAAAAATCATGAAAATACCTGTGCTGGCTTGATAAACCCCTGTGTTTTTCATCAGTACTTCACTGTAGTCCAGTGCTTGTCAAGGAGAGGAAAATGCTGGCACTTTTTGGTGCAGTGTACTAGAAACAAAGTTCTAGCATCTAGCTCAGGAATGAGCACTGGTTCTTACAGAATTTCTTTACCTTCATTATACAGAGCCTTTTCACTGTTTGAAAGACTGCCTGGCATTAAATATTACAACATGGTAACTAAACCCAGGTCTGTGACGTTTTTCAGCCTCTGAAACTCCTTTGCTGGCTCTGATGAGCTGGTAGTGCCTAAGAAATACCAGGTGTACATTTCATTATAACATAGACATTTATAAGCATGACTTAGCGATGGCATAAAAAATATCTGCCCACTTTCAGCATTTATCCTGTTTATTTCTGTGCACACTGTGCTGGTGGCAGAATATGATGACACACTGCAGTTTGCTTCCTCCCCACCCCCCACTGTTCTCTGTGATGTGAACATCTGGCATCTGGAAATAAAACAGCATAAAACACTCCACTACTTGTCTACATGAATCAATCTGCAACCCAAGCTATGCTGAAAATAGTGGCTGCTGGATTAATTTCTGCAAGGGTTGTATCACATTCTTATGGAAGACTCAGCAGTTTTCATATGGATCTTTCCAAATGTTACAGGTGATGTGATTGTGTTTCACAAAAGATCTTTACTGTGGCAGAGTGGGTTGAAGCTACTTGATATCTTGATAACTTTTCTGGCAGATTTTATTTTTGTTGTCATTCCTCCCGGGCTATTTGGTATGGTGGAACAAAATATTTTAATGATTTTATAATTTGGTTATAAGTCAGATGGCAGAAAATGATTACAGGGAAATATGACAGCTAATGTTTCTTTCAGTCACTGAAGATCTTGTTAGAAGACGTGCAGAACACAACAACTGTGAAATTTTTTCACTTGAAGAAATTTCTTTACATCAGCAGGAAATAGAAAAGCTAGAGCATCTTGACAAATGGTGTCGAGATTTAAAAATTCTCTATCTTCAGAATAACCTAATTCCAAAAATTGGTAAGTATTTTCTCGATATTTCTTTTAAAATGTATTCACATGCATCATTTCAAAATCAGAAAAAAAAAATTCTGTTATACTTAAGGGAATGTACTCCTAACAACAGTTCCTTTCCTGTTTTTTTGATTAAATCTCTAAAAAGCTCAGAAATTTGGGAGATTTTTAAATTAAAAAGATACTACTGAGATACAAGTCACAAGAATATGAGTGTGGAAAACCTTTTATGGATTAAAATTTCAAAAATCAGGATATAGTTTAAATATCCCATCTTGTGGCAAACAGAGACAGAGTTTACCATATACCATAGAATGATATAATGGGATTAGCTCTTTCAGGCTCTTTTAAAAATTTCATTTTCATGCAAATTAAATTTTTTTGTTAACATTGAAATAATTTTTATTCAGGTAAAATACTTGCTTGTGTGCATGAGCCAAACTTTCTGCAACAAAACCTTAATGGTCTTCCTAGACCACAGGAGATATCATTTCATATGGTTTTGTTCCATTCTGGAAGATGTGACATCAAGCCTTGGGCTTGTACTGTCTGGATGAACAACAAAAATTTGGAAATGTTCAGAAATTATAAATTATATTTATATTAGAAATTATATTATGTATTTTTTTCTAAGTTCCTTAAGAGGAAGAAAAAAGTACTAAGGTGCTAGGAGGAAATTCTGTGCTCAAGAGCTTGGAGGCAAATCCATTAAGTTTCTCGAGGGACTCATAAGGAAACTCTGATAACTGATAACATAAACATTTCCTAAAGTGGAGTAATCTCCCAAAGATGACAAGTTTTTTTTTAAACTGCTTTGTGCTTCTTTGCCCCATCAAAAGAGGGACTAAAATAAGTGGGTTTTCTCTCTGTTAATGTGTCCTTAATAAGGCACAAGATTTCATCTTGTGATTTTTCTGTCAGCTCTCAGGCTTCCTTCAGGTTAGCACAGGATACCATTTTCAGCAATTTCATTTTTGAGACGAGCAATTTTTATGTTACCATAATTTAACTGCAGGAATTGAAAAGTATGCAACTTGGTGATTCATATATTCTTGTATAATGTGGCAGCTTTCCAAGGTAATACCTTAAATGAAAACAAAAAAAAAACCAACCCCAAAACAAAAAACAACCAAAACAAACACCACCAACCCCCCCCATGCTATAGTAATGACCAAAAACCTTGTCATAGGGGTTGTATTGCAGAGTACTGAAGTTGAGAAGTTATTCTTCCCAGTGGATACCAACATGTCCTTGCAGAGGACACAGCAGTTCCAAACAAGCTTCTGAATATGATAGAGAAATGCAACAAAAACAAACATCCAAACTAAGCTGCACAAGTTCTTGCTGAGATATTGATGCCGTCATTTGTTTGTGAATTACATAGAAAGTACTTCTCCAAGTTCTTAGTAAAGTGTGCTGGGATTCGTGTCACAGAATTTGTCAAGATCTCACATTTCCCAAGATGGAATGTCTCACTGTGCTTTTTCAGCCATTCCTCTTGAATGAGATATGTGTTTTATGAATTTGTGATTAAAATGTGTTTATAACTTCCCTTATTTCTTTTTTCTTTTATGTTTTCAGAAAAATTCTTTGTTTTATCTTTCTGTTAACATTAAAATATCGATGTCCAATAGTGGTACATATTCTGATTTCTTCTTATTATTTTTCTGCTTCATTATTGCTTTGAAGTAAAGTAAGCAACTGAAACCATAATGTCCTTTCCAGTGCTGAAAACTGAAATAATCCATCTATGTTTTGTTACAGAAAACGTGGGCAAACTAAAGAAGCTGGAATATTTAAATGTAGCTTTGAACAACATTGAAAGAATTGAAAATCTGGAAGGTCAGATTTTGAAAAAAGCCATTTTGTCTTTTCATATTAAAGCACTTAGGTTGTGATTTGGTGTAAAAGAGAGTGGAAACCACTAAGTGTGCCCACCTGTAGAGGTGTTTTGTGGATACATAGAGCATCCTTAGGTGCAGGATTTCAGTAACTGCTGCTTTGTAGCAAGTGCTTCCTACTTCTGATTTTTTCTCATTGAACTTTCCTGAATGTCTCCAGGCCACATTTCATCTTCAGAAATCAAATGTCACACACAAGAAGGTTCTGTGCTCAGCACAGTTTGCATTAAGAGTCTGGGTTTTATTAAACAAGGTTTTCAGAGGATTTTTTCTCTTTCATTGCTTGGAATCCTGTCTGTTTTATCTGTGTTTAATCCTTTATCCTGCCATTTCTGTATGTTTCATGTGCAAAATGTGGCATTTTCCAAGATTAAAATTTAAGACTTGGAGCAACCCATAAACACATTCCATATTACTTGAATAATTTATGACTTGATTGTTTTCTGTTTCTCAGTTCTGGTTAGGCCAGGTGCTGAATCTTAAACATATCCACCTTGACAAAGGAACAGTTAAAAAAAAAACCCAAACAAACTGGTTGATTGGTTGGTTGTTTATGTGTGCGTGTGTGTGTTTTGGTTTTGTTTTTCTTTTGTTTGTTTAGTTGAATGTTTGGTTGGTTTGTGTTTTTAAGTCTGAGCTGATTCAAGAGGATAGCTTAAATAAGAAAAAAGCAAACAGCCTGAACACAAATTTGAAAAAGTTGAAGAAGTAGGTAGTGTAGTATGTATTTAGGAATTTGCTGAGAAAGTTGCATTTGTTCTCATGCCACTAAATTTTAAATTCATCTATCAGGCTGCATTATTTATTACTGTGATTTGTTATTTACTTAGGAATTACAACCTTTGGAATTGGCCCTTGCATAAATTTGGGTTATTTAAATCCCCTAATAAATTGTTCTACGTTGTTTACTTCCTGACAGCTCAACTGTGCATCAAACTTAGCAAATAGGCCAGGACAGGAAAGTGATTACAGTGATGTGATTCAAAGTTGAGCTTGCTTACAGCTAAACTTTTTAATCTTAGAGTCAAGGTTATGATTCATGGACACATTATGATAAAAGGAGAGACTGATAAATTAAAAATCAGATTTTCCAGAGCATTTTGTTACCTAACTTGGAGTTTCTGTTTGTAATGACTTGTTTTAGTACTAACACTTTCTCACTGGTATTTGCAATTTGACCAGTGATAAAGTATTTACAATGACAGCTGAGTCCACAGAGTGGAAAGCCTAACTTGCACTGAGTTTTTATACTTGAATAATATTACCAGAGATTAACCATACTCAGAACTGAAACTCTTAATTGATCCTGCTGTCCTTAAGTAATTGGGTTGGATTTTAGCCATATGATTGAGACTTAGCTGAGAAAGGGGTATCAGGACAATCAGACTGTTAAAAATGAAATCCAGCTTGTCTGAAAACTAAATATTTAATAGTTCATCTATAAATGTCCAAAAAGTTTTCATACTGATAAAACGAGTAATTTTATGGTAGTTTGTATTTTATTGAGTTTGTTTTATTCCTGTAAATATTGTAAGCTCATAAACCTTGGCTGAGTCACTCTTTTGCTCAGAAAAAGTCTTGGAAAAGATGTGTTCTGATAGAATGGAACCAGTTCACAGAACACAAATGGAGAAAGTTTTATATCCAATTGTGTACAGGTTACCATGTGTACATTTATGTTACAGACAAATTGAATTAAGATTTCTTTCAAACAGGCTGTGAAGAATTGAAGAAACTTGACCTGACAGCAAATTTTATTGGTGAACTGTCCAGTATTGAATCCCTAAAATGTAATATTCATCTAAAGGAATTGTTTCTAGTGGGTAACCCATGTACTGAATTTGAAGGTTATAGACAATTTGTAGTGGCAACTCTTCATCAATTAAAAGTAAGATTTTTAAAACTTAAATTTAAATCCAAATAAAACATGAGTACTGTCGACTGAACATGCTTACCCTGTACTTGGAAAGCTAATAGACTTCTTCTTAATGTTCACAGGAAATTCTATTCCAAGGAATAAATGACTCCCATAAATAATATGATAGTAATTGGTTCTATTCTACTGGAACCGCAATTATTCATTAACTTTTCTGTCATCTTTATTGGAGATTCTTAAACAAAAGTTTTTAATTTGTTTTTTTCCTAAATAAATTTATTGTACAGTTCTGGTGCTTTTTTCCTCATAATTGTTATATACAAAGTATTTTTAAATTATTAGTACGATTGCAGAAAGTTAGTGGGTTGTTGGTACCATTCCAACAATATATGCTAAACCTGCAGAGTAAGACAGTAAAAATATACAAGTTGAGTAAAATTGCACTACATTGCACTGACTGTAAATAGATACTTTGAGTATCTATTGTGGTTTTGTGCTATGACCGAACTGATGTAACAATTTCCTGTCCATGAAACAGTCTCCAGCCTGAAATAGGTTCTCACTAATTTTCTCAGAGAAGCACAGGCACTGCTTAACTTATTAAGAGTAGATTCAAGTTACTCAGTTGGCAGTTAACTTACACATCAAAAGAAATAATTTTGGGCTGAATCAAAGTAAGACAAAGACCAGAAATGGCTGAAGGGACTCTCTCTACTGTATAGTCTAATAGGACTAATTAAAATTCCTGGAAAATGCTAAAAGCAGATCTCAGACACACAAAACCATTTTCAGATCTGAATAGCGAGTTATTGTTAATTCTTTGTAATAAAGTATAACTTACATAGTGCTAGTGATATGTGATAGATACATTTCTAATTATAGACAGGACTTAATTATCAAAATTAAACTACAATCTAATAGATGCGTCAATTTGAATATGTTTATAATTTCTCACATCTTTATATTGATTTTTGTCCCCCTTTGGGAAGTATTTGGATAGTAAAGAAATAGAACGTTCAGAGAGGATTAAAGCACTTCAAAACTATCCAGAAGTGAAATGGAAAATCAGAGAACAGGAACGAGCTTACCTTCTCAAAAGGGCCAGAGAAAAGGAAGAGGCTCAAAGAAGGATGCAAGAAAGAAAGGATGAGAAACAGAAACAGATGGACTCTAAGCTTGAATTTCACAGGTAACAGTAAACAACAACAGTTTGTG
Organism: Catharus ustulatus; assembly: GCF_009819885.2. Taxonomy (NCBI): domain Eukaryota; kingdom Metazoa; phylum Chordata; class Aves; order Passeriformes; family Turdidae; genus Catharus; species Catharus ustulatus. The sequence goes on along the minus strand of NC_046221.1, from coordinate 155,266,293 downwards.
AGTAAATATTATTATTTTCTTTCTTTATTCACAAGTTTGGCTTTTTTCATTCAAGAGTTCATATAATTCCACTTAAATATTTTTTGTTCATCTTTGTTGTTGATTCAAGCAGAGTTATTTCTCCTCATGCATGTTATCTCTAATGAAAAATATCATCAGTTACAAACATAATTTATTATTGACCTGCAGACACAGTTCAATAGAATTTTTACTCCCAAAACCCCAAGCTGAGTTGTCTGGGTGCCAAAATAGTGTAATTAATATTTTCTTTTAGGAGAACAGCTGGAAATTGTTATTTAAGGTAAAGCAGGGCTTCCAGAGAAAGCAGCTGTTCACCTATGATTGCTTTTGCCTTAGCATTATAACAGCTGAAGACTGAAGTGGAATATTGTAGGCCTTTTGTGTTGATTTTCCTACTTCTTCCCCTTCATCTCACTGATATTACCTAGACAGCAGCAGGGTTTTTGTCTGGGGTCATCTTCTACTGCACTTGCCACCCATCTTATTTTGAATCCAATAGAAACTGTTTCATGAAGCTGTCTGCAGAATTTTGTTCTTATAGATCACACCTGTATCATAAATTTAGTTTTCTCTCTGTATTGGTAGAGATTTGCAGAAGCTTAGAGCTGGGGAGAAAAATTATTCAGGCATTAAGATTGCATTTGAGGAGATGCTCTTTGTTACCTTATAAATTTCTAATCTGTTGCTGCCTGATTTTGGGAATTCTTAAACAGCACATGGACTGAAGGTTTTCTCTCACCTGAAAGCTGTGAGGGTATCTGAAAATTCTTTTTATGAAATTAAATCTGTTGAACTACCTAGTAGGGTTTTCAGGGGCTTGGGTATAGCTATGCTATCACTTAATTGTCAGGTAAATGAAAAACACTATGTCAAAATATGCTTTGTTGATTGACAAAAGAAGCAGAGCAGAGAATGTTCTCCAAATATATAAGATACCATTCTTGGTAGGAATTGTACAGTTGTTACTGGGTTGAAAAAATATTGCAGTAATTTATTAGCAAGGTACTCTTAATTTAATTTGGATAATATTCTGGTGATCTTGTATAGCCCAGACTGCCCACAGGAAAAATCCAACCAGGCAGAAGATGATGGAGAGCAGGAAAGATACAGAACAGTTGAAAATGATGATGAAGACAGAAAATTTTGGGAGGAGCCTACACCATACACTCCAGAATCTAGATTAGAAACTCACAGATACATTGAAGAAAAACGGAAAGCTAAAGACAATGCAAGGTACTTTTCAGTTTTATTATCTTTGATGAATTGAAGGAGAAATTTTCAAAGGTACAGAGAAAAGGTGGGTGATTGCCTGACTTTAAATATTATTGAGAATTGACAGCTTAAATCCCTGTTGCTTGTTGAATAGGCTAATACAGTCTAAACTAGATATTCAGATTATTCATTTTGTTTTCTAAATTTCATTTAGGTAATCCTTATTTTATTTTTCCTCAGAGGTTTTAAATATAATGTTTTTTCAACTTCATTTTACGAAGTTTAGAAATTTCACTTTTCTGTCAGCTGTTTTGTGTAGTTCAACATTTAACATTCTCCTGAAAAAAATGTATCCATAGTGCAGATTGCATTATGTGAATTCCATACAGGCCATGCTATGAGTGCTTTGCACAAGTGGCATTTCAGACATTTTTTCCATGTAACTGAGAAATTTTTTTCTCATACTTTATCAAAGATATTTGTCACCAGTAATAAGATTCTTTGTGCTGTTTGGCATGGCGAATCTGAAGAAGTCTGGTCCCTGAAAAGCCTTTCAAACTTTATAGTTGTTACTGGTTTTGCTGAACATGCAAAATAGATGCAAAAAAACCCCAGTATTTTATTGCTGCTGGCTTATCAATTCCACAGACATTGTAAACAATGTATTTTTGTTTTTCTTTTTTCTTCTTTCTCTCTTTTACTTATATAACATAATTTGTGCCAGAGATTTTTTTTTTCCGCTCTTCTTTTTAAGGGCTTGGATTTTAAAACTTTTGTCAAGGCTAAGAATTGAAAAAGTCAGTCCTATGGAGCTCTCCAAGAAATCTGGAAATGTGCATAACTTGTTGCTGTTATTAATTCAAGTTCTAGCACTTTCCTGGAAGAACTACTGAGAAACTCAGATTCTAGCCAGTTTGAATTTTACTGTGTTTGGAAATGCCTTGCTCTAGTCAAAAGCAAATATGCTCCAAATGCTTCCCTTTAAAAATTCAAGGACAGTCCAAATACTGTTATAATAAAGATAGAATAATTTTTTTGTGGATTTTTCTAGATTCCCAAGGCATTTAAAAGGTTTAAAAATCCTTTCATGGCTCATTTTGATTTGGTGTTGAGAAAGTTTCATGGAATCCCCTTAAAATGGTTCACATGAATAAACAGTTTCATCTGGAAACAGATTATTAAAATCCAAGAGATGGTAGAATATAATTCGTGAGGTGTTTCTGAGAACATCTTTCGAGCAGAGTGGTGGTTCATTCACTTTGCATTTAAGTGTCAAGTGTAGGAATTCAGGTGTGGAGGGAGACTGGCAGCCCACAAATCCCACATGAAAGCTGATTTATATTGTAGAGTAGTGTTTAACACTTCGATAATTGTCTTTCTTTAACAGAATTCTTATAATGTAGTCATTCCAGTAGTCAACTTAAGTGTTTTTATTTCTTCTCGAAATCCATTGTATTTATAGAACAAATCTATTTTTATGGGGTTTTTTTCCCCCCAAGGTGTTCTAAATTGCCAATATTTTATATCTATCATTAGTGATTTACCTTTAACATTCTCTTAATCTTGAACTTACAATAAGAAATAAGTTCAGGAACAAAAAAGAAGCAGTGTATTTTTGTTGGGGTTTTTTTGAGAAATAAGCTGGCTGAAGTGGCCATACCCATTGTATTGATCAACTGAAGAGTGGATTAATGCAACATGACAATTACAATGCTGTGTTTTTAAAGAAATACCATATTTTTACTTAGGTGCAAGCAGACTTTTCTTTTTCATGTTGCTAAGATTCCTTGCTCTTCCTTTCCTTGCTCATAATCTAAACATTTACACAGGAAAATACCTGTATTACAAGTCTTACTGATCTTACTGTGATCTACTTTTATTGGGCAGATAAATTTATTGTAGCTGGTTTATTGTACTAAATGAAAGTCAGATAGAGTTTAATTGCTAATAGCTGGAAATGGATAGTGGATATTAAAGTAATATATCAGTACATCATCAATACATCAGGAATATGTATTGCATTTTTGAACAAAGAACACAACAAAAATGTCATATATGCATCAACAAATAATCTATATGTCTGCCCTTTGGTCCTACTGTATCCTATTTGATGCTGCCTGTAATCTTTTGACCATTAAAATTCTTTTTGCTAGAGCAAAATAGTGATTGAGAGACAGATGCTGTTTGGAGGTAAGCCAAGCACTTTTTCAGTGGGAGTAATCAAGTGAGCATGAATAAAAATTCTTTAGCATTGCTTGCTCATACATCAGTTATCAGGGGCAACACCTCATGATGAGTTTGACCATCTCTAACTGGAAAAATGTCCCATTTCATACATTTAAGCCACCCATGGTTTTCTTGTGGTGTACCAGATAATTTGGTATATTTCTGTTTGAGAATGGACATGGTGACATGCAGAAATTATTGTCCATGTAAGATGGGACATTATAAATTATTTGCTAATTTTTAGATTATGTTTTTAATGTGCAGCTGGACCTGTGATGCAATCTGCTTTGTTCCTGAGCTAAATTGTAGCCTTAACATCAAATACCAGAAAAGTCTTACCTCTTGCCATCCTCTTCTTTATTTTTGCTATTAAACATAATAATGCAACTTTTAAATTATTAACCATAAGCAATTTTTCTTTCTGTTTTGTTAAGGGAATCAAAAAAGAGAGAGAAGACTGCTTGGACATTGGTCACTGCAGAAGGAAGAGTTCTGAATGTGAATGTGCCTAAGTAAGTGAGGTTAAGAAGTTAAACAGTCAAATCTCTCTGTATTTGATTTGGGTAACTATTTCAATATATGTGACAAGCCAAAAATAGGAGGGCTGAGAAATTCTTGTTGCAGTATTATACTCCTTGTGGGAAAACCGTGTTCTAAATTAATATTCTGATGCTGGAAAAAGAATAATTTTTCATTAAGTGCTGAAGATTGTTTAATCTAACATCTTTGCCTTTCAAGATTGAAGAATTTGTTTTTCTGTAAAAGATGTAAGATATTTTAGTCTTTTCCCTTCTATAGAAAGGCTCTTTCTTGAAGCATCTTGCTAACAGTGTAAAAAGTTTAGGTGTTGAAGATAAAAGTGTATGAGAAGCCACTTTGAATGTGGAAAAATACATCCCAGTAATATTTCTGGACAAAATCATTCTGTCCTCTGATGGCAGGTGTAAAGCTGGCAGAATTGTGAAGGATAATCAGGTTCTGTGGCAAGGGGCTCTGTGACCCTGAGAGTCTCCAGCAACAGAGGATGGGGATCTGGGGAGGTGTCTTGTGTTTTACCATTGACAAAGGCACTTGGGTTTTGGAATGTGTTGGAATGACTTTCCAGGAATATCAGCCATTGATTTTACTTGAACCAAACCTTCATTTTCTAAGGGAAAGCAGGAGACTGAGTGCAAACATTATTTCCTTATAAACAGCCCCCATAGGGCCTCCTGCAGGAGACTGAGATGAGAAAGTGGCCACTTAGCTCTCTGCTGTTCTCTGAAGAAGTTTTCCATTTAAGACTGATTTAGCTGCAAAACCAAATATATGAATATGCTTATCATTAACATGAAGATTGCTTTCTAAATCTTGGAAATTTAGAAATCCTTGCAAATTCAAGGAATTACATGAAGTGCACAATTTTCAGTAGAACAGAGAGAATTAAACGTAGTGGAAGAGTTTAGTGTCATGTAGAGCCATGTTTAGTCTGTCTATCTCCTGTACCAGGAGATACTTTCCATTGTGTTGATGTACTTTTTTTAGTAAAAATGTGTTGACTGAAAAAAAAAAAAAAAGGTACCATTTTCTAATCCAAAAAAGACAAACCTAAAATAATTTAAATCTTGTGTTAATAGAAGTTGATTGTGCCTCCAAAAAGCAGAGACATTTAGACTAAATCTCTAGCTATCTTTTTTAGAAGAAACAGAGTTCACTGTTAGTATCATCCCTGTTTGTGTCACCCAAGTTTTCTGAATTTAGTCTGTGGATGTGCCCACATAAAGCCAGACCAATGAGCATTTTTTGTCATGGCTTCAACAAGAATGTCACAGCTGTTCAGTGCAATCTGGCAGTGTCTTGGAGAGACGTAAAGAAAGAGATACAAGTAAGCAGATGGTGTTCTCCAAGTTTTTGCTTCAACGTGAAATCTCATGTCCATAAAAATGTCCAAGCTTCTCTGATGTTCTTTTGGAAAGTTAGCAAGAGGAATGGCTGCTTGCTGCTGAGGACAGAAATAGTCTGTTCTTCAGTTCTAATTGAGAGTCATCCTGGAAAATTTTATGATTCTGTCCTCTTGTTCACCCCTCATGTTTCAGTGGATTCTCAAAATCAGTGATGCAGTAAGACAAAAAGTTTAAACAGGAAATAAAGCTGTTTTGTATTCTTTTGCACTTTTCCATTAAAAAATACTTGTAAACTACAACCTCTGTAAACTTTCTTGCATATTGACTGTATCAGAATATAGGAGAGCAAAAAGTGAAAAATATATCTAGCAAATATTTTTATTGGTGAAAAAAATTTAACATCTAATCTGTTAACATTTGAGCATCTTTCCATTACCTGAATCCAGCTTATCTAAGTATTTTAATGTCACTGAAATAGCCCAGATAGATTATATTTTATCTTTTTATCAGATAAATTATATATTATCTTTCATTTTATACTAATAACTAATTTATCAAAAGCTTCTCATTTGTAGGTAATTTCATTCTGTTTTTTTTTCTCTGCTTTCATGCATGGGAAATGTTTGAGCATATGAGCAGAACTTGTAAGTGTAGACTAGGTCTCCTTATAGTTGTAATAGATGGCATCAATTTATAGCTGGTAAGATTCATTCTCAAGTTTAAGAACACAGCCAACAGAACACAAATGCAGAACTTACACAATCTACAGGCTCATTTTCAACAAATGTAAAGCTTATAGAGTCAAGGATATTGTGCAAATCATGTTTTACTTTGGAAATGCACAGAAAGATATTTATACTTGGGGCAAATTAATTACTACAAACAAAAATGCATATTTTTCTTAACTTACCATAAGGTTAGAATAACAAAGTTCTGTGTTTTTCATGCATTTTGGAATTGTTTTTTGTATGAAGATGTAATAGAGCAGACAGGTTTCACCAGCAGGTGTCTCTCGTTCTGCATTATCAGAATGAGCTTAAATTTAACTGACCTTCAGCAGAAGATTTTTTTTGCTTTTCTTGTGGTTTGAGTAGGGAGAACAGAAAATAGATTTAAGAATGACCTTCACACAAATGCTAATTTTTTTTTCTATTCGTGGGACAAATTGCAACTGTTTCTAAATGATCACATGACATATTGTCTAAATGGTGTTTGTATTCATCTAAAATTGCTAACATTTGAACTATGCTGTAATGTTTGCTTATTCACTCCAGTAGTATTTATCCTGGAGGTGTTTCTTCTCATTGTTATTAGGCTTCATTTCTCTTTGAAAGATGATGAAGAAAACAACCAGATCATCTTGGATCTCGCTGTTTACAGGTCAGATCTTTTTTCACTGTAATTTTAGCCACTCATAAGATGTAATACACAGTGTTTCAATTATACTGCTCTCTGTAACAGGGACTTTTCAAGAAGAAAACAAATAATGTAGTGGATAATGGAACCAATCTCAAAACCCATGCCAAAGAAGTGACTCTAAGTCAAAGGCCCTGAATAGAGGCTGTGTCTAGTAGCCCTTCTGGGGACTGATGTTTTTTGCAGTCCACAGGCAGATGTCTTCCACACCTGTTCTTTTATATATATGTAAAATCTTTTCCATTCTTCCTTTGCAGCTAAGGGCTGTAGGGAGTAGGTTTTCTACCCATGCTGTGGCCCTAGTAGTGCTTCAGTACATTTCACATGCCTCTAGTTAAATTCTTCTTCTCCCTGAGACAGAATAGAATATCTGTGTCTTATTTTCCTTGATTAGTGGAAAGAGTCCATGGCTCGTGCCTATTGAAATGTGCCAGAGCATTGCTTGGAAGAAATTTGAACCAGGCAAACTATGACAAGGAGATAGTACATACCCTGCTAAGCATTGCAATGACCTTTTCCATTCTTCAGAAAGGGGCTGGAAACCCCCACATTTATCTATCCAGAATAGAAATTTGTTACATAAAACTTGAACTAGTTTCATAGCACAGAAATATATTCATGCCAGGTGTGACTTTTCCCTTGAAAGTCATTAATTTCCCTCAAAAGAGGTTTGTTCTATGTTTCTGACTTATAAGATACAGATCTTTTTCTGGAACCTCAGAAAACTTATTCATATACAATAAATTGCTGGATGTACTACAGAACCAGAGAATCATTTAGGTTGGAAAAGGTCTTCAAGATCATTAAGTCCAGCCTTCGACCCATCATGACCTTGTCAACTACACCACGGCATTAAGTGCCATGTACAGTCATTTCTTGAACACTTCAGGACTCTGGGTAGTCCATATTTTAATAATCTGTGCTCACTTGTAAGAAATGCAGACTAAAACATTTGAAAAATTCACCTGTAATGTTGTAAAAGAAGGGAAGTGGGAAATACGTACTCTTGTGCATTCCCATGAGTCACATCAGGTGTCACATAGCGAAGAACAGATGTAAAAGTGGAGCTTTTGCTGGTCACAAATTTTGTTTGCAAGATTTAAAATGACTGTGTTTTCTAGGAATGGAAAGTATATCTGTTCATTGTTTTCCAGCAAACTCTGTGCAAAAAAGGGAAATTGTGTTATAATTTTAGTAGTAAAACCTTCAGAAGGAAAAGTAGCAAAATATTTTCACAGTTTTAAATAGCACGTAGATTAATTTTCATATTAATGTAAAGCACTGAACTAACAGCTGAAATGCCTTTTTGTTTTTCTCAAGGATTTTGAATTCTTGCAATTATACAATAGCTGATGTCATGGACTCGACAGAATTTAGACATTATTTTAAGTGATATTCGCAGGAAGATCATGGGGTATTTTTCCCCAAAACTTTAAATCCTGGTAGTATTTTGGAAAATTTAATAACTGAAATTTGACTTTGTGCTTTATTTTTTTTTTTAAAGAGTTGTATGGTCTATTGTAGATTAATTAATTTATTTATATTTCATTCTGAAGACATTTGGAAACTTCTTTACTTGATGTTGATGTGCAGCCAACTTACATCCGAGTACTGGTGAAGGGAAAGGTTTGTAATTTCTCACTACAATCCTTTCAAATCAAGAGTTAATGTTTGCCACAGTTATTCAGTGGGCTCTGGATCTGACTTCTATGAGTTGCCAGTCATTTGCATCTATGCAGAGAAAATGTTCTTTCAATACCAACATCATTTTGAGCCACAGATAAACTGTGGAAGTCCTAAACAGAAGATGTACAAAGCCTGAAATAAAATTTCACTTTCCTTCTCTCCTCTCTTTTTATTCCCACCACACTGTACCATAAATCACTTTAGAAGAGAGCTTCCTAGTTGCCTTAGGGTAGAATTTAGCAATTTCACAATCTGGAATTTATAGCTGACAGAAACCAGTGGATGTATATTTTTTTGAAAGGGCATTTAAAATGTCATTCCAGTTTTCCCTCTTCTTGTTTGTTTAAATTTTATCATCATTTAAAAAAAAAACTTCAAAATGCTTCCACAGTAACTCAAAATCCTTATTTTTAACTGAGCCAACTGCATAAACAAAACTTGAGAATTGCTTTATGCCTAAATAGACTGGATAATCTTTCTTGTTTAATTGCTAATACAAGTCAAGCATCATTTTATAACCTACTTTAGAAATGCCACTTCAGGAATGGCAGCAATTCAGGAACATACATCTGAATCTACTTGTAAGCAAAAGCTATTTAGCATAATTTATTAGGTTTAGTAATACCATACATAAAGTGAAAGCATTTAGACCTGCAGTGTCCTTAAAATCAAAGGATGTGTTAGTGGTGGTTTTGTATTTGTTGTGTCCATGTGAAAAAAAAAAAAAAATTAGTATGATATACTTCAATTTCATATTGTATCATAGCCATTTCAGCTTGTGCTCCCTGAGGAAGTGAAGCCAGACAGCAGCTCTGCTAAAAGATCACAAACAACTGGTCATTTAGTTGTCACCATGCCAAAGGTAGGTAAGATGGGAGACATCACACAAAGGTCCTTAAATGTTGTGAGTACTCTGGGAATGTTTCTGAGTTACAGGTAACATCTGGCTTGCTAAAGATATGCCTTTCCCATCAGGGCATATTCTCCAAAAAAGGAACATTGCATAAAGACAATTTAATTGCAGAGCCAAGCCTTAGCATTTAAAATCCCTCTAAAGGAACATAATGAAAATCAGTCTTAATAGAAATTTTTATTTCCTTTACTTTAAACAAAACCAGCTTTTTATATGCTAAAAGACACTATGCAAAACGTGCATTATTATGCAATTCTGTAAGAAGATAGCTTTTTTAAATAATGAAAATAAACACCTACTTTCTTTTTCCACTTGTGAAATATAATAAGAACAAATCAGTTTATCAAAATTTGTGTGGCACACATGTGTGAAGGTTACATATTTGTTCAAATAAAGGGATGATGCACTGCTCTCACTTCTCATGTGTTTGAGAAAATAATTGCTTAATTAATTTTTGCTTCATGCTCCTCCTGGCTGGAAAGGATCCCCTGACCAGCTGTACTAACTACTGTGACCATAGAGCAAGAAGGTTGTGGCAACGTGGTATTTCAACTGAAACTGCTTGGAGCAGACAGGGAGATGGAAGTTCTAGGGAGGTGGAATTCCAGAGATGAGAATGGATTATATGGTGGGGTTCTGAATGCTGAAATTAATCAACTACAGCATTTTCTGTTGTTATGCCTGGGAGGTTTGGCTTGCTTTTAAGGCCTCTGTAGGACATCTTTTACTTTTGGCTTTTGGAATACAGTAATCTTCCCCTGGGATGGTTACAGTAAAAATAGAATCTCTTGGTGCTCCAACCATACCCTTCTGGCCTTTAGGAGGTTTCTCTGTTGTGTAAGGGCAGGGGACGTGTGAGTCCACCAGAATATACCAAATACTGCATTTCCTTCTGAAGGAAGAAGCTATTTAGGCTGAAATAGCTTCACCTGCTATATGGGGTCATTTTTTTCTCTTTGTGCTCTGATTTAATTCTAAGATTATGCATCTAGTAGCTCTAACTTTTGGCTTTTTCCATTTGTGGTTATTACCTTCTATGTTCTCTTCTGCACTCCAGTCCCACACTATCTGTCCTCCCTATGAGGACAGCCCCTCATCGAATCACAACCTGTGACTCTAGCATCAAACATGCATTTTTGCCTAAAAATGTAAGAATACTGAAAATTGTACTTACTTGGTTAAGGTAGATATTTTTTCAATGTTCAAAATTCCCTCAAATGAGAATTTGTTTCCATAAATTTGTCTGAAAAGGAGGCCTTGACATTTGCCATTTTGGATAGTGGAATTCTCAAATGTATATTAATGCTTTTGTGTAATAGTTATTTCTCTTGTGGTTATTTTAAATACTGTCAGTTTTCTGTGTCATACCCTGCTTTTATTACTCAAACATTTTGCTAGTCACTTTGTGGATGATCAATGCCTTACAAAATGTAAATATTTCCAAGCGTCTGTGGATATATAACTCTGCTGCCTACCTATAAAATCATACCTAAATCAGCAAAATGAATATTCTCTCTTCATACTGTGACTGAGAACTGCCTTTATTCCATTATTAACTTTATATTTAACCTACACTGATATTTTTGCTACATTTACAGAGCCTGAGGCTCTGAAGCATAGTTAATCTCAGATTCTCAGATATTTGTAAAGCATGAGAAGAGAGAAGCACTATAGAATAACTGGGTAGATGTTCTCAGCTTGGCCTTGGTTTGGTTAAAAGTGCTTGAGTAGCTTGAGATGTATTAATGGAATGCTGCAGGGTATATTTGTTGTCAGTGGATTCTGGAAAGCAGCTCTGAAGAAAAGCACCTGAGAGTCTTGGTTGCCACGAAGTTGAACATGAGTCAGCAATACCCTCTCCTGTCAAAGAACACCAGCTGTATCCTCAGCAGCATTGCCAGAAGGTGGAGGGAGGCCATCCTCCCTCTCTGTTCAACACTGGTGAGAGACACACAGAGTGCTGCTCCTGTGCTGGGCTCCCCAGTGCCAGAGAGACATGGATATACTGGAGAGAATCCAGCTAAGGGCCACCAAAATGATCAAGGAACTGCAGCACCTGTCCTATGAGGAAAGGCTGGGAGAGCTGGGACTGTCCAGCCTGGAGAAGAGAAGGTTCAAGGGCTCAATACACAGAAATACCTAAAGAGAGGGTGCAGAGTCAGAGCCAGGCTCTTTTCAGTGGTGCCCAGTGACAGCACCAGAGACTATGGGCACAGACTGAGACATAGGAGCTACCTCTGAAGACCAGGAAACTCTTACTGTGAGGGTGACCAGGGCCCTGCACAGAGGTTGTGAACAGCCAGAGAGGTTGTGAATCCTCCATCCCTGGAGATACTCTAAAGGCATCTGGACATGGTCCTGGGCAACTGGCTCAAGTGAACCCTGCTTGAGCAGGGGGCTTGGACTAGATGACCTCAACAGGTCCCTGCCAATCTCCAGCATTCTGTGATCTTGTGAACTTCATGGATTTGCTTACCAGAGATGGATCTGTGCTACTTCACTGTGATTGCCTGTAATGGTTACCAACCCATTGTTCACTCTTCTTTATTACCAGTTTATCAGTCACAGAATCTGTTCTCTTCCCCTAGGACTGAAATAGAGTGCTCAGTTTAAATTTTTGTGGCATAGATCCTCTTCAGATGATATCTATCCATACAATTATTATTATTATTATATATAGGAAGAAAGATAAATTAGTAATGATTGACAACAGGAAGTCCAATAGATATTTTTCTTGCAGAATGTTGTGGCTGATTTTATCAAAGCTTGAGAAGACTTGTTTGATATCACCAACTGAATGGGAATTCCTCTTAGTAAGATAATAGGAAGACCAGAACACATTCAATTTCTTTCAGGCTGTATCAGACAGGCTTAATGACTATATTGAACTGTATTTTATCCTTTTGTTCCTAAAAAAGAGTTACCAAAATAATATTAATTTACAACTATATAAGTGGCCTAACACATTCCTTACATAAATGAAATGTTGTCCACTAACATAAAAATAGTCTCCTATAATAAGGTTCATGCAATAGTATCCTAAAAATATCTCTATCTTCTCAGTAACACAACAGAAATCTATCTGCATTCTAAGTGCTTGTTTTAGTGAGCTTCTGATCAGGTTAATAAACCTTTCACCATTCATCTTCTAGCCTGTTTATAGTTCCCTAGTCTTTAAAAACAAAAACAAAAACAAAACCTCATTCCTTGCCTCTCTGATGACCTTGCCACACCACAGATGTTGGAGAGAGTAAATTCCACATGAAGTAAAAGAAAGGAATAATATTCACACTCATTACTGGAAACATTTTTAACCATATTACTTGCTGCACAACAAATCACCACAGAATGTGTGCCTTTCTAAGGCAGTGTACCAACATTTTTTGGAAGGTCATCAAAAGAAACTGAAGGGCACAATGTTCAATGAAATAATATAGTGGCACTTTTAAAATACAGCGTTTATACTGCAATAATCCTTTATATGGAAATTTTGCGTGACTAAGATGTTGATAGTGACTACTTTGTACATACCTCATGTTCTGGGAAAAACATTTGTGACATGAAGCATCTCAGATTCTGAACCTCTGTGCTCTGACTGCATCATCTTTACAGATGATGCAGGAATATGAAAAGCTGGGAGATTCTTTAACAGAATTTGACTAAAATTGGCATATTAAAGAAATTATTTCATAAAATGTCATCAGTAGATTACACCAGCATTTTAATTACTGCCTGAGTAAAAGCATCAAACCCCAGTGTTAATAACAAGCAGGTTTTATTTAGGGTTCTGAGACATTCTCTGTCATGTTTTAAAATTTTCTTAATTTAGTGAGTCAGAGAGAAAAACTTGGACTTTTGATTAATTCTTTATTATATTATCAGTGACAAATGAATGCTGATAGCTTTTTATTTCCTGGGCTTTCAAAAGTGATTAGAAATTTAAAGATCAATGAGAGATTCCTTAATTAATCTAAAAATAGGAGTACTGTGTATTATGCATGTCAGTGTTATTGGATAGAATTACTTTATGTAATTCTCACTTATCTAGGTATGGTAAATGCAGTAATATTTCATTACCATCAAAGGCATGTGGAAATACAGCTGTGGAACCCTAGAAATCTAATAATCCTTCAGCATAAATGTGTTTCAGGGAAAATCTGCTACTCAGAGGAATTCCCACTGTTGAATAAGAAAGCCATTTTAGGAAAAAAAAAGAGGACTGAAAATATGATTAAAAATACGGTTTTTGCATATTCCTTCTGTTTTCTCAAATATACTCCAGATTTTATTTAAAATATCTATATCTAGAATCCTTTGATAATGATCTTCAAAAGGGTGCATTTTCTGTTTTCTAATTAATCATAATGATGCCTGGAAATCATAGGATATGCTGAGTTGGATGGAACCTATCAGGATCGACAAGTCCAGCTCCTGGCCCTGCACAGGACACCCCAGGAGTAACCCCACCAAGAGTAACCCCATGTGCCTGAGAGCACTGTCCAAATGCTTCTTGAGCTCTGTCAGGTGTGGTGCTGTGAGCACTGCCCTGGGGAGCCTGTTCCAGTGCCCAAACACCCTCTGGGTAAAGAACCTTTCCCTAATATCCAACCTAAATCTCCCCTGACACAGTTCCAGACCATTCTCTTGGGTCTTGTCACTGGTCACCAGAGAGAAGAGTTCAATGCCTGCCTCTCCTCTTCCTCTCATGAGGAGGTGAAGACCTCAGTGAAACCTCCCCTCCATCTCCTCCAGACTGAAGAGACCAAGTGACCTCAGCACTCCTCATACAGCTTCTCCAGATCCTTCATCATCCTCGTGGCCTCCTTTGGATGCTCTCTCATAGCTTTATGTCCTTTTTTATATTGTGGTGCTCAAAACAAAAATGTATACAAAAATGTAAATATTAAAAATCATAGTATCATAAATATTGGTATCAATAACTTTCAGAATAACTTTCAGAAAGTTTCATTATATTTAGTCCATTTTCTTATATACCACAGGCTTCAAATTTCACACTGTTATCTTCCTACTGAGCCCAAAGTAGGAAAATCCTGACTCTTCCCTAAGGTCCAAGGTCAGTTCTTGTCAAAGATGTATTTTCTTATGAGTGCAGAATCAACACATTTCTTCACCATCCTTGATGGTGTGCTCTGAGGACAAAGTAAGGAGCACAAGTCCCAAGGGGATCAATGGAATGAATTTCTGTTAAAAAAAAAAAGAACACTTAAAAAGAGGGAAGGTAGAAAGAAACAAGGCTTTCTTTCCTTCATGACAGCATATACAGTATCAGAGGGGTTCAGCCTGTTCATACTGATTTCTAGAAACATGACAAAAGCTATGGACTCTTAGGATTCAGAATGGAGCCTAAATTCACAAGACTTCTTCAATTCACAAGACTACTCTCGAATCAATTGCACTTTGAAACAGTCAATAAAACAGGTATAGTTCCTTTCAAATGCTTGAGGGATCCCTCTCCCATGCTGTTGTTATGAAGGGAAAGAAATCATTTTTCAATTAGATACCCTTTTGTCAATAGCTTGTCTTTCAAAAGATCATGGTGGACGTGTTTTCTTTGAGAGGGGAATTCATCTGGACTTTGAAGCTAAGGTCCTGTTTTAGCAAAAGAGCTGAGGGAGTTTGTGGTCACTTGTCATTTGAGTGAGGAGAAGTCCAAACTGCAGCTAATTTTTAAATAAAAATGTCAGAACTATACTTTGACACCAGAAGCAAAAGGCAATCAGTAACGTGCGTTATTAACATGGTACTAAACCAGACGTTATATATTTAAATACAAGTAGACGTGTATATTTAAATACTCTTTTATGTATAATTTTATAAATGTTTGACTCTATTTCCATTCAGATAATTTGGTTTGACTTGCCTTATGTCTGTGTTGCATTCTGAGTGAAGAGTGTTAAAATGTAACAGAAAGAGTAAATGTCACAAGAGAAAATTTATGCAGACACTCTCAATTTTTCTATTTTTGAAAGATTATTTAAATGCTTGCGAGCAAAAGTGTCAACTTTTATGAGAATTATGTTTTGTCTATTTTTATTTTAGGCTAAAGAAATAATCCTGGCTAAGCAAAAAGTTTCAGCTTCAATTAAACATTCTGACTGCAATACACAGCAAAAAAATACGAGAAGGTAATTCCTTTTCATCTTCTGCATGAGTTTTATTTTTATCAGTGTGTTATTCACATGCCAGAATATATACTTCTTTTATGTTATTGTTGAAAGTATGAAAATATTGATTAGTATAGAGTAAAAGTATGTCTAAAAGCTGTAGATTAATAAACAACCTGTTTGATGCTGTTAATTAAAAAGGGATCTCCTTCAATAGCAGAGCCAAAAACCCATTTATTTTTGCCTATCAGGTTTTTTCCATCAGCTCATTCAAGTTGTTAACTGGTATATACTAGAACAAAATCACCTACTGAGAATGGCCTCTGCAGAGTTCCTTGCTATGGAACCCAAGTCTGGAAATCTTTTAGAAAGCAATTATTTTGCTTTCTAAATAATTTACTGTTATACAGGTTGATCTACTGGTCTAGTATATAGGTTCAAAAAGCAGTTCTGCAAGGTTTTGTAACATAGATCCATCCTATTAAATGTGATGTCAACTCCAGCTTGTGAAATCTTGAAATTAATGACTACCAAAAGCAATGAATATCAGTGATGCACTATTTTCTTTTTTTACCCTTAGCAAATGCTACTGTAGACAGACAGTAGGGTTCACGGGCACTTGGCCTAAGTACAAATACCATGATACATGTCTTTATATATCCTTTTCCTTTTGCTATAGCCAATGGTATTCATACCAGAATAAGGTACTGTAACACCAAAGTCCTTAAACTGTTTATCTGTTTATCTGTTAATATTTGAAGTGCTGCACTTGTTTCCTTTCCTGTTTAATTTCATTGTGTTGTATCTTGTTAAAAAGGCTAAGCAGTTAGTTGTAATTAATCCTACTTCTAATTTCTTATTTCTAATAAAAATCGGTCATTCACTTATTTTCTTGATGATCTGCCTTATAAGAAGATGATAGGGTACTTGCAAGAATTTGTCGAGGTTACTAGTGAGCCCCAAGGACTATACGTTTCCTGAAGCAGCAGTCATTAGAATAGTGCATCACTCTGATTACTGAGTATTTCAAATATTTTTAGAAGGTCTAAGTCATATGGAGGATACTCACTCTCCATTATACCTGCAAAGTCACAGAAATCAGGCGAAGTCCATGCTGACTGGAAAAATGGAAATTTTGCACCCATTTTTAAAAAGAGTAGAAAGAAGGATGCTAGAACTTTTGACACATTAGTTTCATCTTTGGGGTTTCTACTCTGCCTGGAAATCATGGAACAGATCCTTCTAGAAGCTATGTTGAGGCACATGGAGGACAGAGGGGTGATTCAGGACAGCCAGCACAGGTCCACCAAGGGCAAGGCCAACCTAGTGGCCTTCTGTGATCAAATGATTGTGCCAGTGAACAAGAGAACAGCTACAGCTACAGCTGTCATGTGTCTGGACTTCTGTCAGGCCTTGGTCATGGTCTCCCACAGCATCCTTCTCTCTAACTTGGGAAGATACGGATTTGATGGATGGGCTGTTCAGTGGATCAGGAATTGGTAGGATGGTTGTGTCCAGAGGGGAGTAGACAATGACTCAATCTCTGGAAGGAGATCACTGGCAAGTGGTGTCCCTCATTGGCCCATAGTGGGGCCAGTACATTTTCACATCAAACACACTCCCAGCAAGTTTGTGGGTGACTCCAAGCTGGGTGGTGCAGTTCCCATGCCAGAAGGTGGGATGCCATCTAAAGGGATGCGGACAAGCTTGAGAAGTGGGTTCATGTGAATGTCATCAGGTTGAACAAGGTCAAATGCAAGGTGCTATGCATGGATCAGGACAGCCCCTGATATAAATAAAGGCTGAGGAAAGAAGGGCTTGAGAGCAGCCCTGAGAAGAACTTTGGGATACTGGTGAATGAAAAACTGGACATGAGCAGGCAGTGTGCAATTGCAAGCCAGAAAACGATCCATGTCCTGGGTGGCATCAAAAGCAGCTTGGACAGCAGGTTGAGGGAGGGGATTCTCCCTCTCTGCTCTGCTCTATCAAGACCACACCTGGAGTTCTGCATCCAGCTCTGGGATCCTTGGTACAGGAAGGACGTGGTTCTGCTAGAGTCAGTCCAGAGGAAGGCCACAGAAATTATCAGGGGGCTGATAGGAGCACCTCTCCTATGAGAAAAGGCTGAGAGTCTGGGTTCTTCAGTCTGGAAAAGATAAAGGCTTCAAGGAGACCTTCTAGCAGCCTCTCATACTAAAACAAATATTGGAAAAAAGATGGGGACAGATTTCAAGGCGTAATTGTTTTAAAGTAAAAGAGGGGAAATATATAAGAAAGAATTTTTGTGTTATCAGGGTGGTGAAACACTGGCACCAGTTGCCCAGAGAAGAGATGGATCCCTGTAAACATTCAAGGTCAGGTTGAATGGAACTCTGAGCAGCCTGATTTAGTTGAGGATGTGCCTTGCTTGTTGCAGAGGGGTTCAACTGGATGACCTGTAAATTTCCCTTCCAACCCAAACCATTCTGTGACTCTCCATCTATGACTCTTCTTTGCAAAAGGAGTGGTGCTTTTCCACAGAAGTGAAGGTAAATCTGTAAATTCATTACAAGAAGTGAGTTTAAAAACAGCTTGTGGATTATGAAAATATATTTCCTTAGAGCCCTCTGTTTGCCTTTAGTTTTGGCTGCATGGTAAACATTTAAATAATAATGGGAGAATGGAAGTAATAATATGAAATGGTACCTTTTCCTGGCAACTGATGAATTAAAGGTATTGTGTGACATAGTGAAACTCCAAGAATTTGTGTTTGATTTCTATGCAGTTTTAAATAATTATGAATATTCTTCCTGCAGATTTTGAGGGCTAAAATATTACAGGAATATATACCAAAATGTAGAAGTAGGAAAAGTCTTTGAATTAGTTCTTTCTAAAAATAGTATGCTTTGACCTCTTTAGCTGAAAAGTCGCTGACTAGCCAGATGTTAAAAATTTGCTGAATAGTTGTCTCTTAGATTACAGAAGAACATTCATTACAGTGATTATACTTGACAGCTACAGATGTCTTAGCTAAATGCTGTCAGACATATAATCTGCCAAACTGTAATGCAGAGCTTTAAATCTCTTTAACTCTTGTTACATGAAGATACTGTCATTACTTCTGCCTTGTATGAGAGATTTCTTCTGTATTTCCAAATACAAAACTGTATTTGGAACCTTCAAAGAGGCAAGTTTCTGTGGAAGGAATTTGACAGACTGATCTATTATATTTACAAAGCATCTATTAATGCAGTAGTTGAGTTGTGTGGAACTGGCCTCACAGTTCAGCTGTAAGATACCAAAGTTGAGTTCTCCACAGCTGCACAGAGGAAATTCAGAGGTAGATAGAAACTGACTTTTCTGAAGTTGCACTGGAAATCTTCAGAGTAACAGTTACATAAAGTCAACAATCCTTGTCTCATACCTTCAGCTTTCGACTAGTTTTCCTTTAGCATGTTGGAGAAAAAAAACATTAAGTAAAACTCAAATGTCTCCAAATGTAAATATATACACATTTGAATTCCTCCAATAATGAAATATTCATAGGAATACAACTCCTTTTCTTTCAGTTTTTGAGTTTTCTTCTTTTGCTTTTTTTTTTGTTTTTTATTTCTGTAGATCTTTATATACAGAGAGGTTGAGAAATGTAGCCAGAGAATGGTTTATTTTGAAGAGGCAGAGGAATAACAATTTCTGCAGAATTAAAAGCTAATCAACAAGTTCGAATTTATACACACCTTTTATATTGAAGTGAGGAATGTAAGATAGAGGTGATTTCTGTCTCTGTAGTTCAGGCACTACAAATCTGACTG
Source organism: Catharus ustulatus (assembly GCF_009819885.2). Lineage (NCBI taxonomy): Eukaryota > Metazoa > Chordata > Aves > Passeriformes > Turdidae > Catharus > Catharus ustulatus. The sequence continues at coordinate 155,247,020 of NC_046221.1, read as the reverse complement.
CCCTAAGTGTCTTTTCCTCTCTTAGCTATGCAGGAGTGCACTGAGTGACAAAGCAGCACATGTTCTAGAGAGTACCATGGAATACATTAGGTTGGAAATCTGACTTGCATTCTACTGGAATCAGTTCTTAGTGGCAGTGAATAATGTTTGGCTTTTTACAGTTTTTTGTTTTGTTTCAGTTTTGTTTGGTTTGTTTTTTTAATATGAATTCTTAAGGAGAAAAGAAAAAAAATATGCTGCTGGAATGTCCACCTCTGTCTGCTGGTGAACTCATAAATGCCTTTGAACAGGTTATCCATTTTCAACCAAATGTCACTGATTGTGAGACACATAAAATATAAAAAATTACCTATTATTTTGGACTTGAGACTGAGAAAGCTGGAATGTTTTTAATCACTGTACTGGATTTAAATTCCAATATTTTTCTAGCAAACACATTATGGTAAGACTCATTAATGGAACTTCTTTTATGGTTTACAGTTTCAATGATAAACAAACATTACTTTTCTTGGAGAAGTATTTGGTTTTAGTTGAGCTTTTCTCTGCTTATTAGCAAATAAAAAATAGAAGACTGATTATTTAAAAAATTCTCTATGGCTATCTCACTTGAGATGTAAGTGTTGCTGAAGATAAAACATACTGCAAAGATCTGTTTTACTGGATGACCCTCATTTAGCTTGGTTCATTTTGGTGGAGAAGAGGCAAGAACAAATTTGTGGGAAAAATTGTAGCTGTGAGAGTAAGAATCTTTCTTTGGGAGTGAGAAGTTCTAATTTGAATTCTTGAAGCAATCCTTGTGGTGTCAGAATATTGCCTTTTCACAGACTGAACGTCTGAAAATCTCTCCTAGTCTTAGATTTCTATAGCTTAAACACAGGGATGTGATGAGTTGGAAGGGAGAGAACTCTGTTTTGAAGAGAAATACAGTAGACCAAAATGAGTCATTTCCTCAGGACTGGGAAGGGAAGGTGAGATGAGGTCAGAAACTGAATGGCATTGCAGACAAACTGATCTGAAAGAACTGCAAGAGGATTTATGTGATCTTTCAGAATCCAGTTCCTCAGTGTCTTAACCAAGCAAAAACATTTCAATGTGAAGAAAGCCAAGTGCATCTGAAGAATAAATTTGTGCAAAGATCACAAATGACAAGTCAGTTATCAGTTCTATTGAAATATAATGCCTTTCATAAATACTTGAGATTAGATCACAAATCTTGAGAACTGAATAGTTTGCAGAATTAATGTTTTCTGGCAATAAAATTTGCCAGTTGTCATGAAGACACTGAGAACTTTTAGAATGCAAGTAATATTGTATGGGAAAGGAGGAATCATAGGAACTGTAATTCAATTGGCTTCTTAACCAGAAAATGCAGTCAGATACAACTAAGCAACATGCTAAAAATGTTTTTTACTCAAATTAATCTCGAAGTATGGACTAATTTGCATTCTTATAGAGACCTGGGGCTAATCAAAGTAAAGGGTGTACATCTCCATCATTTGACTAATGAGGAGAACAAAAGGTGGGGTGCCTCAGAAGTTATTTGAAAATCAATTTGCACACTGGCATCTGATAATTCTTAACAGTAATAAAGGTGAGAAGGCTTCAAAACGTGCTCTTCTGGAGAAACCATTCTCAAGAAAACACTTCTGTTGGTTCCTGATCACTGCAGTCTAAAGTTCTTTTCCATTGTGCATGTGGGACAAGGACAAAAGTCTGAGGGCAGAGATGGACTTTAAAGTTGCTTTCTAACATTCCATAACTGTGAAAAAACTTCATTAGAATAAAGTGTGTTTTCATTATATGTTTCCCAAGTGTTTAAGGGCTTCAAGTTTTGTTGAAAAATTTAACAGTGAAAAGAGAGAAAATAAGATGATATTATAACCACATATAGAAATTCTGAGTCAATTTGCATAGTGCAGGTATTTGAGCATGTTTCTTGCTTGCAGACAGGGTCAGTTTAAAATTTAGTGTCTTGAAGTGATTATTCAAAAGAAGGAAAGGGATGGAACAGTGAAGTTGAAAATGTCACAGTGGCTATGGTTTTCTAACTTTAGAAGAATGGACACTAGTAATATATACATTCTCAGTCTGAATCCTATTCGTGAAATATATTTATCTTTTAGAACAGAATGGCCTAGGTATCATCAGCCTTTTATTTATTAGAACATTTACCACTGGGTTATTATTTATTCTTCATTGTTGTTTTGTCCCTGAGAAATGCATTTGCTTCTACCAGGATTCATGTCTTCCCACTGATTCTGAAGACTCCAGTTACAGCTTCATTTCAGATTACACACATATACAGAGATTTAAAAGGTCTCTTACACAATGAAAATGAATTAATTTTTACAGGTACTTAAAAAAAACCCATAATTTTTTGCTTAGATTACCTAGTAGATTTTTTCTAAGCTTATATTTTCTAAAATTGAGACCAGAGGATGACAAGTATCCCATATTCACCATCAATTTTTAACGTACCTAAATAAAGATTTGTCTTTCGCTAAGCTCTCAAATAAGATGTCATTCCATATACTGGACTCACTCTATTTTCTTATTCAAGAAAAGGATTTATTAATACTTTACCTAGGGTGATAATGATTTTTTGTCCTGTTTCATTCACAATGTTAAAATATTTGAAAAAGTACCTCTTCAAAGTGGTTGGTTGTGACTCTTAAATATCTTTAGATACCCTGATACCAGAAAGGAAACTTTCAATCACATGCCAATAACCATATATTCTGGATCAAAGATATGAGAAATCTCTAGCAATCTAAATTTCATTGAAATTCAGAGGTTGACACAGGGAAATGTAACTTTCAAATCAAATTTAACTATCAAGTATGGGGATTTAAGACTGTGTAAATAAAAGTGTAAATTATCTAGAAATACCAAATTATGAGATATGCCTTGTGTCACACACCAGATTGTTCAGCAGGCTGCTGCAGTTACGCAAAACTTTCTTTATTGTGGAGTCTTCTAATTTTATTCTTTAAAAGCCTAGCCAAACTCTGTGGAGGTAGAAATAGCTTTTCAGAGGGAAAAATGTCAGGAAGAAATAAAGGATTTCATTTATTTTGTGTAGTGCTCTAGTGTTTGATCTGATTTTTTAGGTAGAGAACACTCAGCAGCAGAAAGTGCCAAAAAACTTTGAACTTCAACTGTTTTTTAGACCTGAACTTGAAATAGTTTGCAAACACTGTGATTTTCACATATATTCTCTAGCTGATCCTTCAAGGAATAGATTTCCATAACACCTGTTCTACCATTGCTCATATATGAGCTTCAGCAACAAGATGACTTCTGTTCTGCTAGGTGGAATTACATGGAAAAAACCCTTGATCTTTCTTTAAAAAAATTTCAGGTGGTTACCATTAACCTCTTCAATACCCAGCCTTTTTTGCACAGATTGTGTTATGAAAGCAGTAGATCAGTGTTTCACTGATTTCAGCCTAACAAGAGTCTTGCTGTCAGGCAGTTGTTGTATCATGGTAGCTGGGATACCATTGTGAGGCTTTACTAAACAAGTGTAGAATGTTTGATCCTGTTCGTGTAAGTATATGAAAACCCACTTCCTTTCTGGAAAAACTCACTGTGCTTGAGTCTCAGGCTTACCTGTTGCCTGTTGCTAACATCCTCTGAGATGACACGTGTTGTTGCAATTTTGAGAATGGTGGTGCAATAACCTTTTCATAGCCTGTTGTGGTGGATTGTTACTATTGACACTCACTGTTAACTCATTTCTGGAGTACTGAAGTTTATTCTGCTATTAAGCAATAAGATGTTCAAACTCCATTGTTGTGTTTCCATGAATGATAATTGGTACAATTTTAGAGCTGTTCAACAAATGTGAGATACCACTGCTAATTGAAATACTTCAAATTAAGGAAATTCTTTTATATTGTGTGATGGAGGCACAAGCTGAGCTTAATTTTTTCTCATGTCCTTTTTTAGTTTTTTCTGAGGTAGGTTTTTTCAGATTAATGCTAAATGATTAGTTTAATGGTTTGCTCTCTTTGTGATCTCACCAACAGCTACTGATAAAGCAATTCCAGGTCACAGCACATTTTGTAAATTACACAGGAAGCAAAAATGCCCTTTACTTTTAGGGGATGAACATTTTTCAGAATGTTGCCACAAATTGAACGTTGTTTTGTTTCATTAAATAGTGCAGTGCAATATGAGAAAAAAATCTAGCTTTATAGACTGAAGAATGTTCAGGGTAAAGAAATAAGACTTTTCTTGTATTTATTTTCATTACCCATAAAATTCTACTCTGAGTAATTTTTGCTTATGCCACTATTTGGAAAAGATTTATGTAGATTATTAAAGCAGGCAGCTTCTCTGGCTGTTTGCTATTTTCTGCTCAGAAAAAAAAATGATCAAATTATTCTTGTAGTACAAGAAAAATCTAGTAGCATTGAGCTGAAAGAGGTGGTTAGGCTGGTGACTGCCAGTTGTGAAACTCCTGCTTTCCTCTGCATAGCACAGAGCAGAGGAGGAGCCCTGCCATGAGCCCCTCTGCATCACTTCAGTGGGACAGAGACCCTGCAGGTGATGCCTGCTCAGAGCCCCCAGAGTTGATGGAGAAGCATTGGCAGAATCTGGAAGTGCCTTGCAAAACACTCTCTGTTCTAATAACTAAAGATGGTGTTTTCAGTTTAAAACTTTTGATTGTACTTTGTATACAAATTTTAATTTCCTGTGTTGCTATCTGTAAAATGCATTCTGTCACGCAGTGACTTTGCCTCCCCCTGTTTGTTCTATTTCTAAGGAGCCTTTCTGATCTCCTGGGTAAACACAGTTCTCTCACATCTCGAGGGCTGAGGCACTGTCTTTTCTGATGCTGAGCTGGGAACTGTGACTCAGTATAAAATGGAGTATGAAGATGTACAAATCGTACAATTCGAAGAAATTAAACAGAATTTTACAATTAAATTTCTGTTTTGCCATTTTTTCATGTCAACAGTTACAAATTGCATGAAAGCAGGTTAGATTTTTTCCATTTAATCATTGAGCTCCTCTATTAGAAAAGAACAATGAGATTAAATGTTTCAAGACAGAGAGTATGTTTCAAATCTTTGATCATCATGTGACATGGGTAAGTTGCCTGAATGAGTGGCCAGTACACATTTCTAAGTGTTAATCTGAAAGAGTATCCGTGATAGCAATACAATCTGAAATACAATCTAAAAATCTGACTTTTCTTGTGTATTTTTTTCATAATAAAAACATGGTGCAGATTCATGTTGACAAAATATAAAAATTAGCTGATCAAGGCAGACAGGTTCCTACAATTGTATTTTCTCTATAAGTGAAATATTTCTGTTTTCCCAAGATGGACCTCTCACCTAGAAATTAATAGACAGTCAGTGGGAAGGGACTGTGTATAAAGAAACAACAACAACAACAATAAATTTAAAAAACTGGATTTTAAAAAATTACCTTACCTCAAAAGCCAACCATTTGTACTGTGATACCAGTAGTCACTATGTTCTGATATAAAGGGAACTACAGCTGTCTAAAATTAACTTTTAAATTCCAGAAATTAAGGATTCTTTTGTACAAAATCTTAGAGATTTGTATTACTTTCATGTGTTTACACTTAGAGTTTTTATTTAGCAATCAATTCTCAAGTTACAAGAACTCTTAACCCTGGTTTAATTGGACTCAGTAACAAACCTCATACCAAAGTCAATGTGTTTATAAGCAGGCACCCAAAATAGAACCATAGAATCACATAGTAAATTCAAACAGTTCTGTTATATTTGACAGTAAAATTAAGTTTTTTCTATTTATTTCCTTCTTGTATCAGGAGTGGACAAGTTGAGAAGTTAGAAGTGGATCCTAGTAAATATTCATTCCCTGATGTGACAAAGATAATCCAAGAAAAGGAACAAACTGGACAGGGACCTATAAAGCTCCAGCCACAGCAGGTTGCAGAGGTTAAGAAGAGCTGTGTTGGTTTTGAAGATAATGAAGATGTTCCTCCTTTAATTTGAAACATTCTGAAATATTCCTCCTTGAAGTAGCATGAATGCTTGTGTTAATTCATGACTCTAGGTGTAAATAAAACAAAATAGAGCTGAAGTTGGCAATATCATTCCATTTTATATCAGTAACTATTTATCCTGGTGTTTTTGGCTGCATTTTCTGTTAGTATATTGCTATATAAATTCCTTTTTCTAGATTGTTTACTTAATAACTCTGAAATTAGAACAGGGACCTTATATCAGAGATTGTAATTTCTTCAAATTACTGTCTGGGTTGAGAGATGACACATTACTGTAGAAAAAGAGAAAAGGAAGGAAGAAAGCACTTGTAACAAGATTTATGATTTTTCTCATTAAACTAAGGATAGGAAAAATCTCTGTGTATTCCTTCTGTGTTTTTATTTTCATGATGGACAACAGTAGAAGAAAAGGGCATGGTTGGAGTGAGAGATACTGCTGTAATCTACCAGTCATCACTGAATGTCCAGCATAATGCACAGCTCCTGGATTCTGGAACTTGCTTAACAATGCCACTCCTTGAAGATTCTGGAAAAAAATAAAGAGAAACTTCAAGAAAAACATATGTTGAGTGACCTACATTACCTTCCTTATGCATTTGTAATTGTTTATAATGGAAGATTTCATTTGGAAGAGAAAATGTTTCTGATTCAAATCAGCTTTTGCTTTTAGTCAAGAGCAAGCAAAGACAGGAAGAATCAAACAATATTTTCTGGTTAAAACTTGTTTTCATCCTTTTTATAGAAGATTAATAAGTTGCAGCTGAAGTTCAGATAGTGCCCACAGTATCCTCAGCACACAGTCACGTTCATAACACAGCCTTTGAAAATTCTGTATCCCTAATTGTGAAAAATATCGTGCAAAAACCTCAGCAGTTTGAATGAAAATATTCCCATTGAATTCTGGGAATTTTTAGCCACTCTAAAGTGCTTTATGGTTCTTCACAGATGTTTAATGTAAGATAAAGATAAATAGTCTATCTTGAAGTGCACTGAAGAGAAGCAGAAAGTATCCATCAACTTAGGCTGATGGCTTGAACCGATGCATTTTTTTCGGTTGCAATTTGAAATGGATATGGGATAAAAAATGAAGTTTCATACTAATGCTGGATATACTGAAATCTGAAAAGAAAATTTCTGTATCTCAAAGACATAAGCCAAAGTTGAATTTGGGCATCATCTGATGGACTGTCATATCATCTTGGACTTTTCCTTTGCACTGACTCAATTTTTCCAACTCCAGAATAAATTCTTCAATGATACAAGCCTCTGAGCCCTGGAATATATTTAATCAGCTCTGCTCTGGTTAATGGAGCATAAAAACATCAACTGCTTTTGCAATATGTCCCAATTCATTAGAAATGCCTAACCTTGCCAGCTAACTATGGAAAAGACACATTAAATTTTATCTCTTGATCTCCCTGAGTAGTAATATGCCCGTAGGGTGAGCATGGATCATTTTCCGGATTGCACATCAAGTTTTTGATGTGTATTCTGTATTTGAGATTGCACAGGGTGTCCCTGCCCCGAGGGTGGCAGTGGGGCTGCAGGATCTTGGGGACAAACAGGTTCCAGCAAGGGCCAAAGGTGACAGCAGTGCAGGAGGAGGAGCTGAGGAGGGGAGGGCAGTGGGGCTGCAGGCCCACAGAAGGGGTCCCCCCCAGCAGCCCCAGAGAGAGCCCCTTGGAACAGAGACCCCCTTGGAACAGAGACCCCCTTGCAGCCCAGGGAGAGCCTGGGAGTCCTAAAAGTTGGTGCTGCTTCATGAAATTGTGCAGCCCTGGTAGGAAAGCAGGCAACAGATAATGCCATTTTTAGCAGTCAGATGGACAATTTATGTTTTTATTCCTTTCAAACCTACTTCCTTTTGTTTCTGAAGTATGAATTTTGCTGACCTTGGAATAAGTGAAGAGGAAGGACTCCACCACTTTTTTGAAGGAAAAAATCAGTGAATTTTGGCAACAGATCCAAATTCTTTTTTTCATTTTCTATAATTTCATTGGTTGCTGTGAGGATTTCCTGATGTTTCTAGGAGGTAAACCTTTTGCAGGCTTTGCTCTTTTTCTTCACTGCTTATTTCTGAAAATCTTGTAGGGACAACCAACCTTTCCAACCTTCAGACAATATGGATGAACCTGTCAAGATTTTCAGACAATTGTGGAAAACAGAGGCATCCATGCAGCCTGATCGAGTATGCTTATTTTATTTTGTCATAAACAGAGAGCTATAAAAATTTATCTCTAATGTCAAACCAAAGGATAATGTGATTGTGTCTTTCCCCATTCCAGCTCAGTTCTCTTTTTCATCTGGTTTCATTGTGAATAGATTTTGCTCTGTTTTGGGGGAAAAAAATAAAAAAATTATTGAGCTACAATTACACCTCATAGGAAAATTAATAGCAGGTACCAAAACATTCTTGGAACTACTGAAGAAAGAGTTGTTTCATATGGTAACATAATCTTAACAGGGATCCAGCCTGAAAATGGGGTGTATTCTGAGAATCAGCTTCAATAAACCTCTCAATTGTGTACTGGCCATGGAGCACACAAGCAGAGGTTGATCACAGGCAGATGAAGTGCACGAGCACAAGTTGACACCACAAGAGATAAACACACCTTACAAAATTACTGATTACTGTAATGCAATTTTGAGTAAAGGACAAAAGAGGACAAAGGACATGCAGCCAACAAAGATAAAATATCCCATGCATAGGGGAAATTAAAAGATAACAAAAGGAATGAAATATCATCAGAGCCCCCACCAGAGAAAGGAAGACTGAGGAAGGAAACTCCAGCATTTTCTCCCACAGTTGAGGACATGGCAACTCATCAAAGCCATTGTGCATCTGGAACACTATTCTCCTACTTAGAGGAGACAAAAAAGTGCTGCTTTTTTGGTTTGCCACTTGCCTCATTCTGCCACTGCAGACTCAGCAGTTGTACATACAGCATTATCTCTTACTGTGTAATTTGGTTAAGTAGATTAAAATTTCAGAAAGCACTGTGTGTGTGTTGTGATATTTCACCTCTAACGAGATGACTGGATGAATTTTAGCAGTATGCAGTTGATGGATTTACTCATCATCCAGTAGACAGGAGATGGATGGGGTTAATGACAAATTCTAGCAGTACTGAGAGGAAAGGTGTAGCAGTTCAGAAATGGCCTTGGATTTGCCACAAAATCTTCCTTTTGTTCTAAAGTTGGGATGGGATATAAGTTTTGGATTTGCCGTCAGAATGAGAGTTTTGTTGATGTACAAAACAGAAAGTGTCCTGTTCCCTCCAGCACAGAATTAATTCATCTTGGTCAAAAAAAGCAAAAGGGAATCTGTTACACTATGACTGGGTAAGGCTATTCTGCACTTCCAATTTCAATTGTAGTGCAGAACAATGTGCAATAAAATAGCAAACTTGGCTCAAAACTACCAAAAGGTCTTTCAGTCTTAGATAGATTTCTGAATATACTCAGTAAGAGTATATTAGATATATATACAGTACTTGACATGCAAAATATGCTTTCACACTGCACGTTTCAAATGGTAATTCCCATAAGGGGGAACTGATGAGTAGCAAATACATTTCTTACTGGTTATTGAATATAAAAGAAAGCCATAGGGGGCTTGAGCATCAGTCTTTTCCTGAACAGTGGAAGCTAAAGTCCAGATGTTTGTGATCAGTGCTGGACTGGGTAACTTCACCCCAACTAAATCACAGCATGACAGAATGTTCAAGGTTGGAAGGGACCTGTGGTGGTCATCTGGTCCAACTTCCCTGTTTAAACTGAAGCCAGTTGTGCAGGACCACATACAAATGGTTTTAGAATATCTCCAGGGATGAAGAATTCACAACCTCCCTGTGTGACCTGTGCAGGCACCTGGTCACCCTCACAGTAAAAAAAATGTTTCCTGATGTTCAGAGGAACCTCCTGTGTTCAGCCTGTGCCCACTGTTCCTGGCCATGTCACTGGGCACCACCTATTCACAGTTTAATTCCAAATTATTTGTGAATAAATGCATTTCTTCTGTTACAGAGTCATCTGTAGCCTGCTGAAGCTTATTGTTCTCATCTGCAGCACCTGAGCAATACTGACAGAAAAAGTTTTCTCCTTTCACCTCTGATACACCCAGGCAGAGTGAAAGCTCAATGAAGCTGAAATCTAAGGAAACAGCATATTAATTAAAAGGAACAAAAGATATGACATAATTTAGAAAACACAGCTTACTCAGAGTGACAGTTCATGTTTTACTTTTGAAAAAGCAGAAATGATAAAAGGTATTATTAGTGGCAGAAGTGCTGCTCTTGGTTGCATGGTTGTGTGCTGGAACTATAATAATCAGGTGAGATCTCTCTGAGGCAGTTTTTGTACAAATTGCTCTGCATCAAACATATCACCATCAAGACACGGTGAGAGCCACAGAGTACATCAGTTCTGTACATCAGAGACTGTTTACTGTGTTGGTTTCAGAATCATCATGGATTACCTGAGCTAATTATAAAACATCAACATTAGAAGGAGCAGGGAAGCAAGGAAATCATGTTAGACAGACTGGGCATAGTTTTTTCTGCCTTACAAACCCTTCTTCCTACAGACAACAGCAATCACTCCCTTACATAGAGCACAGAAATGTGAGCCACAGATCCATTTAAAGAAACTCTGCAGTTCCTTGTAGACAAGCCCTGGTGGTGGAATTGGCCAGGGATCCAGAGTCAAAAGCACATTGCCTTAGGGAGATGGGCTAGTACAGAACCAGCCCTCTGCTTTGTCTAGGTGTTAGCACAATAGTTTATCCTTGGATGAGTTCAGATCTGCACAAAGTGTTGATTTTCCCACACAGGGCCCTATATGGAGGTCTCTCAACTTATAAGGCACTTTTCTGATATTTGACAACAGCTTTTCTAGCATTATGCATAGGAAAGCCATAATAACTTCTGTTACTGGAAATACAACTCTCAGTTGAATGTCTGGACAAAAAAAGCTCTCAGAAGTTATAGCATGCATCATATGAACAGAAGCACTTAAAAACTCCACAGCTCTAAACAATTAGCATCTTTCTCCTCAGAAACTTTATAGGAAATATGTGTATAGAAGAGTTGACTGGTGAACATTTGGCTAGAAAGATGTGACCTGTGGTTATGTTTTGACCCTTGTTTTTGTGCTCTCACTTCTAACCATCTGCAAGTCTACCAGCAGCATAATTATGCCTGTTTGACAGTGTACATAAATTAGTGTTGGCTTCTCTGGTTTTGCAACAAGGCAGGCAGCCATCTGACTTTTTAATTAAGGATTTCACTGAGATTGATAACAAAGTTCCAGTATGCTTCCATATTTAAATGGAAGTGCATCATCAGTATAAAATTTTCAAAGAGAAAACATCCATGGAGATTTATCAGTCACCTATGAAGTATAGCTGAAGTGAAAATTACATCAGCTACGGAAGGAAAAAAAATCTGCCTGCTTTTCCTGCACCGAACTCCATTCTGCAATGGAAATCCTCTAAGCAAATCAAGTCCATTTTTTTTCACTCATTTTTTAAAATTTCAATGAACCTAAGACTCTGTACTGTATTTCTGAATATTTAAAGATGCTGATATCCTGCACCATTTGCAGAACTTCCTTATGTGCACTTATGCTCAGTATCTAGTTACAGCTTCAGCTATTTAAATGCTTAAAAGTGTCACCCTTCCTTATGTCTGTAGTAAAAGCTATATTCATCTCACTAAAATTATTTTTCACTATGCTAAATAAAAATGTGTGCCTTTTTAAATTTATGCTTATAGTTTAGCTCAATCTGGGAATTCACGTATGAGACTAAGTCACTGTCAAACATTCTTAAAACTTTTCCAAGTGTGCCTCCAGTATAAGTCTAGAGTATCTTAGATAAATCAATTAAACATTTTTTCAGTTTCTATCCTACAAAACTTGAGCTTCAGTCTGAACGTTCTCAAAGTGGTAGTGAAGCATCAAAGGCTCCTTTGACATTTTAATATGTGCCTATAGATGTGAAGATGTTAGATTACCTGGTGCTAATGTGCTGGGGGGGTTCTGTGGGGCTGAAGGTAATTTCTCACCCCTTATCAGCTGTGCTGAGATACATAATTACATGTCTGTGATCTGTAAAGCAAATTCTTCCTCTTTATCAGTGTTTGACAGTGGATGCTTAACAACCTGGTTAATCAAAAACAGATTATACTGCTAGAATTAATGAGGCAATGAAAGGGTTTAATGACTGAGGAAAGCTTTTTAATGCCTGTTTCAAAGGGATTACTCAGTCTAATATTTGCTCATAAGTAGTAGAGAAATGTGTGGCACAAAAGTCACAGTTATCCAGACAAATGAATTTCTCTGGGTCAGCTCAAACCTGCTATCTCATCATTGAAAACCTCAAATCTAGTTCACCTTCTTTTGATAGACAAAGAAGCTCTTTTTTCTTTTCCCTTGTATTAATTCAGGATTCAGTGTAGAACATTCAAAGATAGCTGGCAAAAATGACCATTTAAATCAGCTCAGAACTCAAAAAGGAGAGACTTTATTACTGGATATATCTGAATCACTGGATTAAAGAAAATTACCACATGTGGTTAGAGACAGAGAGGTCTGACTATTAAATGAGCTGTGAAATTAGTTTTAGCAACTGATAGCTCTTGAAATATCATATCTTGAATTTATCACTGGGATCTTGAATCAGGAAGAAAAATGCATAGGTCAGACAGACTGAGGTTCCAGGTTCCCTTTGGCTGTGAAGACATTACATAGTAATCTTTGGCATGGATCTTTACTCAGATTGGGAAAGAAGATCCAAGTTATTGTTCAGTGTGTCCGAGGAAGGAACACTGTGAGCACAAGTATGAGTGTTCTCCCCATTTCTTGTCCTGCACAATCTTCTCTCTACTTTTGTACCTCCTGGCCCATTCTGGGTGTTTCTAAGAACTTGTTACCTGACATTGCAAAGAAGGGAACAACAAATGGAGACAAGCAGGAAACCTACTTCAAAAGTACCATCCAGTCTTGAGCTAAACCAGACCCCACCAGTCCATCTCCAGGCCAGTGTTCCACGAGAACGTGGTGCTGGTTTGTATCCTTTAGGATGATTTTAGAGTTCTTGGTTAGAGTTCTTAGGACCTCTCATAATTTCCTTTTGCTAAATGAATTTGAGTACACAGCTTGATGTACAAACTAACTCTTAAATTCTGCATCTAGCATGGTTTATTGTCAGGATGAGTCACTTCAGGAAAATGCCTTTCCAATAAGAAATTCCCAGCACTCAGATCCAGAGGTGCCTTACTTCAGGACCTCATATATCACACCCACAGTTTCCCAGGAAGGTCTGAGCTCTACTATTTTATCTAGTCTCTACTCACTTCCTGAGGAGCCCTGAAACTTTCTCTACTTCAGCTTAATTGATGCTGAAATTATTGGTGAACTATGAATCAAAACTGGAAAAAGATATGCTCATCTTATGAGTGATGATATGAAGAATTTTGGATAAAGTGATGTACCTCAGTCACTCCAGCAGTGGCAGAGATGAGGATATAATTCAGAAGCCTATCACTTGAGGGTGGGAGGCACAAATTCACCAATAAATTTCTTATGTCCCTGCCCACAGGAGTAGGTGTGAGGAAGACCAGATGAAGCCAAGTCAGAAGCCCAATTAGCCCAAGATGTGCCTCAGTTCAAGCAGGACATTTCTAAGCCAGCAAACACAGTGAGAAACAATCTCCCACTACTCTGGAGGGCTGTGGGTGCTAACCCTTGTGGCAGGCACACTATAACCTAGTCCAGCCCCTTCCCCTCATTCTGGGAGAGGCAAAATTCAATTCTGCATACTCTGCTGGGAAGACTTACCCCTGTTCTGTATAAGAAATTTTGAAAAGAGTGATCCTTCCCTGGCACAATCTCAGTCAGTCAGCAGCTGTAGGAAAGTCTGACCTAGGGGGCTGACATGCAATTATCTTTGATGGAACACTCCTCTGGGAATCTGTGTTGCTGTTATTTCACACTAACTATGCTTATAAACCTCCATCCTTTATCCCGTGGCTACAAGCTTCGTGCTTTAATTATGCTTCCTGTAAATATTGGCCTTGGTTTATTTTAAGCCTATCAACATATCCTTGGGGATTCCCAGTTCCTTTGGTTCATCCTGTTGTTTTCCTCAGAACCTTTTCCACTTCTGTTACATCCAGGACAGAGTGGGGCAAAATCTAAGTGTTTGCCCTGTGGTTTTACACAGCACCATGTTATCTCTCACTTTCCTACAGATTTCTAATGGTCTCTTATCTTTTGAGTGCTGCCAAGCACTGTGCCCACATATTTGTAATACTGCCTACAGGGAGCTCCAATTTTATTTCCTGAGTTTCAATAGCTAGACAAGAACCTGCCACTACATACTGACAGATCAAACTGCTTTAGGTAGATTTATTTTCCCCTTTGTATTTAGAGGTATTGAACTATTGTTTCCTTCAGTCACTCAACTCCTTGGGATTTTCAGACATTTTTGTGCTTTTCTCAGGCAGTTTGAGATATGATTCCTGCAAACCATTTTATCACCTCAACATTTATTTTAGCAAATACTATCATCTCACTGTTCATCTCTTTTTCTGGGCTGTTTGAGAAGGTGTTGAGCAGCTCAATTTTGAGCCCAGGTCTCTTTAAGGATTCACAGATAATCCTCCATTGTGAAAACTCTTTATTTTTACTCTGTTTCCTGTCTTTAAGAAATTCTTTAATCCTTGAGCTGACCTTTCTTTTTATGCCATGACAGCTTAGTTCCTCTTCTTAATCTTTCAACCTTGTCAAAAGCTTTCTGAAAAAGTGAATGCCTTATATCAACTAGAACATCCTTTTCCATACCTTCAGTGAAAGTATTTCTGGTTGAGTTGAAATATTGACAGTAAAACTTGCAAATGACAGGCCATTTCAATTGCTTCCATATTTAGTATCCAAGCTGAGATGCCTTTGGAGGGCAGTGATTTTCCACTTTTTCAATAAGTGATCAGACCCTATCTTTAGTAATTTCCTTGGAGAAGTTTAAACTTGAACTCACCAGTTCTTGCTTTAAAACTTGGTTTGGATCTGTGGAAATATATAAACAGAAAGTAGAATGCAGTAGTATTTCTGATTTATGCTGGACAGGGACTGGTCACAAAACACAAAAGCAAGAGTTTCAAGAACACATCTTCAAAAAACACAAAATACTTTCTTATTTCCCATGCAGCATTTAACAAGTCAGATGAGCTAAATGCACAAGATTTATTTCCCACTAAGGCA
This sequence comes from Catharus ustulatus, assembly GCF_009819885.2. Classification (NCBI taxonomy): domain Eukaryota; kingdom Metazoa; phylum Chordata; class Aves; order Passeriformes; family Turdidae; genus Catharus; species Catharus ustulatus. Next base: position 155,231,749 of record NC_046221.1, on the reverse strand, counting down.
GATGGGATGAAAAAAGATACCACCATTTGCAGATAAAGCTGAGAGTGTCATCCCTTCTTCTGCACTGGAGGTGAGGAGAAAGCAGAACATGCAGAGATGCCAAAGGCACCAAGTGCAAAAAACCCTTCAAGCACTTTTGTCCATGTCACTTCCTGAGAATAAATTATTGGGACTTCCTCACTTCTATTGCAATCTGGTTGTACAATGCTTTTCAAAAATGTCATGTTCAATTGGAAGGTCACTCCAGCAGAAAAGTTCTCCAATAGTTACAGGTGTACATTTTTACTTTTACCTTTAGGAGTCCATATTCAAATTATTTTAATTTTTTTTTAAGCTACTGAACTCATTTTTCTGGAGTTGGAAAGAGCTGAATGTTCTTGTTTGCTTTAGACTTAAAATTTGCATGTCAATACTCTTTAGTAGATCCACATTTACATCATTTGCATGCCTTTGACTGCATGACAATTAACAAATTAGTATCTGCATGTAATGTATCTTTCTGGGAAATGGTAAGAGGGCAGTGAGAAGTTTCACAATATTCAACATATTCATTGGCATTTCAGGGTGAAGCAATTACAGTGTCTCCACAAAATTTATTGCTGCATTCTGTCAGGGGATTCAGACCTTGGCAGTTTAACCTTGATTATTCTGATAGTGTGATATAGAAATATGGCAGACAATAAAAAATGAAGGAGTTGTTTAGACCTTAGTCAAGAAACTCATTGTGAATTCCATTGTAAAGAATTTTGGGTGAAGCATGACTTGGGAGTTCAAAAATAGCTTTTTAAATGGCAAATACATCAGTGAACCTGAGAACATCAGTCAGTAGAAAGAGTTGTGGTCTGAATAAAGGAGTTGAAAACAGCTGCTAATTCTTGCTCTAAATCCTTGTGAACTTGAGTAGTTCTTGTTGGTCTCCTCCTTTGTTCTGGCATTTCAATACCAGACAGGGAGGGAAATTCAACTGCACTCCATGCATAGATGTCAAATCCTTGGAAACAAGGTCTCATATGAATTTTTGCAGAACCAATGCATATAAATCCACCGCTGTACCCCTAAGGTTTGTATTTCCCACACAAGTGGGATGAGAAGAATGGAATAGCATAGGATAGAGCAGAACAGAAATGAACAGGACAGAACAGAACAGACTGGTTCAGCTGGAAGAAGCCTGCAACAACCATCTAGTCCAACCAGTGAATTCAGAGCTCACAAAAAATTTAAAGCATGTTGTGAAGGGCGTTGTCCAAACACCTCTTAAACGATGACAGGCCTAAGGCACTGATCAGCTCTCTGGGAAGCCTGTTCAAGTCTTTGACCATCCTCTCAGTAAAGTAATGCATCTTCCTGATGTCCTTTTTGAACTTCTTGACACAACTTGAACCCTTCCCTTGCGTCCTGTCACTGGATCCCAGGGAGAAGAGCTTATCACTCCCCCTCACCTTCAGCCCCTCCAAAGCTGTTACAGAGCAATGAGGTTTCCCCTCAGCCTCCTCTTCTCCAAACCAGACAAGCCCAGAGCCCTCAGCCTCTCCTCACAGGATGTGCCTGCAGCCCTTTCACCAGCTTTCTGGATGCCCTCTGCATGCAAAATAAATTTCTATTTCATAAATTTGCTTGAATTGAGGACAGCAGCTCTACTCTGACAGTTTAGATAAACAAAGCCCATCCTGAGGAAGAATATTCAACCCTTCTGGGACCCTGATAGGGCCCTGCCTCTTGGCCCCTGTTTGCAGCCATATCTCAAGAGCTGCAGAATCCAACCCAAGAGATGCCAGCTCCTCCTCCTGTGCCATCTATGACTTGGTGACAAACGTGTTCTCCTCCACCATGCTTGAAACAAGTGACACCCTAAGGACTGGTGCTGCTGGGGGTTTCTGCTGTGTCAGCTCTGTTGCCTTCATCCTCACATTGCCCATCAAGTTAAAATAATTTAACCCTCAATGTGGCCTAGAAAGGAGAGGGCTTTTCACTTTCTTTTCTCCTACTTTTTCCTGCAGTGTCTCTTTCTCCTGCCATGTGTACCCAATCAGTAGTGCTGCTGGAGGTCCTGGTTCTTTCATCACCACCCTGTAGGCTTCCTTCAGGCAGTGCAGAGCTCCACATGCTGCACAGAAAGGCATCTGTGCAGAGCTGACAGCAGTGTGGGGGCTCAGCCTTCAGCCTGGGTCCTGGTGTTGTATTCAGAGTCAAATAGTGGCCTTACTAAAAGTTCTTATTGCCCCTATTTATGTTATTTTACTTTTTGTTTTACCTTGGCATAAACCCTGCAGCTTCCTGAGGACATTGATGCCTGCTTCTTTCTTATTAAGGATTATATTTCTATAATCCTCACAGGGTTGGTGTTGTTACCTGGTCTTGGTGTTCACTCTGTCTGCTTCCTGTTTTGATGTGGGAATATTTGAGTTGTAAGGCAACACAATTTCTCCTGCTGTGGTGATAATAGAGAGATCTGCACTGCTCCTACTATGGTAGTCTGAAAAATGCACATTTTCCACACTCTTCAAACATGCACAGGATGAGGATGCACAGAAAGGATGAAGGTAAATAGGAGGAGGGAACATGTGGAGAGCTGGATGAGCTGGCACCTTCAGCTGGCTTGTGCTGGATTTCATAAGTAGGATGCTGTTTAGATCAAACATCCATGGCTTTCCAGAAGTTTCCCACTGCCATATCCATAGCCTCTCATTCCAGTGACAACAGCCAACCTCCTGGTTTGGAGTGTTCACACAGGAGAAGTGAAGAAAGCCTGCAGCATCCCAGGCACCAGTTTAAAGAGTTTTGGCTGGTAGTAGTGGATGGAATCTGACAGTGGCTGCCTCATCTGGAGCTCTTTGAGCAGTGGGAATCAGCAGGTGAGTGACACCACAAGGCTGAAGGCAGGAAATCCACAGCATGTGGCACTCAGCCATCCCTAACATCCCTTCCTGTTGGTAACACAGGAGAATCTGCACCAATTTTTGGTGAAATTATCTCACAGAAAACAAGGCTTTGCTGGTTAAAGGCATGACACATCAATTGTTTGCACATGCATCTAATTAGCACGGGATTTGAAAAGGTCTTTGGAGGGAACCAGAGGGCAGGGGAGGCATCATGTTCTGCTTGTTTGTCACTTGTCCTTTGTCAAAACCATGTCATTTCTGTTAAATGCCTTATTAATCAGAGCCTGACTTTCTGACATGCAAAAATAGATCCCTTTGAAAATGAAACTGTCCAGATTACATAAGACCCAAGACACGTTTTTTTCCAGCCTTGCAGTGGATTAATCCCTGTTACCAGCTCAGTGAACACTAACATTTTTTTTCTTTGATAGCTCTACATATTAAGTTGCTGAGCAAACCAAGATCCCTTTTTCTCCCCTCTGGGTGCATTGTCAAGGTGCAGTCAAGCAGAAAAACATTTCAGTTAGGTATTTTATGAAAGAAATTGAATTTTGTTATGTCTTCCATGTATTCAAGCCAAGTCACCCTTTTTAGTTTAAAATCCTAAGCAGTCTTTATGTTGGACATGTCCAAGCATTCAGTTTTATTTGAGGACTTATTTAACTGGGCAGTAGAACAGGTTGCTCAGAGAAGTTGTGGATGCCCCATCCCTGAAAGTGTTCAAGGGCAGGTTGGATGGGGACCTGAGCAACTTGGTCTAGGGATGGCAGCCCTGCTATGGCAGAGGACTTGGAACTGGATGATCTTAGGGGCCTTCCAACCCAATCAATTCTGTGAGTCTGATTTTTCAATTGTCTTTTCCTACTTCAGCCAAGCTTTACTTGCATGAAACTGATTCTGCTCTCTGCATGAACTGCAGCACATCCTAAGAACTCTCCTGCAGGACTGCCATGCACAGAGCAGTCTTATGCCTATGCATGACCCACACAAGGTTGCTGTAGCAGTTTGGCCCTCCTGTGTCCCCATGCCACAGTATTTCTAACACTGTGCTGTCTGATATGTGCATTGCCAGAGCAGTCATCACAGAATCAAAGAATATCCTGAGCTGGGAGGGACCCACAGGGATCACCGAGTCCAACTCCTTGTTGGACAGTCTTGTAGAAGTAGAATAACTTCCAATTTTTTATTTTTTTTTTCTGATGGGGAAGAGTAAAGGGAGTTCACTACCACTGAGAGCAGCTCTTGCAAGTCTCACTGGCAGTTGTTTTTTAACAAGAGCCAGAAAATGAATGTATGGAAGAGCCAGACAAGAAGTGTGGGAAAAAGCCCTTCAAAATACCAGTCACTTTTGAGAACGCAGGCCCACAGAGCCAAAGGTGCTTCAGCAAGCAGAGGTGAAAATGTGCTGTGGAAAATTCACAAAGTTCCAGATATCCTTGCAGAAGCTATTGATAGAGCTGTTGCAGTCAGAGGGGCCCCCTTTTGCAAAAAGAACATATGAGGAGATCCCCAGTCAATGTCTCACTGCTAACACACCTTCCAGCAGCTTCCATCTCTGGGGCAGACTTCATTTATCCTCAGCCTGTCTAGGAGTGAGGCTGCTTTACCTCATTCCTGTCTGCATGCCTGTTCCAGTGCAATGTGGGGAACATCACCAGGACCAGGAGGTTTTGTATCCTTTAGTACCTGGCTCAGAAGATGGTGGGCAGTAAAATACAGGAATCAGCCAGCCTGAAGGAGCTGAGGAGCACTGTGGTTATGGCTTGTGCCATGGAGAGCAGGCACAGTTTTTTGGGTGATGTGAAAAGCAGTGATATCAGTAAGAATTTTCAATGCTTCCAATGATTTTCAAGCTCATTGAAAACATTGTGCTAGCTCCAGATGTCTGATTAAGAACAAATTGCTGAGCAAATAAAAAGAGAAATAAAATATAAAGAGAAATGAATGGGATATTAAGCACTCCAGAGACAAGGAATACCAAAAGACATGGTGGCCCTCAGAAAATCAGCTCTTCTCTAGTGCACACACCTGGGAGTCTTTATTCAGTCTTTATCATCTTTATATAGAAAGAGAGAGAATGAATATATGTATAATTAAGATACGGCTGGATTTGCACTCAAATGAACTACATAATTGTAGGAATTCCTGATTTTGTATGTGCCAAAAATATCTTCTTTGAATACTCTTTGTGTTAATATTTTTTTAAATATTTATTGAATTCTGAAAAATGATTTAAACTTCAGAGATGCATTGAAAGAAGTCACAAGCAATTATATGGTCCTGCTTAATATTCAGAAGAAACAGAAAAGAAGCTGTTAAATTATCCATGGTCTGTGCCAGATCTGCAAATGTCTTCTCTGAAAGCTAATTACATCTTGGCATATGGAGTCTTGGCAAAAATGTTGCAATAAAAATAGAGAACAAGAAAAGAACTAATTCTCTGCATTTAAAGAAAAAAATCATGGAGCAAAACTCTTTGGTCTCCTGCTGCTTGCAAGCTGTTAATATAGAGCAGAAAGGAACGTTTCCTAATTTAGTATGGACTTTCTTCTAAGAACTGCCAATTCTTCAGATGCTGGGGGGAAGCTAGAGTAGCAGAGCTGTCCAGAATATCAGAGTTATAATTGTTTTTCCCAGTCTCTGCTGCCTATCAGCAGAGACACTGGCGAGTAATCCAATTAAAACGAGCATCTCTCATTTGGAGACTTGAACCCTAACAAGGAAATCCAGGCTCCAGTGAAGAAATGGGAGTTTGCCCTTAGCTTCAGTGAAAACAGGGTTGAAAGAACTGGCCTTGATTTTAGAAATCATGGATGGACAGGAAGGACATTTGAAGTACTAAACTGTTAATGAAGTTCCACTGGGACATTATTGCAACTGGGACACGGTTGCAAATGTACCTGTGAGTTCAAAAAGATTCATCCCATCTACCTTTAGATTTCGACCACATAGGTGTCTCTCTCTCCTAGTCATTCCTCATCATTTTAAAGTTATGGAGAGAAATAAGCAGCTAAAGATGTGAATTATCTATTTTTGGTGTTTATGACAAAGCACCTATTTCTCCTGTTTAACTGAAACTCTCAGGCTACATCTGTGTCATTAAGTTAACAGTGCTGATTCTCCACAGTTTCTGGAAATTATTCCTGCTGCATTTTCTGCCTGGGACCAGCTGACATGTTCCCACACAGTCCCCAGACACAGCTGAGGAGCCAACGGGAGCTGGGGTCTTTCCCCATGGCATTAAGGATGCAGCTGCTCTGTTTCACAGGGGAAAGGATTTGCTCGTACAGGAACAGGCAGCTGCCCTTGGTGTCAGATGGTGGGGATGTAACATAACCTAAGGGACCTGGTCCCGTGTACAGGTTGGTTCTGGAGCTGTCTGCATTCATGACTTTTGTGCATCTGAGTACATAAATGAAAAGAGTTTTTTTCTTCCTCATGTAAAAATTATTCCATGGAACAAAATTTCTATGAAGGCAAGGACAAACATGGCAATCAAGCAAATAGCATCATGTACTGTAAAACAAGATTAAAAAGAAAGTACTGGCAGCAGCAGCAGAGCTGAATTCCCTTGCAATTTTAATGCAGTTTGGCCTGGCAGGAAGAAATCTAGAAAGCCCAGAAAACAAGTTCAGTATGTTGGAGCTACAGTGCAACTCTTGGTCTGAATTATTTAAAGCAAATGGAAACCAAATTATGTGCTCCTTTAATTATTGTATTAGCAATTCCAGTTTTTATATTACTACACTTAGCTTTTATACACATATATAGCAATATAATAAGTATTTTGACATTCATACAGCAGGAAAGAGATTTAAAGCTAAGCAAATAATGACATGTTACAAGGTGGCAGCATATTGCTGGACATTTCCCAGGTATCTTGCATTTTGTGTCTTAGTGCTCAAATACTTTTCTTCAAAGGTTTTTTAAATGAAAGCTGATTTTGAAACACTAGTGACTTTTGGCATGTGTTTGTGAAATTCAATTTGACATAGAACAGAGATAACATTGTTTTACCTAGGGCCACAGAGAAAATCAGTTTCAGTAAGGCCAATCCCAAATCGGTTTAGAAGTATGTGATTTTTCTAGAGTCTGAGTAGATATGCTATAAAAATATAAAGAGAACATTTTAACCATCCAAGCAAAACTTTTATGGGAGATCAGAATCTGCCAAGAGATTGTAACCCAAGTGCCACTGAAATAAAAAATAACAGGACTTCAAATCACCAGGAGTAGTTAAGAATTTTAATTAGGTTGCAGGGTAATATTTAACACCCACATCATTTTTACCAGGATTTAGTTGGAAAAGTTACTCCTACATCTTTAAACCATTTTTATGATATATAATAAAAGTATATAAGGCAAGTATGTTACTGCTCATTTTAAAGCAAAACAAAACTCACATTTAAGTGAAAAATTATTGACTGTGCTCTTGGTGGTTAGAATCAGAACCATGGAATCACAGAAAGTTTTGAGCTGGAAAGGACTCCCAAGGATCATTGAATCCAACTCCTGGTCCTGCCCAGGACATCTCAAGAATCCCACCATGTGCCCAGGTGTGGTGTCCAAATATTTCTTGAGCTCTGTCAGGCTTAGGGTTGTGCCACTTCCCTGGGGAGCCTGTTCCAGTGCCTCTGGGTGAGGAACCTTTTCCTGATACCCAACCTGAACCTCCCCTGACAATTTCAGGCCATTCCCTTGGCTCCTCTCACTGTCATGAGAGAGATCAGAGGTTTCACAAATCTCTGCTGATAGTTGCTACCTTTGCTAGTTTAGGTTTCAAATCTGTAACACAGAAATATTGCATGAAGTTCTGGATTCTGTTAGACTGAAATGAAAAGGTAGTCATACCTGTTATTGAAATTAAGGAGGTGTGTACTTTATTTATCTTCTGCATTAATAAGGATGTCATGATTTGTAGGAACACTGCCATGAGGGAAACACCAAGAAACCAGTCCCTCATATAGAGTACCTCTCCCACATACAGATTATTCAAATATATAAAATTTTTTTAGTTCATATTATTTCTGCAGCTTCACCTTGTATTTCATTACCGAGAATAACTATAGTAAACAATCAAAACATTCTCAATTATGCTAATGTTATCTTTTTATTGTGCTTTTCATTCAGCAGAGTTGTACTAATCTTCCTCAGCAACAGGAACACTTCAGTCTATTAATAGAATTACTTGTTCCACGTTCAGCTATCAAATGATGTTAAGCATATTTCGAATTCTAAAAATAAACAGTAATAAAAAGGAACAGAAGGCAAAACTTAATTTAAAAAACCCCTAAATTTGCACTAAAACAGTGACTGAAAATGATGAGATTTATGAAGATTTGATAAGTAACTAGTGGTTTGTACATTTGCAAATTGCAGATAATAGGGCACTGATCAAAGTCAGAGAAAGAAGTGCCTGTGTTAGAATCATGAGTCTGAGAATTTGGCTTTAGTGACAGTTGTCTTGGGCTCTGAAAACCAGACTCAGTGAGAGCTCCAGCCTCCACATGGGAGCCCCAGGCACTGCTGGAACACTCCTGGCAGTCCCTAGGCAGCTCCTCAAAGATCTGACAGGGAACCACTTACCCAGGGGATAAAGATGCACTGAGACCCAGGAACTATAAACTATAAACCATAAACCAGGAAGCCACATTGCCAGGAATGGAAAAATGAAACTAATGTTTAACTAAGAGGGCAATTAACCAACTTCATGTAAATCAAGTAAAGTCTTCATCATTACCATGGCTGAATGCCCTCCACTAGAAAAGTTTTAGGTCGACTCCAAACTAAGGCCCTGCTGTACCTTGTGATAGGATATTAACAACAGCATGAATCACCCCTTCCCTCCCTACACATTGAGTTACTTGCTCCATTTTTTTAGGGAGGTGATTTAAGGTTCTCAATAATCTGAACCTCATCCTTTGCCCTGCTTTCCTACTTCCTACTAACAATTCTTCTTGAAGACCAGATGAACATCCCTGACTGGCAGTGCAGCCCAGCCCCACTGCTCTTCTGCAATCTGGGATGGATGGCCTTCCATGGGCAGAGCAGGAGAGGAAATCACTTCCATTTAAATAGGGAGAATTAGCCTTTGGATGGAGGTGGGTCACTCATGTTACTCTGAGAGCCATTGAGCCCTCCTGTAGGGGCTGTCTTGGATTATTTAATCTAAAGAGCAAGAGATGGATCTGGTACAAAAAGGAAATGGAATCAGTACTGATGGTCATGATCACAGGCCAGGACTGTGTGTCACTTGTGGGTTAAAATGTAGATTTTTAGCAACTTAGACTGTCAGTGAAGTCAGAGATGTCACGTCTTGTTGAGAGCGAAATTAGGGATGTTACGCAGGGCGTTCAGAAATAGCTCACTATGCAAATGCAATTAAACCAGTGCCACTGATGACTCTGAGACTGTGCCAGCAGAACAAGCCTTGGCAAAGCTGTGACTGGCTCTGAGACCCCACTTCCACTTCCCTTGTGGAGCAGCTGCTGCCTTGGGGATGGGATGTGAGCAGCCATAAAGACAGCCCGTGGCCTCCAATTTCTGGTGTGGCTTTTCAGCTGCATCCCAGTGGGGCTCTGCTCTCAGGACCTTCTGTGCCCACCCACACAGTGCTGGATGAGCCTGGCACCAGCTTCCCAGAACTGCTGTGGGATCCCCTGGAGCCAGAGGAATTAGGACACTGAGGACACATGGGGGACTGTTTTAGTTCCTCAAGATCAGAACAGCCATCCCCAGACTCTTCTCAGACAGTTGTCTAATGTGCCTCTAAAAGTAGCACCATTTGTTCTGCCCTCACTGAGCAGGAAACATTGCTTATCTCTTCCACAGCCACCTTGCCTATATGCCATGACTCCTAAAAGGCTCATTCACACTTTCCCACTACTTCCCAGCTGATCCTTTCTAGGAAACACTGCTCTTCTCTGGACATCTTGTCTAGCTAATATCTTACTAAAAGCTTGTGTTAGAACTAAACCTGAATTAAATTTTAATTTGAGATATTATTTTTTCTTAGGGCTGTGCAAATGTTTGTGGAAAGTAATTCCACTTCAGCAACTAAATTCAACTACGTGCACCCACCTGCAATTTTCTTCTACCTAGTACTAAACTTTTTACAGAAAGGGTAGCAGGAGCATGAATAAAAGGTTTGTTCTGATAAAGAAGGTGAAACCAAGGAATGGAGTGGTTTGTGTCATTGCTAGTATTCAGTCAGCATGTGGGAAACAGATTTCCCAAACCAAAGTGTTAAGGAAGACTCTGTAGAGGTCCCAAATACTTGACAGCCAGTACAGAGAGAAGGGCAGCATGTGAAGGCAGTGATATTTTAATAGCCAACCTTGCCAAAGATACAGATCCAGACTGAAAAGAGCTGTCCTACTTTAGAAGTGTCTTTTTAGGATGCAGAAACTATATAAGACAGTGGTTCAGTTTGGATATTCTACTTTTGTTGCACTTGGTTTGGGAAATGCAGTGCCAGTAATTGCAAGTGCTGATGAGACACAGCTGGAGAGCACTGAGGCATGTGGGGCCTTGTGAATCCCAGTAATGATGGATACAAGAGGCACAAAGCACAGCCCCTTTGCTGGGTAAAGCCTTCTTACAAGTTTGCAATAAGAGCAGGAAATAAAATGGGACTTGGTGATTGTGCAAGAGCACGTAGGTGGGAAGAAAGAAATCAGGTGAAACACTGAATAGGAGAAAGATGCTGGGAAAGCAAAAATGATGAGGGAGGCATAAGGAAACCAGAAACATTGAATTAGATATGAAAAAAAGCAGTAGAAAAAGTACAGTTTTCAAAGAAGTCTAATTCTGGGCTGCAGACCCAGGTCTCTGCCATCCAGATTTCGTGGGAAACAGCAGCTCCTGACTTTACTGCTTTCAAATCTTACTCTCCATAATGTGTTCCTCCTCCCATTTTCCCACCTCTGGGCTCATGAGCCTATTTGCACTATCAAATATAAATTTGTGTCCCTCTGTCTGAAGCTAATGACATATTGATTTTACTTTTGCTGCAGGATTCTTTAGGCACTTTTATTCTAGTCTGTTCAAGTATAAGGACAAAAAGCCTTTTGAAGTATTCTGGTAGCATGCAAGCCACATTCTTATGAAGTCTGCATAAGTCCCGTTCACAAATTTTAGACAAAATCTGAAGGACTTTTAGGTTCACAAACTCTGTTCCAAAGACTCTCAGAAAGTTTCTGGTATTTGGTCCCAGCCCTAAAGGAGTTCTCGTGGGTGTATAGAAAGGAATATGTATAAGTGTGGACTGAGATTGGTCTAGTTTGACTTTTGCAAAAGCATGCAACACACTGAGAAAGGATAATCTTGCTTTTTCTTGCTCATTGATTATGCTCTTGTATTGCATTAATTCTCAAACTGAATTGCATCCTGTTAAACTCCAGAAATTTGAGGCAAGTTGGAGAAAAGTTATAACATAGTGCTAGAAAGATTTTGGCAGGGAGAAGTGAGTTTTGAAGGACAAATCAATAACAGTGGGACTAGTTTGAAATTTCTGACTTAAAGAGGAACAATGGGAAATAACAAGGAAAATCCTAAGTTAGTCTGTTCAGTCCTTATCCCTGCAGAAAACCCTCCAGTGATGTTTTAACAATGGATACTTTAAAACATTTTAAAAATTAGTTTGTTTTGATTCCAGTAGTGGCAGACACTTGAACTGCTTTTAGGAGGTTTAAGAAAAATATGGTTTAAGAAAATGTGTCAGTATTTGGTTCCATATTAGTTTACCTGGGAGATGATTATTTGCACAAAGCCTTTAGTTTGAGGAGCTGTCCCAGATGAATGTAAAGGGATACAGGCCAGAAGCATTACCTTGCTGCAGTCTGCTTTGAAGAGATGAGAAGAACGTGTCAGATCTATTTTGATACCAGGTTGAGCAGAAAAAAACAATAAAACTCAGTGATATGACAAATCAAAACCTAAGCCTGGCAACAGGATTTCTCCAGAGTGAGGGGTTTACTGTGCCTGTATCTTTGACAGTTATTCTGCATAGCATGGAATATCAAGTATACATAAATTATATGCATCTGTAAGCATATTTAATTTCACGATTATAAGCTGCACTTCTGGGTGTCGGCAATTGTCTTGGGTTACAATACAGAGTGTGATAAAAGGTATCTATTCTATCACCATCTGCTGAGGGTGGGGGCAGTGATCCTTATCTCAATTGCAGATATTCTGCTAATGGGCCATCCATTGAAACCAGGCAGGGCATTGTTCTTTATCTTTTCACAACCCATCCTTCCTCCAGCGAGTCATTTTCTGCTAATGGCCATTGAGTCCCACTGTGGGACTGATAAAATTACTGCATCCCATTGGAAGTTGCTCCAGCCAGGGGGAAGAGCCCAACATTTCTTATCAAGATAAAAACAGAGGTTTTGGGACACTAAGGGAGCCCCTTTCTCCACTGGACTCCAGAGGAAAACCGGATTTCTCCACATCACCACTGGACCTCCGGAGGGAAACTGCACCTTGTACAGGAGCACTGCTCCAACTGAGCCACATCTGTCACTGCAGGAGGATGCAGCCACCATTTAATGGGACTGCTACCAACACCCTGCCTGACAGGGTGTCAGGTTGTACTCTGACTTTGTCAGGGTTTGGAGTTTGTTTCTTTGTAGTACTGTATTTCTATTTTAATTTCCCTAGTAAAGAACTGTTATTCCTAATTCCCATATCTTTGCCTGAAAGCCCCTTGATTTCAAAATTATAATAATTTGGAGGGAGGGGGTTTACATTCTCCATTTCAAAGAGAAGCTCCTGCCTTTCTCAGCAGACACCTGTCCTCCAAACTAAAACAGCAACCTTTTGTTCTTTGTCCGTATATAAGCCAAACCTGATTATAAGCCACACTTTGGGTTCAGACCAAAATTTTAGTCAAAATGATGCGGCTTAGAATAATGAAATTACTGTATATAAATCTCTCAGGATTTGTCATGTCTGCTGGCAAAATTTCCCAAATACATTGTTACAGCGTTTCTTCTGCAGGCAGCCTGAAATGCCTCCTCTGAGTGATGTCTGCCACTCCCTTAGACACTTGTTAGCAGCAGCTGCTCCATTTTCTCCACCGTGGTGGTCCCAGTATGACTCGTTATCACTTACTGTGCCTTGCAGATACAGGGTGCAAACATGGTCCCTGTGCTAAGGAGCATGCCAGGAGTACAAATGTAATCAGACCTGTTTCCTTTTTAAGGCCAGGAGCTGACTAATAATTGCCAAATCCAGAAGATGCTGCTAATAAAAGCTCTGCTACTGACTGTGTTGCCAGGTGGGGCAGCCAGGGAGATTGCAAGAGAGGCAAAAATGGAAGAGGTAAGGAAATCCAAGTCAGATGCCAAAGGAGGATAAAGCAGGGTGATGTGTTGCAAAGGGTATTGTTGACTGTAGCCAGTGAAGCAGGTTAGAAGTAATGATTTTTTCAGAGTTTACTCACTACAGGAATGCTTCATTTTGCCTTTGATCTGTGTGCAAATTTCTGCTTGATATCAGTGGGAAATCCCCTTGCTGTCTTTACCAGCCTGAGGATGTCAAAAAAAGACTTTGCCAATCACTTCCCAGTGTCAGTCACTATCCCAATGAAAACTACTCTAGTTAGAAATTGCACTCTGTCCACCCACTCTTCCCCCTTTATTGATAAATCAGCTTAATTACAGCAAATGTTGCCAGGCCAGCCTTGAAGGTTCCATTTTTTTCCTTTTTTTAAGCCAGAAAACCATAGGCAGCAGTGGTGCAGTTTGCCTCTGCTCTTCTGCTAATATTCTTTATTCCTCAAAGCTAGGAACCTCTAGGGAGCAGAAGAAATTGAATTCCTGACTTCCCTGTGTTTATGTTGATAATAAAAGGAGCCCATGGAGATGTTCATTCTGGAGCACATACACTACCTATTTTTTGAGAAATGGGCACTGCTCATTTTGTCTGGGTAACTCAGCAGTGAATACAACCAGTTGTGGTCAAACTTCCAGGCTGCTTGCAGCCTTTCTCTGGGAGTTCCAAGGATGAAGGGAAAGCTGTGTGACAGCAATGCACATTCTGTGCATTTCTCCCTGTCTAGGAAGGGGACCCTGTGGAAAGAAGGTGCTGAACAAATGAGGAGGCACTGCAGAGATAACTATATATTCACTGTATATAGTACACACCATATGGCTGGTGGCTTTTTGTCAAGGTCCTTCGCTTGCCAAGTGGTTGTTAAATCCTTCTACTCTCACACCAGTGTGCTGCATCAGCCATGACAGTGAGAGAGCACAGGGACACAGGCTAAACCCCTCAAAACTCAATTCTGCTCCATGCTAGGAAAATGCCTGCCTGGATCCTTTCAGCCCACAAACATTACCTTTGCCTTGCTCCATCTCTGTGGCTCTGATCTGAATCTCTATCTCAGCTGGTAAAGGAGTGCCTGCAGTGCTCACAAAGGCCCCTGGGTTTATACCCTGGAGTCTCATCCTAACAGCACAGGGAAAGTTGTGGCTGTGAATACTAAAATCAGGTAATCCCATTTTCTACAAATAATACAAAGAGGAAAAATCCCATTGAGACATTCTCAAATCTTTTTCCTTCCATCTCTTAGAAACTACAAGAAATTCTGCTAAGAAATGCATTTGTCAAAAATATACTTGAAAAACAGATCGTTGCCTTAGTATGATGACTGGAGCAGGGGAGTCCTGCCCTTCTCTGGAAATCTGGAGCTGTTGTTGTACCCAACGTGGCCCTGCATGTTTCTGTGAACAGCCTCTGCCAACAGCATCCAGGAGTAGCTCCTTTGGAAAAGTGCTGGAGCACATGCCTGTGATAACCTAACCAGCCACTGAGTGTCCTCTTTGCTCCACAAACCCGGATGGAAAAGTACCAGAGAAAGGAGAAAGGATGGTTGACCCTTAAGGAGAGCTCAGATACAGCAACTATTAGGAGCCAGACCCTAGCACAAACCCGGTGGTACACTGGAGAACTTTAATTAACTAACCTGCTTGAATAACAGTGTTCAGCCTCTTTGATCTGCAGTTTCTTTCTGATGTAAGGTTTTGAGCTCAAAGATTGTTTCTAGAGAATGAAAAGAATATTTTTTTTCCTCCAACCTTTTAAAACCAGGGATGGATTTGGCACAGTGACTCATAGGTTGAGCTGGTGTGCACCAAAGCAATGCTTTTATATCTCTCTCTGCATACTAAGGGGCTGGAGCTGACAATACAGTTGTTTTTCTCTTTCCTTCCCCATTAATTAATGGAAGTATATAGTTCTTCTGAAATGGCCTCTGTCTCTTGCATTGCAGCAGATAGCCTGACTCTTTTAATTTCCAGTGAACACTGGCTGAGGTTTTCTGTCCAAGGATCAGATGCTACATCATTTGGACCAAACTCTACTCAACGACCATAGCTTTCACAGTGGATTCAATCTCCTCAGCTCTTGCTGCTCTGGCTTTTGGAAGGCTCCAGGTCTGTTCCCTGCTGGACCTCAGTGACCTGCAACCTGCAGCCTGTCTTTTCCAGACCCTCCACTTATGGTCCTACATGGGCATTGGCATGCACAAAGCCATTTCCAGCTGTTCTGAGATGTTAGAGTAATTTTCATCTGCTATTAATGTGCTGAGTGCAAACACCTTTGCCTTTTCTCAGCCATGGGACTCTCAGTATCCTGGTTCTCACTTTCTACTTCCCCTCCTTTACCATCTCAAGATGACTCCAGGCATCACCTCCTCTTTGTTGCTGTATCAAGAGGCACAGCTGAGCACCACTGCAGTAATCAAAATGCATTTATTGGTTTCTTGCTACTATATATAAGATATTAGGAAGTTTAAGTTTGAATCCCTGCTGGGGCCGATCAGGAAATCATTAGGTTGAAGTAGAAGAAAATTAAATTCTAGAGAATATTGATCTTCCTAAACTGTACCATTAAAACAAACAAAAAAAAAAATTAAAAGGTCCTGGATGCCAGAGGAAATTTTCCCTCAATAATTCCTGACAGGAGGACAAACATGTCAGTGTCTGGGGGTATATTTGCCACTTTGATTCGATCTGTGTATATTCTGTGCTGACTTCTGAAGAGTTACTTTGTTGAGACACCAAATGAACAGTAT
The DNA here is from genome assembly GCF_009819885.2 of Catharus ustulatus. Lineage (NCBI taxonomy): Eukaryota > Metazoa > Chordata > Aves > Passeriformes > Turdidae > Catharus > Catharus ustulatus. Next base: position 155,215,786 of record NC_046221.1, on the reverse strand, counting down.
TCAGTTCCCCCCAACAGTTCATCCTTGTCTAATTACAACTGTAAAATCAGAACATCCTTCCTCTGCTCTGAAAGAGGGCAAATCATGCTCAAGTCTGAACAAAAGCAACTGAACACACTTGAAATTGTGAAATTTTTGTTTTGGCCAACTGGCAACAGACTAATGACTAGAGCATATCCCAGGGTCAGATACACTGTCCCTGTCTCCCGGGTGGAGGTCTGACCTTAAACTCAAAGGCTGGCTCTAATTCCTAGGTCAGCTATTGACAGCTCTAGTCTTGCCCACCACTCCAGTAACACTGATGAACCATCTCATGTTTAAAGTAACAGAACTGTGTGTGCTGGAGATTTGAGCGTGTCAGGTCTGCAGCACAAGCCCTCAGGTCTTATCTTGGATGGAAGCAGTGACCTTGAAGTGTTACTCCAGAGAATTTCTTTCATTGAAGAACCAAGCAAAGCCCTCCTGTCACTCCTTGTTTTATACATCTTCAGAATGTAAGCTATACCGTGACTGACTTCTAACCAAAGAATATCTGTCCATGATTTTTGCATCCAGGCAATGGGCAGCTGGGCTGAATATATTTCATGAAATCACACAGCAGCTGAGTTTGGAAGGCACATCTGGAGCTCATCTAGTCCAATGCCCTGCTCAAAACAGGGTCACTTACAGCAGGTGCCAAGGGCTATGTCCTGTTGAATATTTAATATCTCCAAGGATGGACACTGCACCTCCCTAGAGCCTCTCTGAGGAACACATTCCATTTTCAAATACCCTTGCAATACAGAGGCATTTTCATATTTTAAGTGGAATTTCCTGTACTTGTGCCTAGATAAGGTTGTTTCCTTGGTATGGTTCTCAACTGCAGGCCTGACTCAATGTTTCTTTTGCAAGTACAGAGATGCTAGAAAGGCACTATATGCCCTGATTTTTTGCAATTTTTTCATGTTTTTTTTTTTCTTTCTGCTTCACAGCCATGCATCTATTCTTATTCAAATGATAACACACTTCCTTTCCCTTTCTTCTTCTCTTAATTATTTTCATGTTTTCCCAATTCAGCTTGATGATTTTTTTAAACAGTGGTAATTATTGGAAGTCTGTATTAATCATACATGTGTCAGTTTGTACCCAGGAGTTCAAGAGTCCTTTTAGTATGCAGGCAAAGCAATTCCTTTGATAAAAATCATCAACAGGAGAGATTCCCCAGACAGAGTATATTGTATTAGGCAATGCACTGCCCACACATGGTGTTCTAAAATTCTCTCTGCTTTCCTTTCTCTGTAAAAATTGTGCCCCAAGTCCAGAAGTGCAGTTCAGAGATGATCAGCTAGAAAGAGAAGGGGACACCCTGGAGAAAAGGAGTGAAGGGTACAAAAAAATGCAGTGAGGAAAGACTAAAGCTGAAGTGAAAAGAAGGTTGAAGTGAATCTTTGTGAGAGGAAACAGTGTCACACCAAGTGTTGTGGGCTGAATGGAAGCTCTGGGCAAGGTTTATCAGGGAGACCCTCCCTTCAGTCACCAGGAGCAGACAGCAAGGACCCCCTTGCTTTCTAAACTCCTCAGAAAGGAGCCTGGGTGGGCCTGGATCCTCTTCTAGCCCCAGACTTGGTCAATGACTTGTGTCCAAAGGATTACATAGGTGCAGTTGAACCTTCACATGACTTTGTCCCACAGGATTAAGGGTGTTAAACCAAATTATGAATAAAATAAATGATTTATTTAAATTGATGATGATAATGATGATTAGACTAAGAGGCTTTAATCAGTATTATTTACTACACAGTACAGATATTTATAACTACTACTATAGTGAATTATTTATCAAATTAACAACTTCAAAGCTTAATAATTATTAAGTAGAGATTGGTGTTATTTATCAATGTCAATGAATTTGAACAATTCTCTTTTGCTCAGCCTGGAGGAGTGACCTTGAGGGACATCCCCACTCCAGGGAGGAATCTCCATACTCTCCTAGGAGTATGTTAGAAGTTCCTGCCATTAAAAAGCACGACTAGATTTTTATGGTATAAAGTGACTGACTTTATAATCAGCCAGATGTTTCTGGGTGAACTGTGAGGGCCTCACAGCCAAACATCCTCTGAATGTTTCACTTGGGTATTGATGGGTCAGGCTGATCTCAGCACTCCCCAATACCTAAAGCAGTGTGACTTCTCCATCCACCACTAACTAACTTTTGTAAATTGGGCAAAGTTTGAGTTGATTTAGCCCTGCTGAGGCAGAACATCCTGCTACACCAGAGCTGCCCAACAAAACAGACATATCTACTTTGGATGCTCTTGGAAGTGCTCCTATCAGAGGGGCTCCCCAGGCCTTCATGACAAGGATTTAAGGTGTAGGTATTACTGGGATGAGGAAACATGAAATGTTCCCCTGAACTGGGAATCCTTGGAAGAATTCATTGACTGATCCAACAGCTACAGGACATAAAACCCAGCATGCAGTTAAACACCACTTGACTTTCCTCCCAAGCTTCTTCCCCTGGAGCAATTTTTCATTATCTCTGTTTACTAGGAAAGACTTAAGGAATAAGTACAAGAACCCTGTCTTCTTGATAAGCCTTAAAATTGGTACAGAGTGCTGCAGTGCTGATATTAATAAAGGATCGCAACAGTTCAGCTATTAATACATTTTCTCTGGCAGAGCTTAGCAGAATATGATGAATTCTGGGTAGACTATGTTATGCTAATTAACATAAATATAGGAAAGCCCTTTTCCCTTCTGAATATCAGAATACTCCAAGTGAATACTGCAGTTAACATATGCACACAGGAACACAAGATTATAAGTATCACTGACAACATCATCTTATTAGCTATGAGCATATGTTTTGTACAAGGAGAGGCTCTGATTGTTGAAGGAAGGGCAGGATACTGGCAGATGAGTTGAAGAAAAGAAGGAGGAAGTGGAGCTCTTTGGATACAGTTCATAGATACAACCTTGGAGATTTCTTAGACTGAAAACTGCCAGTATCTATGCAAACATACTTCTGTAGAACAGGTCTTCATGGCCTTTTGGGGGAAAAAATGACCCAACCCCCTCCTCCCCATCACAGAAATATCAGTTAACTAATGTGAACTGGTTTTTTCCCTTTTAATAAGAGCTATCATGTAAAGAAAAAGGGAAAAACCCCAAGACCATAACTATATCTTTCCCCTCAAAAGTTCAAGTATTCATTTCTATGGAAATAAGCTCCCTTGTCTGAAATGCTCTCTTAAATCATTCCCAAATATAAGGACTTCATAAGAAGAAATGGCTGGGGAGTGGGGGGAGGTGTTGCTTCCTTTTCTTTTAAATACTCTTTTGAAACGAGGAATGGAAAAACATCCAATGCTTTTGTACTCAGTTGACAGAGTTGGATACTGGTATAAAATACTGCTTTTGCAAAGATAACCAGGACTGTGTCACAGTGGGAGCTACAGTGGGATAATGAAGCACAATCCTTCTAATTACAAGACTGACACAAAACAAAATGCTAATGCTACTCAAATCACACAAAGTGCACAGACACAGTAGATGTTGCTGGAGGTCTTTATATCTTTACCCTTTGTTTTAACAACCTTTTGAGCCAACAAGAAGTTCTCTCTGCTATTGTGGTTGCTCACATAAAGCAAGGTTTGGCTCATGTCTAATGATGGTACTGACAGAGTGATTTAAACCCCTGAACCAAAAGTAGGGATTTAATCAGCAGCAAGAGCTTTGGATTTGAAGGCATGTGGGACAGAGGGTTGGGTCAAAAGTATCTAACAGAAAGCCAAGGATCTCTACCACACACTGCTGAAATGAACTCCCGTTGGCACAACACTGAATTTACTACAGGTTCCAGTCAAACTTTTGTCAGGCATCTGATGGAAAAGTCCATCAGGAATGGTGGAATTAATAGGTGGCCTTGAGGAACCTGGTGTAGTGCAAGGAGTCCCTGCCCCCAGCAGGGGGATTGGAACTGGATGATCTTCATTCTATGAGTCTGTATTTCTACTTGAGGTTGAATTGCATTTTCTCAGTGCATGCTTATGAGCAATTTTATATATGAGAGTGGCAAGAGGAAGTGGAAAGAAATGGTCAGCAGAAGTTCCCTTCATTTTTGGTTCATAAGTTGCTAAAAGAGTCTGTTTTCTTCATTCCAAGACTAAAAAATCACATCAGATGCCATATTTGAAGGACTCTGAGAAAATAAGGATATGAGCAGCCTGATTTAGCACAGAAGTCAAAGCTAAGTTTCCACTTTCTAGAGTCTTTCTTCTGGAGTCCCACTTTCTGTATTTCTAGAGTTTTACACATTTGAGCTATTTTTTTTTTCTTTTTTTTTTGAATGAAAATTTCTATTTGACCTGTATTGTGGTGCTGCATCATAAAAAATTAAGGTGATACACAATATCTTCTATTATTCAGCATTACTCTGAAGATGCATCAAATGCAGTATGTTTTTCAGACATGGGATGGTCTGTCTACTGTTACTTATGCTGCAATAAATTCTCTGGGGGATATGTTATACAACTCAGAATCAGTTTGAAATAACACACTCCCACTTGGTTCCTGGTAATCACATTGGAGGTGCACTTTGCACAGAACTTCTTGTATTATTCAGATACATCTTTTTAGTCTCTGCTCTCTTTCAGCTGCATGAAACACAGGAGTAGATCATAAAAAGTTCAGGTTTTGGTGAGCCAGCATTTGTGGTTTTGGTTCTAATCTAAAGAACCATGGTTCCAGTAAAGAGAACATATGGATATATATACCTAGACCATAGGCCTAGGTTTAGGCACCAGATTTATCCTTTCTTTTCCAGGCTGGAGGAAGGAAAAGTGAAACAGAACAGAACCCAGCCTTTAGACAAAAATCCTAGAAGTTTTTATTTGGTCTTTTTCATTAAATCCTAGACATCTTTATTTAAAAAATGCCTCTATCACCTATTCTTAATCCAAATAGACTTTTACATTTGAATATCACATAAGTGTGATAAAGGTAAAAACACTCTCCAGAATGATTGTGTGGGTTAAAGACAAGCTGGTTAGCAGAAGTGTAATGCCAATAATTTGCTTTGGCCATAGAGAGAGATGCTTCAGAGAAAAAGTATGACTCCTTCTGTCCCAGCAATAATTTATTGAAGATCTGTATTTAGAACCATAGATAGTAAATGTCTGGGAGAGGGCTGCAGAAATACAGCTGCTCCAATCACATTCTGTATAATTTTTATTAGCAGGATCTAAGAGTAAGACCTGCAGTGCATGGCTGCAGTTCTTTGAGCTTCAGGGTGAACTCCTGCAGTCCAAAAATTAAGTGATCTAAGCTGCCTAACGGTTCTTTGAATTTAATTGCTCAGAAACACATGGGTTTTTTTTATATACAAGATCTTGAATATTTCAGTTTTTTCCTTTACATGCGTTCTCTGTCAACCAGGTAAAGTTAAGATTTCCTCTATCTCACTGGTGCACTGTAAACATTAGTTAAGTGAAGAGCTGGAAGTATTTAATTATTGTGATAATATGAGGCCATTATATCCCATTGATTGTAGGTAACTGGCTCTAGGGAATGCTCTGTATAAACATCTGAAGTGCTTTCCAGATACTAATTATTGCCACATCATCTCCATTTGAAGGTAGGGAAATTGAGGCAGTGAGCACTGGGGCTTTCAAACACCGCAAATCCCAGTCTAGACACTGAAATCCTCACTGAAATTTTCCAACTAATTGCAGTTTTGCTCTTTCTAAGATTGCTGGATATCTGTTGGGGAATACAGAGGGTATTCAGAAAATCTGAATGAGGCCCTTTGGTTTGGCCAAGTCATCCTTGCCTTCAGCTTGCCATCAGTCCTGTTAGTGCAGAGCTTCTGCTGATTGATACAGCTTGTGCCTGGGCAATCTAAGGGCAAATTTTAGGGATTGGAGACCAAAAGTCTTGCTCCCTGTTGTGCTGTGAGCTGCTGCAGTGAGACCTGGAAACAGCCAATTCATCTTGCCACAGCTCCTACCCTTCCCAGTGGGACATCTTTCAGTGTCCAGGAGCACCAAGTGCCAGTTCTGGTCCTGCACAGCCCTGTCACAGCCAGAAATGCTGAAAGGCAGCTGAGGGAGTGGGGGGGAGCATGGGCTTCCCTCCAACATCCACAAACTGCAACGTCGTGTTAATGCATTCAAATTCATGCTCTTGTAGCTTCCTGGGGAGGACAAAAATATCTTGTGGTACAGGCACTTTCCCTTTTAGTGATGCCTCCAAAGAACAAGTTCTTGACAGTATGAAAGAATTAATTCACTTTTTGAGCAGAAAGGTCAGCTACGGGTGAAGGAGCTGCACTGAGAGTACCTTTAAACTGCTCTGTCTCTGGCCTCCATGAGGAATTGCTGGGAGCTCTTTCTCCAAGCCTGGATATATTTAGACTTTCTTTGATAGATCCTTCTTCTAAGGGCAGACTGATTGGGCCAAGATAGGAGTGGCTCAGTTGTAATTCAGCCTGGAAGTAGGCAGTGATCTGGCAAAATGGATCCTCATCTGCATCTCTTCTTTTTATCCACTTGTTGGCTTCTGTGCTGAATTCTGAGAAATCCACAAGGAAGACAAAGAAAGTACCCAGGAAGACATTTAAATGCATTTAAATCACTGGAATTGGTGGGATTCAAACTTCAAGAAGCTGCTGAACTGGAAGCTTCTGCAAGCAATAGCCAAGTCATGGGATGAGCTCTGGGCCTTGCACTACCCAAAACCTCTGCCATGCAAGGGAAAATAATTTCTAAGACCTCCCATTGTGGCATTAAGAGAAAGTGAAAACATTTTGTTTGAACCTGCTTTTTTCCCTCATGAAATTGCAAAAGTAGGTTTGCAGTACTCTTCTGAAACTACAGAAAGATATCTGAACACTGCTCCTGGAAAATGTCCCCACTAGGATTAAATACGAGGAATGGCAAGTCCCCATGGCAGAAAAGAATGACCATCAGAACCCCCAGGATCTGAACTTGTCTTGTGTGTTCTGCAAACAGAAAAATGATGTCTTTTTACCTTAACAGAGCAACAGCCAGCTTAGGTAACCAAAATCTGTGGCTGTAGCAGAATTAAATGTGATTTGTCTGCAGACAATTTAAATTGTTGGTGCCCTGGGGAGGCAGGCATAGTACCCTGAGCTTGCTCTGCTTGAGCAACACCCCTCAGCCATCACCAGTCCTTGCTGGGTGGAGTCTGGGGTGTCTGAGGCTGTTAATGGTACAACTACACACTACACACAAACATATGGAGAAAAAGAGATGCAGCACTGGAAAGGAATAAAAAGTGTTCTGACTGCTGTCAGGTTGCTGAATACAGAGAAATGCCATAAGAACAGTCATTGCAAATTCACTTGCATTGAAGGACCTCATGCAACTTCAACAGTGCTGTGAGCAACCTCAGGGCTCAGAAAGGACTGTGGGAGCAATCTGTCTCTGTTCAAAATGCTGCAGTTTGGCTTTGGCCACGTTTCTAGTGTTATTACCTCTGGTTTGAACTGCTAAAAGGGAGCTTTGAACTGCTAAAACACACACTTCAAACCAATCTTCTAAAGAAAGATTTTTACTCTGTCTAAGCTTCTGCAAAATAGGCAAAAAACCCTTCACTCAATTTTTTCTTTGTTATCATTTTCCTATTAATATGTTATGAGCCTGACAAAAAGAACCTCCCCTCAGCTCAGCTTAAAGTCCTATCACCAATCCAAGTGTTTGAAACCATTCATCTCACAATGCTTTTGTTCTCATGGCTTGCTAGAAACATCTACCAAAGCCTTCAACATCATAGTGCACCTGGATGTCACCAATGATCTTCTGCCCAACAAAGAAAATCCAGCTGTAATTAAGATTGAGTGCTCCTCAGTTTGATTTCAGTGTTCAGGAAAACAATCACAGAATCATAGAATTATAGAATGCTTTGTGCTGGAAAGGGCCTTAAAATCATCCAGTTCCAAGCTGCTGCCAAAGGCAGGGACACCTTCCACTAGCCCAGGTTGCTCAGAGCCCCATCCAACCTCCAGCCATGGTCACAGTCCAGCATTTGCTGCTGGGAAAATGGGATGGGACAGCAGGATCAACATTCAGTCATACATGGAAGAAATATTTCATCTTTTCATCAAAACATGATAGACTAGGACTGATGTTTATCTTGGGAGATCAGGAGGTTATGACACCTCTTCAGAAAGGTGAAACTTTGCAACACGGAGTGTGAGTTCAGGCTGCCTGAAGATCCTGACAAACATGTGGGCCCTGTTTCTGAACCTCAGTGAAAAATGTACCAAATTGTCCCAGTTTACAGGGTCACAGAAGTTTGACTGACTGGGAACAGCCTGTTTGTTCCCAGCCTCTCCCTGCTGCTGCCCTGGCTGCCCACATGTAACCTCAGCATCCATCCCAAGGAGAGATCACTGCCTGGTTTAAACCTTCCTGAAGCTCTGAGCATGAGGAACTCCTCAGATACTGAAACCTCAAATAACTGTTTGCTGAGCCTTTTAACAACTTCTTGCCAAACTATTCCATTTTGTTGCTTTTATTTTATTAAACTGAAATAGAATCAGCTTTTAAACTGTTTTTAGTGAGGAAAAAAACTTGCTTCCCAAGCAAAAAATTTACCTGAAAATTTGTTTCCAATAAAGAATAACAACAAAAAGAAAGAGCTTAGCTTAGCACATATTAATTAAATTTTTTTTGCACTTTTTTTAATCAGGTCATCCATTCAAAAGAAAACTCTGAGTGTCTTTAACTTACTGCTGAAGAATTTCCATGGGTTTTTGGTCTTGTCAAAGTTTTCAGGTGTCAGACTACTATTCCCCTACCTGAGCCTGTTCCTCAGTTAGCCCTGAACTAAATTACTGATGAAATAAATGACAGTAAATTTGGGCACTGAAAGGAACCATCTGGTGGAGATGGGACTAACAGATGTGCTTGCACTGTCGGTGCCTCAGTCCCCACAACTTCAGAGCTGCACTGCCATGCACCTCCTTGCTCACCTGCTCATTAATAATGCAGCATGCCTGCTCTTGCTGTGCTGAGGGATCCCATTCATCATGCACAGCACCACAAGGTGTAGTCCCAAAGCAGCAAAGCCCTGTGTGCACTGGCCTTGGAGGAAAATGAAGCACAGGACCAAATCCTCAGGAACTGAGACAAACAACTGCTCCCTGAATGGTTCGTGGAGTAATACTGGTCATGGCCACACAGGGAATAGCAGGAAAAGAAAGCAAGATCTTTCAAGTGCTACACCTACATATTAATTTCCAATTCAGCTCTCCTCCTGAACAGATGAGAGCAAATCCCACTCCTTCCCACTCTGTCTTCTAGACACACAGTCTCTGTTCACAGTTCCTTTTGGATCTCTCCTTATGAAATTGAGCTAAGCAATAATCTGATTTAAGGAGCACATCCCTGTTGTCACTGCTCAGGTGCCCTGGACTCACCCAGACCCACATTTGCAATGGTCCAGCAAGGCTGACTTAGGTGGGCAGGAGGTTATTCCAAAGCACAGCCTTGTCACTGTTCTCATGGCTAATTCCTAACCTGATCTGTGCAGCAACAGGAAAGATAATGGTATCAGGAAAACACTACTCTGATAGTACAGGTCCCACATCATTCAAGGTAAGAGGTGTGGACATTTGTACTGCAGAAAAGTGGGAAAAATATTTAATTTAGCAGATTCAGAGTGCATCCCTTGCTCACTGAGCTGCAGGAATAATGTGATACCTGGGAGCTGAAACAAGGTTACAGCCTTGGTGTCATAGTTTCTTGCCTGAAGTCAACTTTGGTACTGTGCAGGCTGATCTACATCCATCTTTGTGCAATAAAATACAGTTTTCTACAATTTATTATGAACCTTTTCCCTTCTTAACACTAGCACACAGAAGGTGCAAATTATGAAAGACAGCATTTGAGAACAACAGAAGCTGTAGATCTGAGAGCATCATTCAAAGGGATCTCATGCATTAGGGTGGGCCTGTTCAGCTACAAAACAAGGGGAAAAAATGCTGTGAGCTCCTGGTGTTGTGCAACCCAGTGTTGCTTTCAGTATGGAGAGACTGCATGGGCTGGAGAGCTGTGCCTGCCTGTGCAGGAAAATGTCCATCTTGAGACAAGTCACCTAAAAACTGGGATGAGTGTGGTGTGGACTTGGGGATTTGCTGATGCTCCAGAGCTGCAGTGTTCAGCAGCTGCTTGTCAGAGACTGGGAGAGGGAAGTGTTGTCTTGGAAATGAGTGGGCAAGGAAAAGGAGGCTGGAAATAGATTTTCAGTTTTGTATCTGTGAAGACAGAAGTTGTCCTAAGACAGGGCAATTTCTTCCTCTGTTTGGGGAAGTGATAAGTGGCATCTTTGGAAAGACTGGAGTGAAATCTTGCAGTTACCAAAGGCAGTGTAAAGAAACTTGCCCTTAGGATCATTGCCATGTTCTGCTCCCAAGGGCTGAATTTGAAATGGGCATGGGATACCTGTAAAAACCAGAGCTGGGTTCCACGTGTGAAGGACTGCTAGCTGTAAATCACAGTGTAGTTCTGGGCTAAATTTCTTAAAATTAAAATATGTGTCAAGTACTTCAATCAATGCTTTGTGAAATTGGGTGTTCAGAAGCAACAAATGAAGTAATATTTACATGAGGAGTCTAAAGCCTTGGAGATGCCCAAAAGCCATCTGGACATGATCCTGAGCTGTTGGTGGCCCTGTAGGAGGAGGAGGGGTGGACCAGCATCCTTTCCAACCTCAATCAATCCTTGATTCTGTGATTTTGGCAATATCTGAAGACTTCTTCCACTGAGGTTATTAGGATTCTCCTGGAATAGGACTGTTGAGTGTTTTAAAGCAGACTGTACCGTGAGGGCTTGCCAGACAATGTCACTATTTCAGTGTATGTGATGCTTCACACAACCACTAACAGTCCCACCCAGAGCTGGTGGTGAAGTTGCACCAATTATCCAATCCTCCTCATATTTTGCCATCAGTGATGGTAAAAGTCATGGAGAAACACAGTTCTGGCACACAAGACACTCTAAGCAAAGGCCTTTTCTGTCTTGCTCCACTAAAGGGATTTGACTGAGGAATTTACAGTGGATTCATTTATAGCAATTTAAAACTGATATCCAGAGGTTTCTGCTATACATAGTCACCACTCCTTCCTCTTTTCTACTTCAAATTGTGCCACATGGCCATTCCTATTCTGCAGAAAATTGGAAGCATTGGATAAATATTTATAGAAAATACCTGAGAGGTTTGCTGAGCATGGCTGCTTCCTCCTGTGAAAACAGGCAGCATAAAGGAACCCAATGTAATTTTCTTGCAAGACACGCTGCAAGCATGACTTCTGCAGGTCTGAAGGCACAGGAAGAATTTGATGGAAGCCCTTTGTAAAAGCAGTCACAGGCTGCACCTTCTAGTAACTCTGTAGTGATTGATGTTGAATCCATAGCATGGTCAGATTTCCACTAATGACATTCCAACTGATTATTTTCTTCCAATTAAGAGACCCACTTTGGCAGCAAGATACAGTACTATCTTAGGCACAGTATGGAACCTTAAAAATTATCTGAAATGAAATGGAGAACTCATTGGAGTCAGTAATGATTTCAACACATATTCCTCAGAGCTGCCATCTGTAACGATAAGAGTTCAAATGTCTGGATTTGGGGATGATTGTGTGATGTCCCAGCACCTGGGAGGGAGACTCACACCTTACTTTCATTCATTCATAGTCAGGAGGGGAAATGAGAAATTCCAAGAGGCTCAGAAAAAGTCATGAAACATGAGACTGAGTGAGAGAAAGTGAGAGACTCATGGTGACCCATCTTTATCTGCTTGCTTTCCTTCCCTGCAATTTTTTTTTTTCAGACAGCCCTTTGACTTTTAATGATTTAGGGCTGCCCTGCCTTGTGTGCTAAAGGGCCATGCCTGAAAATGAATCATGCATCATGATAAGGTAGATTCAACCATGTGAAAGATTAAGCTCACTGGGTTGAGAAATGAAAAAGTTTTGGATGAGTATTTTTTTCAAGGAAGTCAAGGGCTGGGATGGTCAGAGCTCAGCACGGATGGAAAGCCAAGGTTTGAAGGTACTGGTGCAATGTGAGAACCTTGCTGTCTGAAATCCCTCCTTCTGTCTGAAAAACAAGGACTGTGCAAAATGATGGGACAAGATTATGGATGCCCACATACATTGTGACTGTGACAGGGATTCACTAAGGGGAGTATGAGTGAATTATGGATGCTCTTTTGATTGGTTTTCAACGATCTTTTAATGGCATTAAGGCAGCATGAAGTTACACTGTATTGATTTTCTTTTGCCCATGCAGTAATTTGCAGCGGTGGAGATTTATTTTCCACTTTATGTTTTCCATGAAGCTGGCAGGCAGCAAGGCCAATGGCAGCTGGCAGTTGGTCTCCCATTCCCATGGAAGCTCTTGTGCTCTGAGGATGTGACTGCCAGGGAACTCGATGCTTAGGAGAGCAAAGTTGGCATGGGGGATTTCTGTGGCCTCATTTCCCCACTGGCATCCAGGGATGATTTTTGCTGGGCCAAAGCTGCTGCAGTTGCAAACCAGGGAACACTTGCCCTGCTAGCTCTTGGACCAGGGGACCTGTTCTGGCAAGTCTTTCCCTCAAGTGAGCACTGTGAAGGTATTTTACAGTTGCTGCTTTATTTTGTTGGTTGCTCTTTTTTCTTTTAATGAATTTTATCCACTTTGGGACCAGCAGCACCAGCCCTACAGTTATCTTGATTCTGAACATACAGCTATAATATAGGCTCTGGCTTCCACTGCGCAGAAAACAGCTTGGAGCAGCAGCTACTTTTCATTAGGTTCATCTGCAGTCTGGGGAAGGAAGAGCTGCCTGTCATAACTATCTTTTGTTTTTCTGTACAGCTTTGAGATTTCATGGACATCTCAACCATTCTTCCACCATCAGATTTAAGATCAGACACGGATCTCAGTCTCCCCAGCATGACTGTTGTGTGCCTGACCTGGTTTCATGAAGTTCATGCATGATCTGGATGCCAGTGTGACACTTTTATCAGTTTGACCATGTGCTGATCACAGAATATAACTGCAAGTTAAACTAAGCTATGGCTTTTAAAAATAAAGATCAAACCTGCAACTCTGACTTAAGACCAAGTCCAAGAGTGCTTCATGCTTGGTTAATCTATTCTGTCTTGTTCCAACCAGTTGTTCTTTTTGAGCTACACTTCGTGTTGGTTTAAGCCATGTCTTAGATTCCTTCAATGTTAATCCTTAAGAAACGACTTTAAAATAGTTTGGCATGTAGCTGTAAGGAAGAAGGAGGACATGGAAGCACAAAGAGGGGAGGGAAAATGTTGCTGAACACAGAAGTCACAGTGCAAGATTCAGGCTGAGACAGCACAGTCTGTGTCTGGGTTAGTAACTCTCCAAATCAGCCCCATGGAGCTTCAGGGGAGCTTCAGTTCTCTTCTAAAGCCAGGCTTCTCAGCTGCCTGAATTATCTGGGCTATCAGTGTTGTACTTGCAGTGTCTCATTTGGCATTCAGCAGTAGGGGCATCCAGACCATGTTCAGTCACACTGGTAGATTTTGTGGGGATCTAATAGAGAATTTTAACAAAATGATTAAAAGCAAGGCTGGTTTGTGTGTGAATGGAATCCTCTTTAAAACTTTTGGAACTTCCAAGGAAAAAGCACAAGGATGCTTGATAAAGCTTACATCAAAGGTTGAGTGGAAGTTGGTGTTAAAGACCAGCTAAAAATGGGGTTAGGTCTTGTCACCCTAAATGAGGAACTAGAAGCCTTGAAGTACTGCAAAAATTTTGCTTTATAAGATAGAGGAGACAGAAGAAGGATAGAAAAGGGCAATAAAATTCAAGATCAGTGCTTACAATGAAACTGAGATCCCACTTACTTCTGAGGTTATACAGCTTTGCCCTCCATGCTCTGGGTCTTGCTCCATGTACAAGACTCCTGAGTCAAGAGGTCCTCAAGCTTCAAATCTCTCATCCCAGGAAATGATCCCCGTGGTTCTGCTCTTCACCTTTCTCAAAGCATGCCCTACTAGAGCAGGACATGACATTTTAATGACAGTTTCACTCACAGTATAGACAGTGTCACATTCTGTTCCTGGTTCCTAGATCGCCTGAGCATTTTTTCAAGTAACAAATCTCTGTTCCTCTGTCACCAGAGATCATGAGCAGCTGTTTTCCATTTTACCCCTAAAGTCTTTTGCACAGTAACTGATTTTCCACTTCTAGATGTTCCAGCTGAGTGTTTATGTGACTTTACCAGGCTACACTCTGTGTGTTAATGTGATGTTTACCAAGCACTCCTGCACTTTGTCATTCACAAGAATCCAGATGACCTATGAAAAAACCAAGATAAAGCCATATTATCTTGGCCAACAGATACAATCCTGTTTTCCTCTGATTTTAGGCTATAACCTCTTTGACTGAACCAGTTTTCTGTTTGAAGAGGGCCAGCATACCCTACTGGGAGATGTTTATCAGCGGTCCCTCCGCACGTTCCTGTCAGAGCCTGTCACAGCCTCCTGGCTGCAGCTCCAGCTCGGCAGAAGCACTTGCTTTTGATTACAGAGATCTCCAGTGTCAGCCAAGGAGGTGGATATCAAACCTGAGCACGCTGGGTGCTGCCAGCAACACTTCATAAATAACAGTAATGGAGTGTAATTGCTCATTAAGCCAAATGATAGCCCAGAGCCCTCCCTCCATCTGGCCAAACTCCCTCCAACACCAGCAGGAGCTTTGCCAGCAGGTGTGCACTAGGACTGGTCCTGAGCAGTGGTACCACCAGTGGGTTCTGTGGCACCGTCTCAAATCCCCTTGAAACATTTTGTGACTTTGGATTGATTTAGAAGGCTTTAGCCAACCTCCCCTGCTTTACAGCATGGCTACATCTGCGCAGCAGTTATCCCAGATGGAATATGGAGGAGGAGAATTCCTGACACTGAGCTGTGGGATTTTAATTTTAGAGAGGTGGTGGAAACTCTTTCCTGTTGGGTCTCAAGTGGTGGTTTGTATGGGCGTGATTTGAGGCTCGAAAATGTCTCAGAAGCCTGCAACTGAAAAACCCCAACATGTAATTGATACTGAAGTGTTGTCCCTGGTGTAAGTTATAAAAGCCAAACAAGCTGGTGTGCCTCCCTATCAATCAGCTATTGCTATCTGACATTGGTGCAACCCTTTGCAAGTGAAAAGAATTTACTACCTCCCCCCCATGAAAATTATTTACCATCCCCATTTCAGTTGGAACATTTACTGTTGTGGTGCAAAGCTGTGATGAATTGGTTAGCTGTAAATTGTCTTTCCTCTCCCCTTCTCCTCCCACCTCTTCCTAATGTAGCACTGGGATGAAGGTTAAGGCATAGGGTGTTATTTGAAGCAAGTGCTCCATTCTCAGTGCCCCATACATCCTCGCTAATGCTCATAGCTCCCCTGTGGCATTGGGAAGTGCAATCGCTATTGTACTGAGGTAGAACGGGAGCTGGAGAGAGATAAATGGCCTAGTTATCAAAACTTCCTAGCCTCCCACAGCCCTCCTTGGGAATACAGCTATAAATGACATTCAAATGATGCTGATAGATGTTAGCTGAGCAGGCAGCAGAACGCGTGCGGTCCCGGTGCTGCGCCCAGGCCAGATCCTTCTTGCTGATAATGTCAGGAGAGCTCAGCATCCCGGCACTGGCTGCTGACACGGGAGGCAAGAGCATGAGATGCACTCTGTCTGCTCTCACCAGCTTATGGACAAATCCCTGGGGGCTGCAAAGTTCAAATTCAGATGGTGACTGAGACACACTAATGCTGGAGCTTGCAAAGCTGAAAGAATAAGTATTTTTCTTCTTTGGCAAAGAATTTGCTCAGTTTAGATCCTTAGAGGGTGAAACATGGGAGGGAAAACAGCCTTTCTTCCATCCACTCTGCAGTGACACAAGTGTAGCTTTTGAGTGACCTGGGATTGTCTGGTCCGAAGTAGTATGGCCGTGGTGGTTCCAGAAACCACCTCCAGCAGCTCCCTTTGCATCTGTTGTCCTTCCTGGTGTGTGAAACAGGGGAAGGACTGCTCAGATCATAAATCCCTCAGGAATGGAACAGGAGCAGATAGAGTAGGTGGCAAATCTGCTTCTGAGTCTGGAAGGGCTTTTGGGTGTTCTGGCATCTCTTCAGGAGATACCAGGAAAACTCCCCCATCTGGAGGAGGAGAACCACCCATGAAAACAACCAGCAACCTGTAAGGCTTTGCATTTTATTTTATTTTATTTTACTTTATTTTATTTTTAAATTTCATTTAAAAATTTTATTTAATTTTTCATTTTATATAATTTTATAGTCCATTAAAAATTTTATTTAATTTTATTGCATTTTATTTTATTTTTAGACCCTTCCTATCCTCCCAAGGTGTAGCTATGCCCCGAAGGCAGGTTTTTACACGAGAGCAGCGCTCAGTGGGGATGTTTCTAGCGCTGTGGAAGCGATCCGAGGACACCAAAGGTGTAAGGCACACAAAAGCTTTTCTCTTCCCTTCTTCCTTACAGCCAAGAGACTGAAAGGAAAAGGTCCGGGGCTGTTGATCACATCCCGTCAGGTTTTAGGTCCGAGGACTGGACCAGGCTGTGGGTTCCCATGGCAAAGCGGAGGGAGGGGAGCTCTGGGGTCCCACGGGTCGGGCGGAACCCCCGGTTCTGCAGCCGGTTCTGCGGGAGCCCCCGGGAGGAGACAGGAGCAGCATCTCCCGACAGGGACCCGCACAAAATGCTCTGCCCGGGGTGCTGGGGCTGCCCGGGGGGCTGGGGCTGCCGGGGGGGCTGGGGCTCCCCGGCCGTGCTGCCCCAGCCCCGGTCCCGGTCCGCGGGCGGAGGCTCGGGCTGGGCTCGCAGCGATCCGCGGCGGCAGGCAGCGCCTCCAGCCGCCCACTCGCCGCCTCTCCCGGCATCCTTCATCCCCATCCTCCGCTCCTTCCTGCTTCGGCGGTGGAAGCAGCCCCCCGCCGGGGGCCGGGAATGCCCTCCTCTCCCCTCCCCTCCTCTCCCCTCCCTCCCTGCAGCCGCAGCGGGGGAGGGGGGCTGTGATGCTGCAGGGGGATCCCCGGGAGCCGAGCGGGGTCTCCCCTTCCGCCGGCTGCCGGGATCTCCCCGCTCGGCGCCGGCGGCCCCGGCGGCGGCTGCTGGGGGGTGGCAATCGGGGGCTGGGGGGACAAGGGGGGGGGGACAGTGCCGTGGGGGCCGGGGCCGGTGTCCCCCACCCCGTGGATGACGGCCGGGGCTGGGGGAGCGGGGGGCGGGCGCCCGGCTATTTGCTGGCTGCATACAATGGGCCACTCCCTAACGTGAGGGCTGGGGGGAGGCAGGAGCTGGGAGGAGGAGGAGGAGGAGGAGGAGGAAGAGGAGGCAGGGGGGGGAAGGGGCTCGGGCATCGGGCTGGTAAATAAACTCGGCGATGATTCCCCTCCCTCGCGCCGGCCCAGGTGCGCGCCGCGCTCCTGCCCGCCCGCTGCCCGCCGGCGGGGGTGACCTGCCGGGGATGTGACCGCTCCCCCTCCCTCCGTATATATATACTTATATATATATATATATATATATGCGCGCATTCACAGATGAATATATATATATAAATATATAGAGAAGTCGTTCTGGGGGGAGGGGCGGGGAGCTCGGATCATGGCCCTGGGGCTCCCGGGGCTGCCGCCGCCGATCTGCAGCTCGCCTCCGGGGCCCGCCGGCGACCATGGGGCTGAAGGCGCGGCGCGGCGCTGCCGGCGGTAGCGCGGCCGGCGGGGCGGCGGCGGCGGCGGGGCGGCGAGCGGCGGCCGGCGGCGACCCCGAGCAGGGCTCGCTGGCCCTGGGCACCGGCGGCGACCGCGACGGGACGCTGCTGCTGGAGGGCGGCGGGAAGGAGGAGGGCGGCAAGCGGAGCCCGCCGGGGCTGGGGCTGCTGGCGAAGACCCCCCTGAGCCGCCCGGTGAAGCGGAACCACGCCAGGTACCGCCGCATCCAAACTTTGATCTACGACGCCCTGGAACGACCCCGCGGCTGGGCGCTGCTCTATCACGCCTTCGTGTGAGTACGCGGAGCGCGGAGCGCGGCTCCCGAGGGCGCGTCCGGGGCTGCCCCGGGGGATGCGCCCGGAGCCGCCGTTTTGCTTTCTCATTCCCGGTGTCACGGCTCCGGGGGCTCGCTCCGGCGCCGGCGGTGTCTGCAGAGAGGGGCTGGTACGGGGTGTGCTGCTGAGCGCTTTATTTCTCGTATGTCGTCGGGTTTTCCAAAAGGAGCAGCCGCTTTTAACTCCGTGTTTCTGTCTTGCCCGTACCTCCGCGTTGCCTTGGAGGGGCATTCCCGAGCCTGTGTGTCTGAGACACTGGAAGAGGGATGCCAGAGAGACCAAGCTCTGAGCGGGTTTAAGGCTCGAAGTGCTTCAGGGGAGCGCGGCCAGTTGGGCTCCACCTGGAGCGTGAGGCTCAGCTCGCTGTTTCAGACCCGATCCCTTCCGTAGCCAAAAGCGTCAAATGAAAACCATCGGGTTTCGGTCCGATAAGCATCACCCCGCAGCGCATGAAACCCGAGCATTGCAGCGCTGTCAACCAGAAAGTTACACTGACCACAAGTGAACCGAGAGGAAATAAACTCGTTTTATGACCCATAGGTGACAAGTCAAGAGAATGACAACTGCTTTGCATTCCTAAAAATTCTGTTGCCTTAAGTTTTCATAGTGTCGAAAAGATCATTCTGCAAACATCGCAGAATGGAGTTGGCAGAGTCCTATTAAAATAAATGTGTGCTTTAGTGTTGTGAATGTGTTTGAAAACCCAGAGGTGATGCTGGTACTGCTTTTCTTTGGCACTATAAGGTGTGCAGAGCTCTATGTGACAGAGGATTTAGGCAGTGATTTTTGAAATTGGTTTATTTGCCAAAGACAAACAAAGCTGTCTAGGCTGCATGGTTTATGAGCCTGGAGCTGGATCTCAGGAAGTCCTGATCATTGCCATAGTCCTTGCACCTGCAAATAAACAACTTGAATATAGGGCTGTGATTTTATCTCCAGGCACATTTTTATTGATGTTCAAAGTGATTTAGCCCTGAGCAAGAATTAAAAAGCAACCTTCACCACTAGAGTGCTGCTTGTGTAGCACTTACTCATTGCTGCTCCCCTCTTTTCAGTGTTTATTCATAAAGTACATCTTGGGACTCAGGTCCTGTTTTCCAGCTTAATCTGAAACTGTGTAAACTGGATGCTGTGACACTTTCTTAGTTCTTTCACCTCTTTTTACCATAGGAAAACTCGTGCTAGTGGCAGGGAGTGACAGCACTTGGAGTGTGTTTTGGTGGGAAAGCTCTTTGGTGAGGAGCTTGCTGTTGTGTTCAGTATTGCATAATGCTGCTTCTGGCTGGGGACAGTCACGACTGGACAGAGGGGCACCCCTTTCATCCTGCCTTGGCCAGCCCACACACATCACTGAGCCCTTAGCACACAGCAGAGCATTCCAAGCAGTCTGCACCCCTCTGTGGCAGCTGGCTTAAATCTGTGTCCAGGCTCCTGTCTGGATATCAGCAATAGGACAGTGGATGTGTCTGGAGAGGCTCAGGTGAGCTGAGAGATTCACAATTATTTGCAGTGGTATAAGAATTTCCAAGTTACAGCATTCGTTTTAGATAACTCTCTAGATGTGTGCTTGACCTTAACATACTTACGCAATATGGATCACAGAATGGGAAAAATAATCACGATGTTTGTAAGATTTGATCCTTCTTAGGAGTGGACCTGACACTGTGGTCAACTTCTCTTTGATGACTACTCAGTCCTGCAAAACTGAAATGTCAGTCTGACTCACAAAAGTCAGTAACAGTCTTGTGAAAAACATCAGTGCCAAATTCAATATTAATGAAATTTGAACAAAACAAAATACTTCTGGAAGTCTTTATCCTTAAAGGAAGTAAAACACACAAGTCTGTCAGCCAGATGCTCCATCCCTTCCCAGGACATCCAGAGGATCTTGCTGTCCAAGTTGGCCCCACTGAGTTTCTGTTCAGTCTCAGCTCCCTCTGAACTCAGCTGAAGCTGTGGGGTCTTACCTCACTGTAGGATCCAACCCTACCAAAGGACTCTGCTGAGAGTGAAGGAAGAGTGTGCTGAGATCTGGCTGACAGGCTTCAGAACTTGTTCCTGCCACTGGAGAAGGAAGACCTGGATGAGAGCAGGAGCTGGGGGGAAGCAGCACCTAAGTTGATACCCAAAGTCTTTATTATTGACTTCAAATAAATTGTCTTTTAACCTTTTTTTCCTTCTTTAAAGGAGTCTTTCTCATTTGGAGGTGCTGCTGTGATGGTGTAGTTCCATCCAGCAGTCCCCCAGTGCTTCTTTTCACACCAGAACAGTTTACACTTTTCCTTGGGAAGGCGAGAGATTGCCATAAAATCTCCAAATTTGATCCTACTTTAATTTTCAGGGAAAGTCCTATTTATGTTACTTTAACGGCACATTACACTTTTCTGAGTAACTTTGCAGTAAGTGCCATGCCCCCAAAATTAACCAGTAGGGTTGTTGCTGTCAAATACAAATAACCAGAGAATAAACAGCTGAGGGCCAAAGGGGATTTCAGGATGGTGGATGTGATGAATTCCTTACAGAGCCAAGCATTCAGGAGAGTTTAACGAAGAGATGATGCAAAGCACTCCAGTATTGTGCATATCCCAGGGTTTGGGAGGCAGATAGCTGCTGATGGAAGAGGGTTGCAACTTTTCAAGACATGCTGAGGGTGTTGTGCGAGGGGCAGGAAGGGGCTTTGACAAGGTCTTTGTGAAAGCTTTGGATGCCACAACTTTTGAAAGGGTGGCACAGATGGGATCCTGTTAAATCCCACAGAGATGCACATATGGCTGCAGAGGGGTCACGATCCTGTGTGGATCTCACTGCTGCAATGTGCACATAAATAAGGCTCGAGCGCTGCCTCTCGTACACGCTCGCGTCCGTTGGCGTTGGGTGTTCTCAAATGATTCAGTCTCATGAAGTAATTCAAGGAGAACTCATAAATGGGATCAGGTCCTGCCAAGCCCTAGGGACAGAGATGCAGTTGAGAAGGGGAGTAATTCCTGATGGCAATTTTAGCATTCAGCTTTCACTGGCAGTAATTAAGGGAAAGTGTTTTGAGATACTTTGTGATTCTTCCTTCTTCTTTGTTCTGCACAAGTGAATTTGTCTAAGCCTGTCCTTGGGGATTTGGTCCCTAAAGAAGCTGGCTCTGTTTCCTCCACCATCTGAAAACATTTGTTGTCTGGTAGCTCTACTAGACCACAGATTTATCTATCACCCATGGTGTCCTCCTTTGCTGGGTTCATTATGTTCTTTGCAGTATGGCAATGTCTTAGTGGTCCTACTTGGTAAGAAAAAATTGTTTTTCCCATGAAAAATTTCGTGTCTGTAAAGCTAAACTCTAGCTGCATATCTTCAGAATAAAATAAAATAACCTGAGATTTTGAGATTTTTTTGAGATATATCATTTGGAAATGTCTCTTGGGGGTTGCAGGTCAGGCTGCAGCCTATCCCTGTTTTTTTCTGAGCTCGTGTCACTGCAGGTACAGCTGATGTTCCCATGATGTTATGTATTTCCCTTTGTGGTAGGCAGTGCAATATGCTGTAGGAAACCCCTGCAGTTGTGCCTCATGGGATGTGTGCTGTGGCCAGGGAGACAGACTCAAGACCTGTCCGCCTCCACAAACCATCCAAATGCTTTGTTTATGCAAAGAAGAATTAATGAGTAGAATGAAAAATTGAAACAAGTAAGATTTTTATTTTTCCAGTGGGTTTTTTTGGTCATAAGCACAAAATATTTGGTGGATAAAGGACAGAGTCCAGAAAGGTAACATAATACAGATTGTTTGGAATTGCAATTTGTGGAAAATTTTAAACCTGATTTAAAGAGAAGATGAAGAGAGGTAACTAGGAGATATTCTCATTTTCATATAATCTTCTGAGACAGCTACAGCCTTTGCTTTCATGGAAAAATAAGACTAGGAAAAGGTTTGGGAATAGATATATCTTTTTGGGGAAGTGTGCAATATCACCTGCACTCTGCTGGTGTAGATCACCACAATGTCCTTGCTGATATGAGGGGGAAGCCACGGGGAACATTAAAAACCCTTCTCTATTTGCCATGCAATCTTCTTTCAGCACTGCTTAATACCTGGAATAAAAAGAGGAGGCAGAGTCATGTGATCTGTCAAATCAGCAGCATTTCTGGGAAGCACCGGCAAGCACCTCTTGCATGACTGATTGTAGGTGGGCTGTTTGCAGGAAAGAGTGTCATGGGATTTGGGGAACAGGTTGAAGGTCTGGAAGCTTTCCACTATTTTCCTCTTTACCCTTCAGGAGATGTTCCATTAGATGCTCACTCTCCAGTCTCTGTGAGCCATCTGGAGGGACATGGGAGAAGGTTTGGGGTGAAAAGAGGGACAAATATGAATCCTTTCTTGGCTTGTTTGGCATGGACTTGAATCTAAGTGAGTCTGTAGAGCAGCAGAGCGAGCCCGGTCCATTAGCGAGTGCCCTCTGCTTATGTGTGTGCCAATATGAGTTCTGCTTTAATTATTTATGCTAATTCATCATAATGCATGGATAAATATTCTGCAGTATACTTTGTAAAAACTAATGAAGTCTTAGTCATTGGAGACCTTACCACACACCTCTGCTCCTGCAGCTCCACCGGGGCTTGCAGAGCCGCCTGGGATTTTGTGTGGTTTGGGGAATGCGACTGTAGCTCAGCTCCTGGGATCAGCTGGCACGAGAGAAGAAAGCTGGGATTTGCTGGGAAGAGTGAGAAGGGGCAGCCTGGGGGAGCCACTGCCTGGGTAATGAGTGGCTGGTGACCCCCAGCTGCAGCCCTGGAGTCCCTTCAGCAGCTCACGGGTGCTGTTGTTTCAGCACCCAAACTTCCTTTGGTGGGAGCAAGTGTTCACCTGCAGCCTCAGACACCTCAGATTTTTGTGTTTGGGCATCAGTGC
Source organism: Catharus ustulatus (assembly GCF_009819885.2). Lineage (NCBI taxonomy): Eukaryota > Metazoa > Chordata > Aves > Passeriformes > Turdidae > Catharus > Catharus ustulatus. The sequence continues at coordinate 155,192,817 of NC_046221.1, read as the reverse complement.
TGGGAGCAAGACCCACTCCACAGTGGGTACCCCCAGGCTGGGTTGGTTTACCCTGCATTCCATATTGCCATGACTATGCTGCCACTTGCCAAGTTTTGATGCTGCTCATGCCTGCTCCGGCTCGTGGGAGCTGCAGGCACAGGGCTGCATGGGGCACAGGGCTGCATGGGGCACAGGGCTGCATGGGGCACAGGGTGTGCCTCAGTGCCCCCCAGGCCCCTGGGGCTGCAGGTCCCTGAGCACTCTGCTGCAAGTTCAATCCCCAGCTCAGACCAGCCTCATCTGGAAGTGCACCAAAATCTGTGGTGGTCAGTGATGCCCAAGGGAGGGCAGGGAGAAGCAGCACTGCCAGTGCCAGCAAACACTCAGCAGTTGGAGTTTCAGTGCTGCCAGCTCAGCCAAGGAATAGCCCCTCAAATAGAAGTCATAGTCCCTGGTGTTAGGTCTATAAAACTGAACCAAATTTAATCAGTTTGACAAGCAATGCTATAGCAAAGCCACTGCAGCAGCCAGAAAATCACATTTTTCTTCTCTCTTGAGAGACTTGGTGTGAGGAGCAGCAGCATCTCAGTGCCACCCCAGCAGTTCTGGAGGCACTGTCAGTGGGAAAGCACAGGACTAGATTTATCTCTGTGTCTCCAGCCTGGACTCTGGTCAGAGGTATCACTTTTCACAAAAGCCATCCCAGTCTCTTCACATGACTCTGTTTGTTCCTTACTGCAGACAGGGGATGATGATGGGGCACAGCAGGGTCTGTGCACTTCTGGGACAGCTGCAGGTGAAGAGGACACCTGACCTTTACTGCTTGTTTTAGTCTGAAAGGGAGATCTGGAAAATGGTACAAAAATGAGCAGGGAGAGGCTTTCTACGCTTGTTTTGCTCATTTTGCTGTAAAATGTAGGAACACTCAAAACAAATTTAATGGGCAAAATAGTAACTAAAGACTATGTGTCTTCACAGCTGGATTAAAAAATAATACACAGATATGATGCCAGTCATATGTCACTGTGTGCTTTTGTGTGTGCAGGTGAACACTGAAGATGCCCCAGCTGTTCCTACTTCTGCCAAAGATCACCTCAGAATCCATTCAACCAGCATATTTCTTTTTTTTTTTGGTAGTCCTTGTCTTCAAATATGACTTGATTGAATAATTTTTATTTATATCTTACCCAACGTACACACTGTACATGTATGTAGAACGTAATTCTGTGTCCCTTGACTGTCAGAAAGTCCTTTGTGGCATGGAGATGCATGTGGAAGGTCAGACAATGGCATGCTTATTCAAGGACAAGGTCTGAACTTGAAAGATTTGATTTAACAGCTGGAAAAAACATTCTGAGCAAAACGGATCAAGTGAGCATTAAGATAATTTATATGTTGTTTACAAACATAAAAGACTGGTGACCTTAGATACAGCCAGTTGGCTGGGTACTACCATGATCAGCCTTGCATGGCATAAATAATGATAATATTCTCGTATTTAATAGCATTATATTCCCTTTTTGTATTTAAGAATGCCATACTCTCTTGTGCATGAAACTTTACAGAAAGAAAGGAGCCGTGCATCTGCTATTGCTTCTGGCAGATACTGTATTAAATGGGATAACTTAAATATTAATAGCTTTGCAGGGAATAAGCTCCACAAGAGCTCTTAAGTGTATGCTGCCTTCTGTCTTAGGATGGGAAACTTAGCATTTTCTGTGGAGAGAGGGACATGCCCTGGGATATTTAGGTTTTGGTAACCTACTTGGAAAAAGGCACTTTTGGAGAACTTCCAGTCTGGAAATCTGTAAATTGCCTTCCCCAGTCTGAAGTGAACAAATTGCATAAATGCATGTTTAACTTGGAGTAAGTGAAAGGTCCCACTGAAGTCAGGAGGAACCTATCCAAGGTGAAATTGAGGTAATCCAAAGCAGAAGAGTTTGTCTGGGATTTGGTGGAAAGCAGCATGAGGTACCATCATCTTCCTTTGTACAACCAGCTCATTGTTCTGCTCAGGCCTGGTGGGATCCTCCAAAGCTCAAGTTCTTCACAGGATCCATCCCACATCTTCAGCCTTTCCAGAGCTGAATTACACCTCTGATTGCAGTCACCAGGATACCACCTTGTCCTCCTTGGTGTTGCAGAAGTGAAGGTGTGATATCTCTAACTCTGCTGAATCTCATTCTGGAGGGATGCTGAGACCCTGACATGAGACACATTTGGTGTCTCTTGAGATGGCTTTTGCTCTCACTCCCCTCTCCCTCATGATTAATCATGCCAAAGTCTCTCCCACTTTTGTTTTCCTCAGTTGCTGGTGCATGGTGGTGGAGCCACAGAGATTCATTGTATGGCAGTGACAGAGGAGGGCTCCTCATCCTCTCTGGGTTGCTGTTGTCTTTTACTTCCTTTGACTTTCCACACTTTATTTCATTGCATGGATACTTGGATCTTGCTTGTCCCTGTGTTTTCAGAGCTGTGGCTGAGCTGCATGAGGGTGCTTTGCACTCCTTTGGAACCTGTGGTAGTGGTGATTGTCATGTTGACTCTCCAGTGGTGCTTTTTTAAAATCTCAAGTGCTTTTATATTTACTTTATTCTGTCCTCACTAGTGCTTTGATCACCTTCTAGATTAGCACCTCAAACTTTTACTAAGATTCAATTTAGATCTTTTTCTAGATCATTAAGGGAACAGTAAGGCCAGAGCTAACAAACACCATTCAGCATTTCACTAAATAGCAACTTCCCTGTTTCCTGGCTAATACAATGTAATTTGTTAGGGCTTTATTGATATCTCTGGATCCAGTTTTTAATGTCATATAGTTTCTCTTAGTCATCTCAATTAATACTAAACCAAATATTTTATGATATTGCACCTGTGTCAAAGCTGCAAATATTTCCTTTATTTTGTTTTTTTTGTTTGTTTGTTTTTCCTGTTTGTTTTTGTTCAAACCTGAGTTTCAGGCTATGTTTATCTATTTAATTCTGTGATGTGCATTTAATTGTTATCTTTCCATCTCAGATTTTTCATGCTTTTGACATGGTGTGTATCTTAAACAACAAAATAATTAATTGTTCCTGGTGCCATCCACCACTAGAGATAAAGCAATGCTGAAAACTTAAATACCCCAAACCATCCAGGTCCTAGTTCTGTGTTTTACAGGAACCATTACAGTTGGGCTATACCTAACTTCAGTCAATGACAGAGACGTTAATCTTAAACCAGAAGACTCTTTGCAGGACATTTCCCATGGACTGTAAATTCAGAGTGTAAAATTTTCTGCTTTCAGTAGGGATGGAGGAGAAGCAAGTGCAGCTGTTGAGGGTCTGATAGTGAAATCCCCAAAGCTGCTGGTGGGGAGCTGCCCACAAGTTCTCAGCAGTGCAGCATCAGCTCTGCTTATCTGTGCTCCCCTCATGCCTCTCCATGCAGGCTCAGAGTGTTTATGAGGAGGGATTACACCCTGAGGAGGGAATGTCAAGAGCAGCTGATTGAAATTGCAGGGGAATTAGTTTAGGAAGGTAATTACACGAGCTGGAATTTGCTCTTCTACCTTTGCTAACACTGATGCTCCTGTGAGATGTGCTGGGAGAATTTCAATGCACACAGCTGAGGCTCCCTGCTCACACCTCAGACACCTTGTGTGCCCTGGCACCAGATGCAGCCCAGGACCAGCCTTGCTCTGCAGCTCTGACAGCAGCTGTGCTCATGCCCAGAGCAGTCATTAGCCATGTCTTGGCTAATTGTCAAAGCTGTGCCAGGTGTTCCCAAGCAGTGGCACATGGTGATAGCACAACACAGCTGGGTGATGGTTTTGTTGTGGGGTGACTGAGTGATGAGCACAGATCCAGGGCTGCCACAGACCTGGGACCATCCCAGCAGGAGCCTGAGTGGGGCTCCCTGCTCTGGAGGCAGGTGAGATCAGTGATGTGGACACTGGTCCTGCCAGCTGGCCTCAGGGACAGAGAGCTGGGGTGAGCATCTTTGGGTTAATAGACATAATTGTGACAAATGAGATCTTACCACTTGGCGGTTATTCTCCTGGATCTATGCAAAAAGCCATTTTTTGGGATGGAATCTTAGAATAATGTAAGTTGGAGGAGACCTTTAAAAGTCTAGCCTAATCCTGCTGCCTGGCCTTGAATGTTTCGGGGGAGGGGGCATCCCCCACCTCTCTGGGCAACCTGTGCCAGTGTTTTAGCACCCTCATTGTAACAAAATTCTTCCTCATATTTAATCTGACACTCTTAGTTTCAAACCATTACCCCAGGATAAGACCTTTCACTTAGACAAAAGCCCAAGAAATCCTACCCCACTAAAATAATACAAATTTCACCCTAGATGTGTGCTCAATAACATATTTTACATTCTACATCTTCTCTCCTTCCTGTTCATGGGACTTTGCCATGGTTTTTGCCTTTCCTGTTTCAACCCTGCTTGTGCTGATCAAACTTTCATGGAGGTTTCAACACTTCACCCCCACATCTTGGCATATTAACAAAAAAATATATTTTTGTGATAGAAATCCAGGAGGAAGAGCCCACTGATCATTCATTACTAAGCTCCTTGTGTAAAATGTGAAATATTCCTCGCTGTGTGGCTGCTGATTCTTGGCTATTTCTCCTGACTGTGTCTCACTCATTATTGTAGATATTGCTCCATTACCTTGTCAGGTGCTGGGTGCAGAGGTGGGATCAGGCAGAGGCTGGCTCATGACAGCTCCTGCTCTCAGAATATGGTGCTATCACACAGTACAGTGTCAAATACACTACTCTCTTCAGTGTTAAATTACTTCCACAAACTGCATTTCCTTGCTCTTCCTCAGGGCTTGAGTGTCACTCTTTCCCACACTGGGATCCATCCATCTAGCACATTATCTGAGAGAACTGTCTGGAATTCTTTTGTAGCTGCTGAAGAAAACCAGGAAATGGAACTTTCTGGAGTGCAATTAATCTCATTCTAAAGACAATTTTAAAATGGGTGAGATTAATCACATCTTGCAGCACCTGAAACTCTTCCCTGACTACAAAGGAGACCTCATGGAACTAATTTGAATTTAGGTATTTGCACTGAAAACACCTGAGGAATGGGAAACTTTCTGCCTGACCTGAGGGGCAAGGATCAGAGCCCCATTAGGACAGCTAAATGTAAATATGTTCATGTGTGGTTCTGTGTGTGCAGTGGGTGTTTATCTTCTCTTTATAGCCAGTGGAGATTTAGTCAATACAACCAATAGATTTTAGGGTGGAATTCATCCAACCAGATGTGAGGGTCTGCTTTACATGGAGAGAAATCCCAGCTTCAGCTCCACTGAGCAACTCTCTCTTGTCTGTAGCAGGAGCTGATCTTTGGTAAATGTCTGCAGTAAAAGCCATGCTCAAACAATTGAGTTGTACCTCTAAAGGCAAGAGGAATATGATTCTTATAATTACATAGAATTTTATTAATATTAGGCTCAATTCTAATTCTCTTTCCTCAAGAGCTTTATATATGTTACTACTTAGTATCCCAGGCCATGACAAGCCTACAGTCATCCCTGACATTATACTTAAGAAAATGACATTTCAGTAATTTTAAGGTCTTTCTCTAGTTGGGATTCTTGAGTTAAATTTCCACCTTTTGTTCTCTGTTTTGCCTTGGGCTTTATATTCTTGAGCCCTCACATAAATTTTCTTTTGATTTATGCTGGTAATTGCAGTTGATCTCGAGGTCACATTCAAACCCAGACATAATATGACATAATATCCTTTTGTACTGAGCTTCAAATCTAACTCTGTGATTTCTGTTTTCCTTTTGTCTTTTGTATTTACCTGAGCACAGGAGCTACTCTGTTGGGAGTTTGCCAGCATCAATCTTCCTTCTTCCTATTCCTGAACTTCTGTTCATTTGCATTGCTTCTCTTCACTACATCACTCAAAATTACCTCCTAAAATCAATGAACAGGTATCACTGTTTTCTAGGTGTCTTTTAGGGATCAGAAAACATTTTGAGGGTGGTTTGAACCCTTTTAAAGCCTGTAAAAAAGTGTAGAAGGTCAATTTGAATGACCTGGTGTGAATGAGGGTGGTCATGAGGGTCATTCATGGGCTCAGAGAGTTTTGTAAGTGCTACAGTTTTCTATATAAAATTGGAGACTTTGCAGAGTGTAAGTACTGCTCAGCATTTTCAGGGCATGCTCACTTTCATACCCCAGCTGAAGCAGGAAACCAGCATAATTGAACATAATGCTGAAAATCATTGGAAAACTGTATGAAATCTGGACGCATGCAAATGCCCTGACATAAAGAAGTGTATTTGGGTGATGGTGTATTCCTTTAACAGCTGCTGGTTTGTGTTTTGCTTGTTTTTGCAGACACACTGAGCCAGCAACCTCTTTTAGTCATGTCAGTGCAAATGTAGAGTAAATCTATTATAGTCAGAAGAACAATTGGATTTGGCTGCCGCACCACAAGCTTGTTCTGGACCCAATGCAAAATGTTTGTATTTTTATTCTGCTAGTACCAGAGGCCAGGATCAAGGTCTTGCACACAACACAATTGTCCTCCCAGTAGTGTAAGAGGGTTAGGGTTAGGATTAGGGTTAGCTTGAGGAGTGGGGTAGATGGAGAGAGGGAGATCCCTGGCTGAATTACAACCTGTGCCAGAGCTGCCAGTATTCACACCGTGGTGGTCACAGTCTGTTTCCTTCATGTTGGGAGCTGGTTTATTCAGACATGGAGGCTTTCCTTCCCTCCTTACTCCTCAGAGAGAGAATTTTTTCCTCCTTCATAAATCCAGTTAATTGGGTTACAAATCCAGTGCAGATAAGCTGTGGAAGTTGTGCAAGAAAAATCTGTCTTTCTGCACACTTCTGGGTGTAGGTCATGTCTGCTATTGGGGCTGTAGGAGGGAGTTGGCAACTGCAACCATAAAACCACTTAATTTGGAAGGTTTTAGACATCTCCAGTCCACAGAGCAAGGTTGACTTCACAAAATATGAGGATTCTTGGGCCCAGAGTCTTGGAGAGTTTTCTTCCTGCTCACTCCATTTAATCCTCAGTGTGCATGGACAGAAGTGAGACGTAACATCTAGACAGAGATGCTGAGCAGGTCAGCCCACTGCAGAGCAAACAATGTTCATTTTTAAGTTGTGTGTCTGTCCTCAAGACAGTGTCTTTAGGCTAACTCAAACCAGTGCTGTCTGTGTTTGGAGTGCTGACATTGGGAAATGCTAGGTATAGTTTTCATTAATCAGTAGGCTTCATTGAAGATAGGAAATCTTTTCCAATTACTTTTTCTTTTCTTTAACAAATGTTGTAATTTGCTATTTCCACCAATTTTTCATCATTCAGAAAAATAATTCAGTCTCAATTCTACAACTCCTTCTTCCTTTCCCATCTCTTTCTCCCTGTCAATCCCATCTTCTCTCTTGTCCTTGGTGGCATTCATCACCTCACTACTGAAGAACAGCACTGATCCCTGGATTGTCCAGCTCTGCCTTGCCTACATTACATGACTGGGACAGCAGAGTTGAGTCTGACTTAAAATCCTCTACCTAAGTGCTGATAGCAAGTTGATGGAGCTGACATGTCAAGTTGTCTCTTACTCATACATAGCTTATTTACTTTTTTGATATTTTCTATCCCTTTTATTTTAAACTTACTGGATTTTGACATTGGGTTCACCTATGGATTAAAAAAACTGTGCCTCTATTCCTCCAGAGTATGGACTCATCAAGAATTGCTTTAGCCATATGAACAAAGGTAGTTTAGGTGCAAGAATTATCTCTGAATCACCTTGTGTTCCAACATCATTAGTGTTTCTTGTTTGGTTGCACAGGGAATATGGCAGCCAGGGCTAAGGTCCTTCCAGTGGGACACCTGTGACTTTGGGAAAGGCTTTTTGAGTCCCTACACAAACAAATCTTGTAGGAGAAGCTTGTAGAGCTGTTGAGATGCAGGCCCACTCACCTGTGAGTCACAGCTCCTGATCACTCTTTGCCCAGGGGTGGTGATGGTGCTGAGAAAGTGATTTATTGATAACCTGTGGAGGTAACAGCTTCCTTGTGGTGACTCAGCTGCTCTCTCAGGAAAGAGGGAATAGGAAGTGGAGGTGGACACCCATTTCTCTTCCCAGAAAGGATACAAATGGAGCTAACATCTGTCCCTGCTCTCAGTGGTAGGAGAAAGTGGTGTAGGAGCACAGCATAATCCCTGACCTGCGTGTCACTTCATGCACAGCTGCAGCTGTTGCTCCCAGAGTCAAGATGATAACACCATCTCCTCGTTTGCAGCTCCATTTGCTGCCAATGTTTATAATCAAGAAATTAAAGATGGGAGCTCTTGGTGTGACAATAAATGGACAGCAGTTGAGCACATAGGGCTGAATGCCTGAGCCACCACATTGCCCAGCAAATGGGATGAGAAAGAACATTGCTCCCAGAGACCAAAGAAGGACATCATCACCTCCAAAGCAGCATTTTGTTGGGCCCTATAGGGAAAATCTGCTGTTATATCATAATAACTTATAGTTTTCTAGAAGCAGTAACTCTAAAGAAAACATGATTAGGATGAGTGAAGAAAAGAGATTTTGAGCAGATGGAAATCTGTCTTCATTGGCAATGCTTGTTTTCACTTACTCCACCATGAGTTAATTTCCCAGCAACTTGAAGTAGATAATGTGTTTATTAGCATTAATCTGAGATTTCCATCAGTGTTTGTTCCAGGCTGTGAAGATGGAATTTCTGTTTTACTAGAGGGCTTTTTAATTGCATAAATGATGATGTAGCATGATTGGTAGGTGATGCAAGTTAAATTCAGGCTATACATAAGGTCTAATAGTAGATGAGATATCTGCTGAAAGAATTAACACAAGAAATTACCAATTTTCCACTCATCATTTTTAAACCAAACTTGGAGAATTTTCTAGAAGACAGCTGTAGACTGTATCTTAGCTGCAAAAATGTGGGCTAAATCAATGATTTTGTATATTCTTGGCTGGTGATTAAGCAGGACTGCAAGATATAGCCAGGAATATGCTGGGTTTGGAGATTGTTGTTTCCTTTTTTTTTTTTTTATATTTAGCAACAGATAAGTAAGTGAGCAATGAATTAACTCAAGAAAAGGAGATTTACTTGTATCTTAACTGTATTGTTAACATCATAATGTAACATAACAGAAGTAGTAGCAGTTGCAGTAATTGTGCTGGGATGCTTAAGACACAATGTAGATGTCTTCCCCTGTAAATGTCTAAACGTGTTATTTCAGTCTCCTCGGATGCTGAAACACCCTTCTCAAAGCATATAAATGCATGAACCAAGATCACCAACTTTCTGCAGTGCTGAATCTGAATTTTGATTCAATCTTGTACCTAAATCTTCTTGTGAGGCCCTTCAGGCTCACCTCTGCTGATATCCCCCTGGTTTTCTGTGCATTCAGAAGGTGAATCTCATTTAACAGGTTTGAAGGACTGAGCTCAGAAATCATTGCTGGATTTTCTGGTCAATGTTGTCCCTACATTGATGGCCAAATAATGATTGCCAGAATGTGGTGTTTTGGTTTGTTTTTTTTTTTTTAATTTATTTATTTTTTTGTTTTGTTTTTGCTTGTTTGTTTTTGGGGTTTTTTTGGTTTTTTTTGTTGGTTGGTTGGTTGGTTTTTTTGTTTGTTTGTTTGTTTTCCTTATTGGGAAGGGCTCTAAGTCAATTCAGTTATTGTATTCAGAACACAAACATCTAGATTTATCTCTTCAGTTATTTTAAAAAGCAATTGCAATATGGTCATTTCTTCAGCTGTCAGCTCTCTTGAAGAGTGGGATGTAAGTTTTAGGTGTCCATGCAGTTTCTTTGCCACTGATCCTGTAAGGAGAACAGATGGACCTGTCTGATGTCTGCCTTGTCCAGAGGGAAAAAAGAATGATTTTCAGCCCACTTGGTTAAAAAAAAAAGGCAGAGTAAAAAACAAGCAATAAAGCCCATGTTTTTCAGAGTGAGGTAAGACAGAAGACAGCAATAGCTCAGGGAAGAAGCCAGCAGCTTTGAAAGCAGTTCCAGTGGTGGGGACAAAACAGCAGCTGAGCTGCAGAAGGAGGCAAGAGAGATGCTGGAAACAAACTTGCAGAAATGAGAGGAAAGAGGAATAACCTCATTGTGAGATGTAAAAGAGAAGGAGGAGGGGAAATCAGACTCCTCTTGCAGTCAGCCTGTTAGAAGCACTTAATAAAGGTGCTGCTTCTATCGAGAAAATGACTTAATTGCCCACCTGGTGCTTTGGTGGCTCTTTCAGGCAAGTTGCCTGTTTTTATCTAATTGCAAAGGGCCTGCAGTGTGAAACCTGATGTTGCTGTGGGTCTGCAGGGAGCCCCTGGGTGCTCTGGGTGTGCTGAGAACAAGCCCAGGTCAGTAGTGAGGAGCCTTGCCCAGGTAGTGGGGGAAGCCAAATGCTTCTTGCTTGAGCTATTCCTGCTCTGCAGAGAGCCAGGGGGCTGTGATTTCTCAGGTGGATTTTCTGAGGTGGATATTGTCTCTGTTCATGTCGTTGCTGTCATCTGCTCTTGGCAGCACAGAGCTGTGAGTTACATCCTGACACCCAAAGAGCAGGAGATGGAGCTTTGTTTGTTATTGCAGGGCAGAGCTGAGCCCTCAGAGCAGAAATCCTAGGACAGTGTGCTTTGTGGCAATTTGGGCTGTCCTGGAAGTGTGAATCTCCCTCTCTCCCCTACATGCTCATGGGTCAGCTCCAAACCTGAAGGAAGTAAAGAATAAAGAGAGACACTGAAGAAGTTGCATCTTTTAGGCATATTAAATGTAAGAGAAATGAGAAATTGCTCAGAATCAGAGCCATTAATGTTGGAAAAGACCTTAAGGTCATCATTCATTGACCAAATACCACCATGCCCACTAAACCATGTCACAAAGTGCTACATCTGTGTATTTTTGAACATTTTCAGGATGGTGACTCCACTATTTCATTCTCAAAGCTAACCCTCATTCTCAAACCTGAGATTTCACAGGACTGGGAGAAGCAGATAATGAGATGATGATTTCATCTGCTCTTTGTTCTCATGGCCTGACAACACTTTTCTAGAATAAGTGTCAGCTTTTTTATTTCTGTATCTCATAAAATGCCCTACCCTGCAACATGGTATCAAGGTGCAAGACCTTTTGTAATTCTCTGTTATTGTTTTTATATCATTTACAGGATGTTCCCTGCAGATTGTTGTGGGGTTTTTTTGTTTTTTTTTTTTTGTTGTTGTTTTTTTTTTTTAATTTATTTTAAGATGAGGCAGAGGAAAGTCACTGGCCTCTCTGTGAGTCAGCAAATCTACCATAAAATCAGGGTTTTAGTCTGAGATTAATCTTCATGTCATGGCACCCTTTTTAAGCTCCCAAATAATTTTTAATGGCAATAAGGACATTATTAGCAATGTGCAGTCGTGTGATAAGTGAAAATGAATAGGAGGTGAATGTGATGGAAAGGTTATGTCTGACATACCTATGACTGTGTTTGGAACAGTGTGGTACCACACAGTCACTGCAGCCCCTGCTCCTGTTTGGATGTAGTAAGTGCTGGTTTTGCTAACCCAGAAACAAGCAGAGATGAAATCCCTTTGGGTTGTGCATCCTTGTACTCCCAGAGTATCCCAGACTTCTTCCAGCACTTTTAGCTCCCACCACAGTGCTTCCATAAAATCTCCAGCTTTCTCCTGGGAAGCTGATAAGGTGTGGACAGACCTGCCCTCCTCAGAGAGATGCTGTTTACTCTGCCCATCCATCCCTGGGCTCTGCACTGCCCAGACAGAGCAAAGAGGATCCTTGTCCCAAGCTGGGGCCAAGTTTGTACCTAACAAGACACAGAAAATGACTGTGATTACAGGCTGGGGCAAGTGTGATTTAACAAGAAAGCAGTTGTGCTTACTGTAATAGTTAGTAGTCTCAGTGTTTCAGCATTTTTATTAGTGTTCTGCATGTGCAGCAGAGAGACAAACCTCCTGCAAGGGAAGGCTGAAAGGAGCACAGTGCTGGATTTTCTGGTTCCCACAGACTCTCCTTCCTTGCTCAAGGGACAAAGAGTGAAAAGGCCAGCGTGAAAAATTGGGCCAGTAAATAGGAGGAGATGGTTTCTCTGGTGGAAAAGAGAGTGGGGTCACTCCAGAACCAGCAATGGTTCAATATTAATAAATGTTCTTTGATAACTGGGGATTAAGCCCTTCCTGGTTATTTTGGGAAGACATTGGGAGTTAAAGATCAGGGACCACTTGAGAGACTGTCCCCTCTAACTGGCCTTTAAATGGTGTTCCAAATACATCTGCCAGGCTGACATCCTCACTGGCAGTGTCTTCACTTATGCCACAGATTAAAGGACTTTATTAAGGCACTTCTGCTTTGTCACTGTTCCTGAGAGAGTGTCCCTGTTCCTGAGGTAGGGGTCAGTGAGAGTGCAAGCTGTGGACACACAAAATGTTGTTAATCCTGCTATTTTCACTCCCAGGGGGAGAAGACAAACCAACTAAAAGCTGTCATGTTTCAGGGCTAATTTAGCTTCTTTTATATCAATTCAGCTCGCCATAGATGAAGGAGCTACCAACTTTGAAGAGACAGGAGTAAGAATTTGATGGCATTAACTCAAGAACATGTATTGTTCTATGGCTGGTGTGTCACACATGGTCAGTCTACCAGCTGTGCTCAAATGCAGCTGGCTACTCATGCACAGCTTGTGATGGGGTGGGATATTTTTTATCAATACTTGTCTTTGCTGGGGTTGTTTGGTTTGTGTTTCTGGAGGCCCCATCCATTCTATTCTCAAACCATGTTTTTCAGCCACATCTCACTCAGATTTGTATATAAGCTCCTGGTAGATTAGGTAGATTTATTTGATCCACTTAACCTGAAATCTGTGATTCTGTCTCATTTTCCTTGGCCTATTGACACTGGAGGGTTTAAAAGTGCAGCCCTTGTGCATCCTCTGCCCCCACCTGTGCCCTGTCTCATCTCTGCCCTTCCTGCAGGGACCCATCTCTGATGGAAACGCAGAGGATTTAGGGAGGCAATCACAAATTGAGAATCATACAACACTGAGGTTTTCTTCCTTTTCTGGGCCACCCTGAGCTGTTGAGCCATAGCATTTCATGGCAGCTGCTGCATTTTGGAGATATATGGGCTAAATCTGATGCACAAACCTCGAGGTGGGTAGTGATCCTTCAGCTGGCAAGTGCTCATGCCTGCTGGTTTTGTTGATTTATGCAGACAGGCTGAGGTTGGCTTTGTTTCTGGAAAACTCTGGAAAGCAAAGCCTGTTTTGGTGTCTCTGGATCCTGTAAGTGGTGCTGCTGCAAGCAGGGAATGGGGGCAGAATTGGCACAGGGGATGGATGCCACTGGCCCATCCAGCTCTCCCAGTCTGCTTTGTCTCATCACACGGGTTTTGTTGTGCAGTGTCTGGTTTAGCTGGGAGGAAAGTGACTGTGAGGAGAGAAAGGGAAATGAGGTTTTGTCATTCAATGCTCAAAACTTGTTACAGTGGGATGACACTGATAACTGCAGCTTGGAGGGCCAATGACTGAACTTTGCTAATTTTTCAGTTATTAGGGAAGGTGAAGCAAGCAAGGAAAATGGCAGGCCTGCTCATGGGAAGTGGGACTTTAAATAAAATACTTGTGTGGCAGCAGCAGCAAAACCTAGTTATGGTCTGTGATCTCACTGTAAACACAGACAAAAAACTGGTCTTTGCTCAAAGACCTTACAGTTTTAGTGCAATAGGTGTATTTACAGCTGGATCCAGAAGAAGAGGGGTGAAACAAGAAGCATGAGCAGTACTCACAGTTTGCCCTCAGTACAAACTGTTAATAATGTTATATATACTACAGGAGCAGCTTATTTGAAGAAAAACTATTAGAAAAGTCAGCAAGGCAGCTTCATGCATCTTTGCTTCTTCCAGCTTATGCCAGAGCAACTAATAGATACGGGGTGAGTGCAATAAAGATCTGACACACGATCAATAAGGGCTGGCACAGATCTGTGAGAAGCTGCTATTCCCAGCAGGAGCAAGGCAAAGCTCAGCAGGAACCATGACTCAGGCCCAAGCTGCTCTGTCAAGGTGGTCTTGTAGTGCTTGGGCTGTGCTCTGGCACCAGGGCTGAAGCCCAAACCTCAGTGGAAAAGCTTTCCTAAAGACAATGATTTAAAAAATGTGGTGGATGCTCCTAGTGGAGCTCCTCTGCTCCATGTCAGCTCCTCAGCCTTAGCTGGAAATACCAGGAGACAGATCCTGGATTAATCCTGGGTCCAAAGAGCTTCCTTCAATAGCAAACAAATGGGCACTTTGTGCTGGAAGGTGTTTGTGGTGTCTCAGGAAAAAAAAAACTATGAGCCCCATTATCTCTCTCAATTCAACTGCTAAGGATCCTTTTCTCATCTGTAAATACATTGGAGGTTATCCCTGACAACAGGGAAGAAAAGAAAAATGAGAGTAGCTCTGAATAGCGTGCTGGAGGCTCTCAGAAAAACAGTGTGACTTCCATGTAGCATAAGCTGAGTGAAACTTGGCTGAATATTCTGGTGAAGATGAAGTGAACTCAAAGATAAACTGGCTGAAGAGAGGCCTGTAGTACATAAATGCCAAAAATATGTTTCTGGCAATGCCCTAAGACATTATGCCTATCTTTATCGTTCAGTTTTGTGTCCTTTGGCTCTGTAGCTTGAATACTCCAGGGAAGAGCAGAGGTGGGAAATCAGAATTATAAGTGTGTAACTAATTTTAGAAATGCCGCTATGGCACATCACTGCTCACTGATTTATTTAAATCTCTGGCTAGAAAATTGCTGGTTGTGGAGGAACGAGCTTATTCTGGAGACAACAATTGGAAAACATTAAAAATGAGACGGATAAAATGTCTTTCGGATTTCCGTCATTTCTCATAGTAGTCAGCTATTAAAAACCCAAACAGCTTCCTTCAAAAAACCCCAAAAGATTTCCAAGGTACAGACAGCTTTTATGCTACAATTCTGAGCTGGAGAACTGAAGAGGTACCAGAAGAGATGCTCAGTGTCAACACACAACTTTAACTTGGGAGTGTTACCATTTCAAATGTCACTATTGATGTCACCAATTACTCTATTGATGTTGAACAATGTGGCTGGATAATACACTTATTATAAACAAGAAAAGTCTCTGTTTTTTTCTCCATTTTGGTGTTTTAAGACAATGTCATTAAAGCAGCCATTATCTTCCATTACTCTAAACAGGCTGTTGGTAGGATTTTCCAGGGTTATAGTCTAATGCTGATATCTTTCAAAGGACAGTAACTATCAAACTTATCTCCTGTGTGTAATGCACTTGTACAGACAGTGGCACTGATAGCAACAGGGGCACTCCTGTAAACTCACAGACCTGCAAACACAGGCTCAGCCCTTCACAGCTCAAATGGAGAAGTGTTTCCCAGTTGTTGCTGTTCATATTTCTGCATTTCAGTCACTCCCAGGCTCCTCTCTGGCTGTGCAGGGCAGGGGGATGTGATGGCTGAGCCAAAGCAGGCACCTGCTCCCCCTCAGGGGTGCCACATCCCTGGAGTGTCACTGAGGCTCCTGTGCCTGCAGCCCTGGGCATCCCAGGGAAGAGCTTCCTGTGTGCAGGACAGTGAATTTCATGGCACTGTTGCCATGGCAGGAAGAACTGGATGGCTGATCACAGGAGTGGTTAAGGTTTGCTCCTCTTTCCACTTTAGATACTCCTAGTCTACAGTCCAAAGAATATTTTACCAGAATTTTTATTTTCTGCTTAAAACTGTCAGTGCTTTTTCAAACAGAGCATTTTCTATAAATTGATTTTTTTTCCTGGATACAATTGGATTTTAGACATAATGGGTTTTGTTTTGGAGGGAGCTTTCCTTATTGCTTTAGACAGCACAAATCCTTTGATATATGAGCACCTAAATTCATTGTAAGGTAGTATATTGTTAGCAGAAGAGACTGATATTCCAAATTTTCTGGATTACCTGGGGAGCAGTAGTGAATAAAAAATTTAGTCCCAGAAAAGGAGAGGCGAGCCTATAATGCAGCAAACATCTTTCACTGTTGTGAGCTGAGTGATAACCAAGGCAGGTAGATGCTGAAAACAATCAAGTGTAATTGGTCTGTTGGCATTTAAATAAAACCTTTAGAGCAATAAAAATGTTTTTATGAAAACAGGTTTGGGCATGTTTTCTAAGGAGGTCTTAACTTTAACTGCTGGTTTAAATGTTAATTATGCTTTTGTGAAACATCTCCTCACAGCAGGTGATAAGCAGCAGAGAGGAGTGGTGCAGTCAGCCCTGTCCCTGTGAGATCTCATCCCTTTGGAGCACACAGGTCCACTGTGGGTTCTCCTTTTTCATGAAATTTGGGCAACTCAGGAAAGATTTACAGACCCCTCCTGCAGACTCCTTGGGGTATCTGCAGTGTGTAGAGATGTGGGAATCTGTGGGTTTGCTGTGTCATGTGAGTCAAGGCTATTTATAGCCAGGGAAGCTGAAAAGGTAGGTATTGAAAATAAGCAGATTATGTAAAAATCAGTCAAATAGTCATTTTCCTTCAGGTTATAAAACAGCCTTTGTTAAAATAGAGAAGCACAATCTTTAAGATTTTTTTTCTGGTATTGCCTGTCTCTTAGTGTTTGGAGAAAGCACAGGGATCCTTCTACAAAAATAATTTTCATAGATGTTGTTGCTAGCACCTGTTTAGAACTTAATATCTGCAAAGCCATTTACAAAGAAATCTTTCTTTTGTATCTGTTCCTACTTAGGAAAGAAAAAAAAAACAACAAAAAACCCTTTAGACCTATATTGTCTCTATTTTATCATCATTAGGCAAAAACACTATGAAAGCAAGTTAGAGAAATTTGTTTATCAAATTTTAAAAAGGTCTCAGTGGTGGTGGCTTCCAGTTTGAATACTTGCAGAGTTTCTTGCTGCCTTAACCACAAGTGGTCTTTTGTGACAATTATAGCAGCTTTTTACATATATGTTAATCTTCTTTATTTATTCCTTTTGTCTTTGGAAGGATTATGTTACCAGGCAGTCACAGAGATGTAAGTGTATGTATAAGCTTTCCAAAATACTGGGAACTGCATACTTCCAGCTCTCTCAAATTTGCTTTTTTAAAAGAAAACTTTGATAATATAGAAAGCATAAACTCCTTTCTCCTGGGGGTTCAGTTCTGATTTTGCCTGTGCAAGTCTGCTGCAATTGTGTCTTTACAATTTCAAAAAATGCACTTTTTTGAAACATATCAAATAATTCTAAAAAATATAATGGTGTGGGTGAAATTAAGAGGGCAAAATAAGAAGCAGCTGATACAGTAAAGTGAGAAAAGTGATGTCTGTTCAGTAGGCATTGTGTGAGACAATATCCCATTTACCTGTGGGGTATTGCAAGGGGACTGCAGTGGGCTGCCCATTGCACAGCCATGAGGTAGAATTGGTCCTTCCCTCATGCAGGAGGCACTGCAGAGCTCTCAGACTCCCTTGGCAAGCTGGTGCCAGAAAAATTTGGCGGAAGGAGATTTTAATTTGTTTCTCTGAAAAGAAGCGAGCAGCTATAGAAGAATCCAGGACAGGAAGGAAATCTTTGCAGGGAATGAGTTCTGTTCTCTTCTGTCTGAGGCAGGAGCACAATGTGGTCTTTTCCTCAAATGAACAAAGTCTTACTGAAGGCTAGTTAGAGTCTGTCCACCCTGGGCTGGGAGCAGGGCTGCAGTGCGCTCCTGGACTGGCACTAGTTCTGAATGATGAGCTCAGGTGTCACAGCAGTGAGAATGGAGCTCCACAGGGGCCATCAAGGAGGCTGAGAAGGAGGCAAAAAGGCTGCAATACCCAGCAAATCAGCCCCAAGTGAGGCCCAGGCAGTTCCCAAGAGTGAGCAGTGCTCAGAGAGCCTGCCAGGCACACGGATCCCGCTGCTCCGCTCCCACGGCTGCTATTTGAAGGCTGTTCAAGGCTTTTGCTATTTTAGTGGCTCAAAACCTTTCAAATCCATAGCTATATTTGTGCACAGCCTGTGTATATTCATTTCTGTCTTTTGCCAATGCTGGTTTTCAGTTCAAACAGCTCTTCTGCTTCCCCCATTCCTCACTTTCCCAGCATAATTAAAGGGAATAATCATCTTCGATCTTAACAACTTGCTGAAAGATAATATTTGTGGATCTAAGAGGAAAAAAATCACTAAAAACAACCTTGCGATGCTTTTTTGGAATTTCTTCACAATTTTTGCCACCTTGTTTTATAATTTTTTTGCAATATTTATAAGCATGAGAGACCTTGATACTGGATACACTTCTCTTAAAGGTTTCTTGAAAATATTTAAATTTAAACTCGGGTTCTTTTTGTACTCTTATGATTTATTACAGGAAAAAGAATATAGACAAGAAGAGTGCCTAAAAATATACATATTGCTTTTTTTTCTTACTTTATATTTTAGAATATTGGAAATGTCAAGGCTAATCTTTGCTGTTATGGAGGAGGCTCTGGCATGTGTTGGAGCCCAGCTGCTGGAAGCTCCTGAGAGCTCAGTGCAGCTCTGTTCCCTGAGTACTGGGAAGCAGAGCCAGTGGCACTGGGGAGTTCCTTGGTGGCCAGTGCCTCACTGACACCTCCCTGCATCAGCAGCAAAGCCCACAGGTCTTGGCTCAGCTGCTGTACAAAAACAGGCTGCAACATTGATCCCCTGAGGTGGTGTCAGTGACTTTGCCTGTCTGATTAGCAGTTCCATTTGAGCTTCTTATGAATTCCCATAATTTCCCTTATGAATTTTTCCAAACAGTTTGAAGAAGCTCTAGGTATAATTCTGGTGACATTTTGCTCTTTGCTTAATCAATTTCTTTTAATATCTCCTCCTTAGAAATCTCCTTGATTTCCCCCTTTCCATATTCTTCATAACAGATAAGTATTTCCTCTAAATGATAACCTTTATTGGACAAATTAATTTTTAAATTTTGATTTAACTTCACATATGAAGGATTCAATGCATGGGATTGTTCAGTGAAGCTAAGCCCCAGCATTAGGAAGGGATCAGTCAAACAGATTATCTTGGCACAGATGTCACATTTATAGTCTTCCTTTACCATAAACTGCTAAATTAACTGCAGACACGTGCTCAGGTGTGACTGAGCTTCACTCTTGATTCATGGGCAGAGCAATCCAGGTTGTACCTGAGCTGCTCTGTCAGGAGAGAAATTGTCACTGGATGTTTGTGACAAGGCTGGCACTGCTTTTACACCATTGGTTTCAGATGGTGGAAATGCATTAATTGCAGCCTCCTCTGATTTCTGGTTCAAGGTAGTTGCAGAGGTGGGGGAAATGCATAAATGGTTTTGCAGGGATGCTGAAGGCTCCCATCAAAGCTTTAACAAGAGCAGTGAGACAGGTGATGGGAGCAGTGCACAAAGGGGAAGCACCTGATGCTGTCTGTACAGCTTTTGTTTTTAGAGCTGTGCAGATAAATGGTGACAAAGACAGCAGTTAAAAAATGGTTGTGATTGACTGGCCCCTTTGTGTTAAGTTTGGGGCCAATGATTTACTAGAGAAGGAGGAGGAAAAAACCCCAAGTAACTAGTAGGCATCCAGAATATTTTAATTTTTATTTTTTTTAAATAGCTTCTAAAATTTCATTACAATCCAGTGGATGATTATCCTGTATTATTAATGAGCTTTACTAGATGTCATGTGGAGTTTGGGAACATTAAAAAGCCACTGTAGTGTTGTAGGGCTGGAAAAAAGGAATATAAAAAGTAACCTTTTCTCTCGTTTGGAGTCCAGTTTTATTAAACTAGCTTGGAGTGTGATTGTTTTACTTTGTAAGGGAGGAGGGAGGAAGACTTTGTGAGGAAGTTTTTGAAACCTCTGAGTTTTTACATTTTTAAAGCACTTTCTTGAACTCCTCACATTCTTTTCATGTTCTTCTGAACCCCAGGAGCAGATATATAGATACCACCAAATTCAGTATAACCTCAAAATGTAAGGTTGGGTGGGACCTTAGCTGGTCATCTTGCCCACTGCTAAAATAGAAACCAAAGCACACCAACATATCTCAGTCATTTGTGAAAGGCATTTGTCCAATCTCTTCCTGAAAGTTAGAAATCATGTTGAGCGAATAATGCTTTAGACCATCTACCTCTATTTCATTACCTTTTCTGCTGGACAATTTTCCTCCATGTCTATTTGGAACCCATTTCTTTGCACATTTGTCTCCCTACTCACTTTTGTTTGATATCCCACCTATAAATCCCCTTTTTATTACTGCAGCTAGAATTCATGTCATGACCATTATCCATGAAAAATTTCCATCTGAATCACTGTTTTTGGGTTCATGGTTGACTTTTTAGCTGTAGTAGTGACTTATTCTTCTTACTTTCTACCTCCAGCCCTGTGCATCACTTCAGGCTTCCCTGGTAAAAGCAATCTGTCAGTGACCAAAGTGCTGAACCAAGGAGCAGTTTTTGGGAGCACCTTCTAAAAGATGTGTCTCACTGACATCTGTCTGTGAGTCCTGTCAGAGAGCCCATGGTAACCCATCCATGGTGTGTAACTAAAGATTTTAGTGTTCAAATGCTGGGGGGTACAACTTCACAGGTTTTTAAACACAAGCAAAAGAATTAATTGATCAATTATTCTTTAACTCAATTTTTTGAGTTAAAGGCATGGTTTTAAAAACCCACTTTTTCAAGTGACCTCCAGGCTGGAGGTTTTAATTACATTTTCCCTTCAGTTTTTTGGTAATATAATCTAGAATTCAGTTTTATATTATCTACCCAGGACCAGCATTAGCTTGTTAGTTTGTAATTCTCTAGTTCATCTCTTCTATACTTTTGAGTGTTCAAATGATGTTCATAATCCTACAGTCCTTTGAAATTTTGTTTCCCAAGTTTTGTTGAAATTAACTTTACCAAGAGTTCCTCATCCCTTAAAGGCTCTTGGTGCAAGATATGTGTCTGTTGTTTTTAAAAAATGTTTAAATTTAGCAAATGCTACCTCACATCCCCTTTTCATCACAGATGGCAATCTTTCTGTTCCACCCTCGGTATAAAATTCCTGCTCAGTTTGATATACAGACAAAAATATCTATCCTCTGAACATTTTTACTTTTTCTACTTGCATAAGAACAGTTTTCTGTGTGCCTGTAGCAATAGCTCATGTTGAAAAAAAATTGCTGTAATTATTTCTATCTGTATTGGTCATTTTATTGTTCCTTTCACTTCCTTATTATCAGTCAAATGTTTTGTAAATTATAATTACCATTTCCTTTCTATTTTCTTTCTGACTCTATAAATATATAAAAATTAATGCCTTTCCACATCCTCTTTCAAGATTTAAGAAGATTTTTTTTTTTCCCCTGCAGAGCACTGACATGGCTGAGGATTTCTGGCTTTTGGAGCCTCCAACAGAAAATTTGAGAACAGTTCCCACTACACCCTTCTTTTAGGACTTCTTCCTTTAAATTTTTGTCCCTGTCAGTGATGCTGACAATCTCACTAGTTTGGCCAAAATCAGCCCTTTCAAAAATTCTTATACTGCTGCTCACTGGTGTTTTCTGTTTGCACACAATAAATGTAAACAGAGTGTCACCATAATCTTCAGTACCTAAGCAACAACTCATTTTTATGTCATAATTGATTTTTCTTTGTCCATCAAATTGAGATCTAGTATTAAGTTACACTTTGCTAGGTAGAAAATTTGCTTTTCCAAGAAATTATCTGTTATTTTTAGAATGTTTGGGAAAGTTTATTTGTTGCTTGCACTTGTTCAAAAAAGAGATCTCTAATGAGGTCACCTAGAATGAGTATGAAGCCTATAGATCAGGTTTCTTAATTCTCCAGTGAGACAGAGAAACTGAAAACAGGCAGTATCCAGTTCTCCTGAGTCAGTGAAATTATGACCCAAAGTGTTTTGTTTGTTTTCGCTCAGCAAGTTGATGGCACATTTAGGAGAGTTTACTCCTACCCTGTTTCTGTGCTCCACCTGGGAAATACCAGAGCACTGAAATGAGGGGCTGTGGCTGATTCTGCATTCAGAGGGGTAACCTTCACCCACACCCCCAGGTGAGGCTCAGCAGGCTGAAAGACTTTACCCGAGGTTTCACAAGATTTCTATTTCTCATGGCAGCACATGGCTCTTCAGCTCTTTTCAGTGGGAAATCCTGAGAAGATGAAGCCCCTAAACTTTAAACCTGAAAGGTGTTTTTTTCAGCCTCCTGAACATCAAAAACCTCTTTCAGGCATCACAGCACCATTGTGGTGGTTCTTGTTTCCTTTGCTGGATGTTCCTGCAGCAGGAAATTGGAGTTACTGCAGGCTGAGCTATTTCACTCTGAGCCTGTGTGACTCTTCACATTTGATGTAATTTCTCACAAGTTAGGTGAATAATAATTCATTTGGAGATGACACACTTCCTTGTGAGGCAACAGCAAACCACTGAAGGATTAAACACCATGAGCTTTTGAGCCTGAAGTCCAAAGATAAAAGCTGGCACATGGCATAAGATAAGCTTCAGACCTGTTTTCTGAAACATCTTGAGACTTTGGGGAAAACAGGAGAGATGCAGCTCCAGTGTTGGTTTCTTGTTGACAGGTTCAGGAGAGAGGCTGACACCTCAGAGCAGGAACTCATCACATGCAGGGGATGCTGGGCTGGGGGATGCTGCCAAAGCATCAGCTCTGCTGGCAGCCCAGCTGCTGTGCTGTGCAGCCCCTCTGCTTTTGGGGCTGTGGCTTAGGGAGTTGTCTGATGAATCCCAGGCTGCAGGTCAGGAGACATGTCCAGGGTCACACAGAAATTCACCCCAGGGCTTCCAGGCATGCCTGGATCTGTTATTCCACACTGGCACAATTTGACTATGGACTCTCTGCTCTTGTACAACACTTGCTTTGCCCTTTCTGTGGCACACAGCTCACACAACTGCATTTGTGTGTGTACTTGTTCATGCCACTCTGTCTTACCCTTGGCACACCAGGGGTGGAAAAGCAGTTCTGCTCCTGAAGCTCCAAATGAATGTTTAAACACACACATCAATTTGTAAATGCTAATGAAGTTTATGGATAAGGGATTCTAGGGGATTTGGGGAGGGAAATAATTTCAAATAAGCAAATTATTTAATTTAGAATTACATTTACTGTACACAATAATGGACAGCTTTCTTATGATGCTTTGCAACTTCAAAGTACTTTGCAACTATTAATTAATTAACATGTGTGCTCTTCTGGAGGTAGGAAACTAATTATTAACAGCCCAGTCTTTCACACAGGGAACTAAATGACAAACATTCATGTTATTTAAACTATTTAGTCATTGTATTGCATGCTCAATTTGTCTCTGCAAGTACCACTTCTCCATACATAATGTGGATTAATGCATATGCAAACGAATGATTTAAACAACTGCATTCATACAACACATGATGATCATCATGAATAATGATTTGCCCAGTGTTGTATATCTTAGGACTCCCTTAAAATGACAATTAGTCTTCCTTGTTTGTGTTCCCTGCAGGTCACTTGAGATTGATATTTGTCCCCAAATGGGAGCTGAAAGATGACATGGCCAGGAGTGGTCTGGGAGCGGGTTCCTGATGTAGAAGGTTCTGGAGCGAATCCTATAACATGGTGGGAGAAAAACCCTTAGGCTGAAGCTGTGTTGCACATAACTACACACACTCTTGTGACAAAAAAACCCCAACTCAGTCCCAGTTAGGACAAAGGGGAAAGATGAGTAGAAGATCCAGGCTCATTTTGCTGGTGGCAGAGCAGACACAGTGGCTCAGTCAATGTGCTGTACCCAGGCTCTCATTGCCTGCACCTCGTGGTGCTGTTTCTGCAGGCAGTCTAAGCTAACCTTCATTTTATGACAGAGAAATCTCTTAGTAATTTAGGGAGCCTCTCTGCCAAGAATCAGAGTAAGGACAATGCTGTGAAGATGGACAGGACAGGTGATTCTGAACAGGAGCTGAGCACCAGGCTCGTGCCTCAGCCAGGAAGCTTTGCTCCTGTGGATCCTTTGGGGAGGGTGAACTCACATTTCATCCTCCAGGAGCAGCAGGGGATCACCCATCAGTGTGTGAATGTGTGGACAGGCAGCAAATCCAGACTGAGGTTGCTGCTGCAGAGCAGCACTGGCGAAGCTGCAGAAGCAAAGTGACCTCCTCAGAGTCCAGCACTTACCCACTTTAACAAGGTATTTAAGGCAGGTTGATAATTTTTCCTCCCCAATGTCCATTTGTGGTTTGAGATGCTGGTGATGAGAGGTGATTTTCATTGCAGGCACACAGCTTGTCCTGCAGTTCTGCCAGGAGCAGAAGGCAACACGTAACTGGTGATGAACTTCCCACCTCGCCGTGATGAGCAGAGAAGCTGCGCCAGGGAGATTCAAAACTCCCTGAAGAAAACAGAAAGGACATAAGAAGCTGAGGAAAGCACCCTAGGGAAGGCACAAAAGGAATGTGACAGCTGAGGGAGGAAAAACAACTGCTAAGTAAGCAGAAGTGTTACCAGGCTCAGACACTTGGAGAGCTCAAAAAAGGCAACAGGAGTGAAGCACCTGGGAGTGTGAGAGCCTGGAGGTGTGAGCAGCAGTGCAGCTCTGCAGAGACAGCCTGGGGATGTGAGCAGCAGTGCAGCTCTGCATAGACAGCCTGGGGGTGTGAGCAGCAGTGCAGCTCTGCAGGGAGAGCCTGGGGGTGTGAGCAGCAGTGCAGCTCTGCAGGGAGAGCCTGGGGGTGTGAGCAGCAGTGCAGCTCTGCACAGAGAGCCTGGGGGTGTGAGCAGCAGCGCAGCTCTGCAGACCCCTCAGGCTCCCAGGACACCTGGTCCTGGGCTGGTGACAAATTGCCAGCGTGGTTTTCTGATCTCTGCATGGCTGTGTGTGCTGGGACATGGACTGTCCTTGTCTCAGCTCCTGACTGTTCCACTAACAGTTTGCTTCAATTTTCCTATTTGCCAGTAATGCTATTTCCTTTCTCCTAGTCTTTTCTAACTCAGCATTGCCTCCCTGTCATTTGGCCTCTCCTTTTGCCTTCCACGCCCTGGGTTTAACCTGTCCCATATAGAAACCCAGACACACACAATTCATGACCCTTGGATGGCACTTGCATCTCTCCTTGCAGCTCTCCTGCTACCTGCTGATCCTTCCCCATATTTTTATGCCTCTTCTGATATTCTCAGCTTTTTTCTGGTGTACACTGCCCTGTCCTCTTTATACAGCTCCTGGCATGCTTGTTTCTGTTCCTGCCTGATGTCTCTAGGCATTGCATCATGCTATTAACAATAATGACCGTGTGGCTTTTTAATTTCTCAGTGCATTTTTAAGAAAACCAACGTTTAGCTCTTAATCCTAGTGTAGAGAGCGTGTTTTTGTCGATAATTGGCCTATTAGGTTATGGGTACAGCTGAGTAAATTTCATGCTTATAAAACTGCTTGAGCAGGCAATGCATTTAGCTGACTGCAGACTGGTATTTATGTAGTTTCAGGAGGGTAAATAAAGCCTCTTGGGTGGCCATCATCATAACATTATTTTAGCTCCTTCATTCCTTTGCTGTCAAGCTCATGCAAAAGCCCAATCTCATGCACAGTCTCGTTCCTCCAAGAGGGTGTTAAATTTCTTGAGCTGCTGCTGAAATGAATGGCACTGGGAAGGTTCTCTGCCTCCAGGACCAGGCTCCAATCCCCAAAGTATAAGCAGTTAAGAGACTGTTTCTGATGTCCATTCCCACCACAACTGATCATGTTCAGTGCAGGTTGTACTTCTGCCTGTCAACTTCCTGTAGTGGATTGTACTGATCCCACTCATTGTCTGATAACTCAGTTAAATCAACAACATGTAGGGGACTGTTTTGGAATACTGGGCAAAATTGAGATTCTAATATTTATGGTTGGAATAACTTTTCTCTTTCTGCTTTCTGCTTCTGCTTTTCTTATCTTGTAATTCATTAGCAAAACAACCTTCTACAGGAAATGTTCATTTTGAATTCATTATAAAGAAGGCTACAGCCTCCTGTATCCCCCAGGAGAAGCCTATGTGCTTGTTGCTATTAGTGTTTCAATGCCAGCTCTGTAAAACTCTCCATGTGTGCATCGCCTTCTTTCAGTTTTAACAGTTTAGGAACATCAAATCATGGAATCACAGAATGGTTTAGGTCAGAAAAGACCTTAAAAATCACCTGGTTCCTGCCTTCCTACCATGGGAAGAGACACCTTCCACTAGGCCAGGTTGTTCCAGCCTGGCTTGGAACACTTCCAGGGATGGGGCAGCCACAGCTTCTCTGGGCAACCTGTGCTCACCACCCTCATAGTAAAGAATTCCTCCCTAATATCTGTAATCTAAATCTACTTTCTTTCAGTGTGAGGCCATTCCCTGCTGTCCTAGCACCACCCACCCTTTTAAACAGTTCCTCTTCACACAATGTTCCCTTCCAGAGAATTTCTCTCAAGATGCATGAGTGGACCTCTTCAAGCTTATATGTAGGTTTAAAATTAAGCATAACTTTGTAATCAATGTGTTCCAGGTCTGGGTCTCCAAAATGCTGTCCTAGGCAAAAGTGATCAAGAGGTGGTTCCCAAAATAATGAAAGCTATCTGTTTAATAGAAACCCAAGCTTTTTTATTATTTAGTGCTTACCTGTCTTGGTACTTAAAATAAGCTGATATAGAGAGAAATATAAGCACATAAGTGTACTAGAATTCATTACAAGCAGATTAGTAATGGCAGTCAAAAGCTTAATTATAAGAGACTGACACAAAGATGTGGAGTGTTTCTGAGGGTAATGAGACCCTGGCAGCTGCTGGCACTTTGGAATGAGCATTTGTGTATTCCCAGTGGACACCAATAACTTCCTAGCTGATACCAAAACAATTGCCCAGTTTAGAGCTGTCAAGCACCAAACTGCAGGCATGCCATTTGCTTGGACAAATAAACTGGAATTAGGTTGTTGTGTCACGCAAGATGCTTGTAAAAGAGTGTGTGGAGCCTGAGGTGAAATGAGAGTCAATCAGTCCCTCTGGAAAGAGAAGCACAGCTGGAAGGAGAGTGAGCCTACAGAAATAACCAAGAAACCAGATAAATACATGACAGCATGAGCAGCATCTTTGCTGTAGATTACAGACACTTGATTTTATGGGCCCAGTATTTCCCAGCCCAGCACATCCTTTTATGAGGATTTTCTCTGTCTTTTACCACATTGCACTAAAAGTGGAGGGGTTTTGGGCTTTGTGTGTTTGTTTTTTCTTCTATTGGCTTTTTGGTTTAGGTTTTTTTGTTTTTTTGTTTTTTGTTTTTTTATTTTGTTTTGGGTTTTGCTTGTTTGTTTGTTTTGTTTTTGTTTTTGTTGGATTGGTTTTTGTTTTGTGGGGGGTAGGGGACTTTTTTCTTTGACTGAAGACTTTTCTTCTGCTTTTCAACAGCAGGTGCCATCTTCCCCAGTCAGGGGAAAGAACTGTGCTGCAATAAAACTGGGATAGTTGTAGGGAACGATGCCCTTGAACACAAGGACAAGCAAAGTCATATCAACACAGTGTGGACAGAAGGAAAAGGCTGTGTGTGCAAAGTATGAGTGATTAGCTATTAGGACAGATGAACCAAGGAGGTGTGCCCAAATGCTGCCTGCCAGCAAACCTTTTCACTGCAAATATCTCTTTCACTCGACCAAAAATAACTGTGTGGATTCCAGAAAATTTGTGTGTCACTTTCTGTGTTTCACCACAAAATCAGAGCAGATAATCCTAATAGTCCCCCACAGATTTGCTTGCACTCTCCCCATTTTGATCAATCAGCCTGGCCTCTCATGTCATGTGGATTGGGGATTTCACTGTGGAGATTTTCCAGCACCAACTCTGTCCCTTCTGATCTCCAAATGGATGCTTCTCACTCTCCCAGGCTGACACATGGAGACAGTTGGTGCTTGGAACAGAGTAATCCAGATCTCCTCACTCCCACACCCCTGCTGTGGTGCTGCCTTTGCCATCCCTCAGATAGAGCAGAGCCACAGGCAGCAGAGCAAACACACAGATCAGCTCTTCTGGCTCCAGAGAGCTGGTGGTTCCTCTTGGCTGCACAGGCTTAGAAAAGACAGGGAGAATTTTTCACAATGAATTATTTAAAATGAGCCTTTTTGACCTCATTTTCTATATGCATCTCCTAGCAGAAAGTTGAAGCTAAAGTCATTTGTCACGGCTGAGTGTAAATCCAAGGGGAGCAGATGGGGGTTTCCCTGCCACGTAGCCATGCAGGCAATGTGTGCAGGAAAATGGACTGCCTGGGATGAGGCAGGCAAAACCTCCACTAAAGAAAATGGAGCTGCAGCTAAATGTTTAAAGATCGACCCCCTAAGTTTACTGGTGGGATTTTATTCTCCTGTGAACCTCGTCCAGGTTTTGTTCAGCTTGGAGGCAATGTCTTCATCAATCAATTCAACATTTTCACTGGGTTTTTTTCACTTTGAAAAAATTGATATCAAATAAACTGTTTTTCTTTCTGAGATGGCTGCTGGTAATGGCTTTGTAGCATGCCATGGAAAGGGCTGAGGAATTTTCTGGGGCTCAGTAAGAGTGTGGGAGATGCTCTGTTATTTGAAATCTTTGCACGCAGTTTAGTGCCTTCTTGTGATTGTGTTGTGATGCATTTACAGACTTGGTGAAGAAATTATTATCATATAATCAGTGAGTTCCTAACGGTGATAGAATAGCTTTCACTCTTCCAGGGAAGCCCCTTTTATCTCTCATTTCTGTGCATAACTGCAGAGCCTGCCAAAGAGCAGTATCGATTCCTGTGCTTGGAGCAGACCTGGGCTGGGTTTGTTGTGCAAATAAAACCCAGCAGCAGCACTGCAGACACCAGGAGCAAAATGAGACAACGGGGTCTGTGTCAGGCATTTGGATTTATTCACTGTGCCTGGTGTTTGCAGTGCAGCATGACGAGCTCAGTCCCTGTACATGTTTTCCATGCGAGCGTGATGCGCTGTGGGGACTCCTGGCTGTCAGCTCTCCATGGAGCACGCCCTTGGAAAGGCTGGCATGAGCTCTTAAAGATGAATTATTTAGACAGCTTCAGAAACATCTTTGAGCCAAAGCTAAGGATACATCTGCTTGTCACGGGCAGCCATGAGCCTGTGATGAGAGCAGAGGGGTTTCCCTGACACAGCCCAGCCTGTTGCTCGCTGCTGCAGTGCTGCTCAGCACAACCAGCACAACAGTGGCAAAGGAAATGCTCCCCCCATAGCAGGGCTTTGCTTTTACTGTACCACAACACGAGCATCACCTGAATCCAAATGTCACAGCTGGGTTTTGCTGAGTTTCTGGCTGGGCAGGAGCAGGACTGGTCTGGTGTGGTTGGTACAGGGAGCTTGTGCCACCCCTAAGGCAGTTTGCACGTACAGATGATGCCTTTTAATCCAAAAATAGACTCTAGTGGGGTTTGCAGCAGTTTAAACCCTGCCTCGAGCCAGTGCAGATGACTGCATTATAGATTTTTCACTGATGTGGTCACATTGTAGGGAGTTTCCTCAATGCAAACACAGCCCTAATGCCTCAGGCAAATAATTAAGCATCCTGTTCTCCTTTAGCTGTCAGAATGACAAGGTGCTGCCTGTCTGCCTTGGGTGATAAGCAGTGCCTTATAATTTTTGCTTTAGCTTCCAAATAACGTGAGGTTAGAACAAGAATTTCCTTTAGGTTGAATTCCTCTGTTCTGGGTAGCTGTGAGATTTCTGATACCTTCCTCTGAACTCTCCTGTGGGAGATGAGATTCTGTAACTGAGGAGACCTAAGGTTGAGCTGAACTGACAGTTCCTCCCCTCCTGCTGGTCTGGGAATTAATTAATATTTTTATGCTGTGTGCAATCGTGCAGTGGTAAAGCAAAATGTGACGATTAAGTGATTCATCACTGAGCTTGTTTTAAAGATATTTCTTGGTGCAAAACCTCTTTTTGTATTGTGCACTGCTATGAAGCCTGTCTGGAGGAGCTGTAGTAGTATTAGCAATAATAATGATAATAATAATTTCTAGCTCTTGTGTAACCCTCCTTTGTAAGATTTCTGGAAGGGATTTTACAAGGAGAATAATGTGTTAACAGAAAGGGAAAATTCTTTTCCTTGGGTCCTTTGAAGCTCATGTGATGCACGTAGGAGTAGAAGTGGATTTTTTAGGCTTTGTATCCTGGCAGGCACCACCTCTGAGGACACCAGCTGTTGTAGGTTACTGCTAGAAATTGAAATGAGGCGTCTGAATTGCTGCTACAAGGGGTTTGTGCTGTTTGTTCAGGCTGCAGTTGGAAACTGGGGAAAAGGATTAGAGATGCCTCACCTGCAGGTTTTGGGAAAAGAACAACAGCCTCTGCACATCTCAGTCTCTCTGCCCCAGTTTTCTTCTCTTTTGCATGGCTTCTTCCATAGCTTCAGTAATTAACATCCTGGGTGGGAGGCATAAAGTAGAACAATGATGACTCTGATGCCTGACTCAGTTTGACATTGAGTGTCAGGAAATGGTGTATTTTCATTGGGAAACAATGAAATCAAAATTAGTCTTAGGTAGGAAACTTTAAGACCACATCTCCACCAGTGCAAGGACTCAAGGTTTAGCCCTGCCAATGCTCCTGGACTGGATAGGGCAGTAGATTTCAGGAATATTTGCAGAGGAAGAATCAGGCCTGTTCCTTATTCCAGGGCTAAAAGCTTTATCCCAGAGACAATTATCTTCAAAGCAAAGACCCTGAGTGAAATCAGCTCGAGGCTGAAAAAGGGCTTTGCCCAAAACCATTGAGAGCCATGAAACTGCAATTATGGGTGAGGTGACAAAATTCCCTATATTACGTCTAAAAATGCTCAGCTGTGGGCTTGCAAAAAGCACCCTATTTTGTTTCAGTTTTAAAAAAGAAACCATCTAATTTATTTGGGGACATGATAGTTTTTCATTCATCATGCCCCACCAGAGATACATTGCTGGTGTGTGTTACAAGAAAAGAGGGTTCCTGGTAGGTGGGAAGATGGGCAGAGGCAAGGGACAAGGGGGCACATATGGACAAGGACAGGAGGAGTGCTTGGACCCACCCTGGTGGCCCACACCTCGCTGGAACTGCTAAAATGGCTCAGTCTGTCCAAAGAGGTTACCTGAGCTGATAGCTCCCTGAAGGAGAATTAGGACCTTTTGAACACGAATCAAAGTTAATCCAGAGGTTTATCTCCTGGAGAAATGTAATGCTGTGAAGAAAGAAGATTGAATTCCCCATGCTGGGACTAAGATACAGAAATTCTTCTAGAGGATATTATTCTGTGTACGATTTGAGAACATCTGAATTCAGCTTTGAGCCAGATTTTCAGTTTTTCAGCTTTATTTAGTGCTCAGTTTGGTACCTTGAATGTTGCATGTTAAATGCTATGTACAGGCTTCAGTGCACCATGAGTCAGCATTACCAACAGGTATGTTGCAGAGTTCATGTGGTGTTCTCATGTTTTTTTAAGAGCTGTTGCTTCTTACAGGAGTAATACATTCTGGTGAGATACATTTCCTGCCTCTTCACAGAGAAAAAGAGGAGGAGGAGATTTGAAGATTCTAATTTATTGGGAAGATAAACAGTTTAGGGCTAGTATCTTAGAGCTTGTTTCCTATTCAATCACAAAATGCATCTGCTTCTCTTGCTATTGAGAACAAAAGATTAAATAGTCACTGGGAAGATTGAATATGTTATTTTCAAAGCTATTTCTTTTTGATGTTTTGAGAAGTGTACATTTGAGAATGGTTTAATTTTGTTAGTGAATATTTTTGTTTGTTTGATCTTGCCTTTTTTATTAGGTTATTACCAATCTTTTGTTATACATTATTAAAACAGATAAGAAGATACAATTCTTGCTCCAGGGTATTTTCTGTCCTCGCAACTAAAGGCTTTACAGGCAAAGAAACTACAATTAACAAGACAGACAAATAGAGATAGGAAAACATCTTTTTTTTTCCTGTCCTGAAGTGGTAAGCAAATTACAAGGTCATTAAAGATTTAAGTTAGCAAAACTGTTAAATACATATATCATGCCTAGATCCAGTCCACAAAGGAAATGAAGATATCTTTAAGTCTTGTCAATTTGGGTGGCTTCTTAAAAAAACCATGGAATCCAAACAGTACAAACTGTCAGACATGAATTTGTTCAAGATTTGCTTTTGGACATTTGAGCTTTATTATGCAGCCTGGGGTTAAACACATAGTTCAGGTGGGACTGGATTGGGTTAAAGACCATGGGGATTTAGATCAGGTGGAAGTTCATGGAAGATTTCAGGTTCTGATGCTATTTTTGATAATGACAGTGGGAGTACTTCTTCTGGGACCTCCTATTTTCTTGTCTCATCTGCCAATATGGACAATCTTCCATCTCAGTAATGTAATGTTTTTATTCTGATCTAACTCTTCCTGTTACTTCTTTGTCCACAGAAGATGCAGTTTCATGCTTTTGAGATTTGTTTCAAAGTGTCTTTAAAATCACTATTGATACTCAGATAATTCCCTTTTATTATATAAAATAATCCCTTGTAGTCTCTTGTCCAAGGAGCCGAAGTGTAGGTCAGGCTTACTGATGTTTTCAGTTGGTCAATCCTAGATATGTGTTCTATCTACTCTCTTCTTTCAAATCCTGTAAATCTCTCTGAACATGGTTTAAAAAAGGATGCATTAATATTTTTTTGCAACCATCAAATGACAAAATTTCTTCTGAATGCTTTCTTCTCTTGTGGTCAGAGTCTGCATTGAATTCTGCCTTTGTTGTTAGGTCTGTAGACTTATTTCCCAAGCTTTTATCTCCTATGCAAAGGATATATCAGCTGCACAGGCTCTGCTGTGGCACTGGCTGAGTCATTCCTGCATTCACAAACAGTGTCTGTCCTGCTGTGCATTGATAATATCAGTGCTCATTGATGACCATTGCAGGGGCCCCTGGATCTCAGTGCTATTGGCATTGTCCCACTTCCCTTTCAGGCCCTGCATGATAAGTCTGAATTTTTCTCTCTTCTATGCACTTTGTGGGGCTGATCTCTCATGAATGTTCTTTTTCAGGGGATGGTACTGCAGTGGTCCCTGGGTGAGACCCAGATCTGGACAGATGATGGGGAGAGGTGTCTGCAGCCCTCAGACGTCACTGGGGGCTGGCTGAAGTGGGCGCACCTTGCAGGCACCTCGTGGACTTTTCATCATGTGCCCTGCTCTCTCCTCCTCCAGCACACTCCTCTTGGGGCCCTTTCCCTGGCATGCAGGGGTGGCAGATTGGCACCTGCTCATTCTGTGGTGTCTGGGGACGCAGGAGAGGTCACATCTGTGCACTGCAGGGCTGTGAGGTGCAGGCATTGCTGGGAGAGGAGGAGGGAGCCCTGTGAGCCCTGTGCTCTGGGTTTGACCTGTAGAGGTCTGGGGGTGCTGTGGGACAGAAGGGTTTCATTTTCTGCTCAGACCTGAGGCACAAATGAGATGTGTCCCAGCATGGCAATGCCCAGCTGGTGCACAGACCCCTGCCAGTCCCTTCTGGGCTCAGTTTGAGTGATGCAGCTCTCGCTTGAGTTCCACACTTGTGCACTCCTTGCTGTTGCTACCTCTGCTACTCTCAGTCAAGCTCCTGCTGCCAGTGACAGTTCCCAGATTGTCCTGTCAGCCCAGAAAAATATGTTCCTGAGCATATCCCCTACAACACTGCCTCAGAGGCACAGCCCAGCAATCTTCCTAGCTTTGCCTTTTGAATTTCTACCCTTCACCTTGATTTTTTTACTCCAATCATAGCATGTGGCTTGGGCTTGTGGCCATTCTTTTAAGATCATCTATAAGTTTTCACAGCTTTTATCTCCTTTCCAGAGCTATAATCAATTCCTGAAGATGGAATAAGTAAGTGAAGAAAGTTAATTTCCATGTGTCCTTCCCAATAACCTCATTTGCACAAAAATAGCTCAAATATTGTCATTAATCATTCTTTTATGTAATCACTTAGCCATCTGACTTTCTTCTGTTTTCCTGGTCAACAATTTTATAACAGACTGCTCAGCTGAGCAAATGCTGTTTTACTGCAGGCTGCAGCCTGGGGCAGGCTGAGGAGGGGAGAGGTGAGGAGGGGGTTACCTTTGTGCTAAATCACAGATAATTTGTCTTGCTGTATGAAGGGCAGGATGATGAAGGGGTGGCTAAAACTTCCCCATCCTGTAGTACTCCAGTAAATGCTCTTTGCTTGATAATGAGCATTTCCTTCCTGCAGATCAGACACCTGAGCAAATACTTTAACAGCCTTGCAGGGTTTAATGGGATCACAGAACAGTTTGTGTTGGAAGTGACCTTAAAGATCACCTGGTTCCAACCCTCCTGTCATAGACAGGGACACCTTCCACTGTGGCATTCCATGGGTGGGAAGAGACTCAGAATAATCATCAAAACTAACTCCTGGCTCCACACAGGTGAGCATAAAAGTTAAACCAAACATCTAAAAGTGTTGTCCAAATGCTTTTTGAGCACTGGCAGGCTTGGGGCTATGACCACTTGCAAAGGGACCTTGTTCGCTGCTTATCCATCTTCTCAGCCAGCTCATGCTTCAGAAGAACTGTGTGAGAATCAAAACAACTGTTTTGAATTGTACATTGCAAGTTTTGCTTTTTACCACATTTACAGTGGTGAAAAGATATTGTAGGGTCTGGGTTGGGGTAAATATACAAACATGGAACCAGGACTACCTCATTTTTTCATGTGATCTTTACATGCCATGAAAGTGCTAGCTAAGATTACTAGATGCTGTCTGCTTTTTCATAGCAAAGCTTTTTGATAATAGGATCTTTTTTCCAGAAATAAAGACCTTTGGTTTGTTAAGGTATCCCTGTTTAGGTAAGTACAGTTGCTAGTGTCACCCACAATGAAATTGTATTTACAACAGAACATCTTACAGTTACTCTACAAAGGACAAGACTCTCTATCCAAATCTGTGCTATTCCTTGTCCTGCACCAGGATTTCACTCCTTTGCTGTTTGAGTGCCTTTACCTGCTCAGCCACTTCCTTTCCTACCAGTGTTTCAGCAATGGCAAACCCAAATTCAGATCAGGCTGCTCGACACCCTGTCCATCCTGGCCTTGAACACTTCCAGGGATGGGATTTGCCTCTCCATTTTTGAGGGACACCATTGCAGTCAGGAATATCAAGCTTGGGCAATCTGGGTGCAAAGTGTGAAGAGAGCTGTGCCAGCAGCAGTCCTTGCACACAGCTTCTGAGGCCAGGGCAGGTGGCTATAAATAGGCAGCTTTTTGGTGTTTTCCCCGAGTGCAAGCACAGAGGTTTGTTTTCTCTCATTTATTTGCACAATTCCAGCACATATTTTGACAAATGTCTTTTCCTCTTCTCATTTTAATTAGATTATTTGTGGGAAAGGCACAAGATTTCCCAGGCTGTTGCCGTATGACGTATGAATGGGATAACCTCTGTATCTCAGTTCTCCTGCTGGCATTTGAAGCTCCTTCCTGGTTTCCATTCAGCCACAGACACAATTAATTTTTAGCATCTGGCTGTAAATAGCATTTTTTCTGGCTGTGACAGGGAGGCAGGGAGCCCAATTAACACAGCCTTGAATATCTGTTAGTTTATTTTCCAGACCCAACAGTGTTTTGTGTTAGAAGGTTTAAAGCTTAGAGCAAAAGGAGAATAATAAATTCTAGATGCAGTAATGTCTTATTTAATATTAATTTGGTGAATATAATATGATAAATACTGTTGAATTCATTAAACAACTCTTTCTCTCCCAGTCACACAATAGTGATAATTACATGTGCAGAATGCAGTGAAATAACTCCTCCAGTGAATTGCTTTCAGAGTCATTTGCTGGGAATTCTTAGCCAATCAATAGATAACAGGGAGAATAGGAGCCTGACTGTAGGAGCAGGACAATATTCAGGAGGCAGCTTAATTTGGTGGACACTGTACTATATCCAACTTTAAAAGAGCTTGCTAAAAAAGAAGAAAGGTTTTGGTAAAGTATTACAAGACATATTAGGGTTTTCAGAATGTCTTTTTTTTGAGAAACACACCTCAGAAGATGGAAATATTTATCTAGGGAAAGATTTTTGTTAAGCTCTTAAGTTTATTTAAGAGTAGTTTGTGGAAAACTACATGGGGAAGACATTGCTGGGAGTTGATTGATGTGGCAGAAAAAACAAAAGTGAAACAGTGATTAGAAACTGAGGCAACTGCTATGAAAAAAAGACACAGAGGAGATATACTGAAGAAAACTTAGGGGATGTGATACTGGTATATTGTCCACTTGTTTTAAAGTGGGTTTGAAATACATTTCTTCTACAAGAACATGCCAGATGGAAGGTGGTGTTTTAAGCAAGGTCTGTGAGGAGAAACCTGCGTAACCTTGAAGTTCCCTCAAGTATTAAAAACTCCATGTTTCCAAGATAAAATATTGTTTTTCCCAGAATGTGTTTAAACAGACCAATACAACATTTTTGGTTGTGGTGCCCTCAAGAGAATATCTGTGGAAACAGGAACTTCCCTTTTCCTACTTTGTGTGTTTTCCTGAATGAACCCATGAGTTTTGGTTATAGTGTGTCCACTTCTACCACTTAATGCTGTGGGTAATCATCAAAAAACCTGGAGTTTAAAAGGGCATTTCAATACTCTGATGTTTCTTCTCCAGCCCCAAAAATTTTTCAGAGTCCATGACAGGAGAACACAGGTTGTCTGCTTTTTAGCCTTTCTCAAATATTATGCAAATATTCAAATAGATTCAATTATCAGAAGTGAGACTACTATTTCAATAGGCCCACTGACTCTCCTGAGCATGCTTTTCAGGATCTGGATTCAAAGGGCTCCAAAAAAATTCCTGCCACTTGAAATGGGATCCCAGCACAGTAAATTGTGTCAGGACCATCATAAGGGCTGAAAAGGAACCTGTCAGGCTTTGAGGAGTCAGGTTCCAAGTGGGAAAACATCACAAGATTTCCAAAAGTCAGGAGATAACAAAATGTGTGGCAGTTCTTCACCAGTGTTTGAGCTGTTAGGCTGCTCTGGCTTTTCAACAAACTGAGATGAAAGCAGCACAGTGCAGATTAATCTCAGAACAAGGTTCATCCCCTTATGTTTTCATTGCCATCAGAAATTATAAAATGTAATGGAAGGTGCTAAAGTCATCTCTTTGGCATGGGTAAGAAACTGCCTGTGCTGCAGGATCAAACTCTTTAAATGCAATTTCAAATCACAGAGACATTTTTTCCATTTTGGACATATATTTGTCTTACTTATAGCATGACCCTCAATACTCTCTGTTAAATTTTGTAAAACTGATAGACCTAGTGGAGATATTCCTGAAATGAGCAATATTCATACAGTAGAAGGAATGTTTCATGGAGCATTTCATATTAAAGAAATGAAATCTGGTTTGGACCTTTCTCTGCAGGTGAAAACAGCAGCTTTCTGCTAGTTGGTTGCAGAGAAATGGTTTGTGCAGGAATAAAACAGGCTTACTGCAACATCTGCCCCACTTCCCACTCACTGCTTGAAAGCTTCCAATCAGAGACTGACAGCTGAGTCTTTTCTGGGTAGCACATGTTGGGAGAGGGGGTAAATGCATCCTGAAACACAACTGAGTGTCAGCAGTAGTGTTGAGAAAAATAAAAGAATTAAAAAATAAAAAGTATGTTCTGAGATTCTTAAATTCTCCATCACCTACTTCTCTGCCAATTGCTAATTATTTTTCTGGGCTCATTAACTATTCCTTGGTCAATTAATTAAGTTCATTTACTTGAGAAAAGAACCCTGCATTATGCTCATTTATCTTACACTGAGTGATATCAGTAGCTGAGCTGAGACAAAAAAACAACCCAAAACTTGTTCACTAGGACAAGTTTCAATGCTGTTATTTATCTATAAATGTGTATTTATCTACAACTGGAACTTAGAGTTAAAATTATATTCTTAGGAGTTGTTTTTTTTTTTCCCCACAGTTTGGGGTTTTGTTTGGTTTTGTTGTTGTTGGTTTTGGGGTTTTGTTTGTTTTAATTTTTGAAAGTGCTTAAGAACATCTTAAATGGGAAGCATCAAAACAAGAAGTATCAAGTTCTTGAACCAAACCAAAAAATATTATTGACTCTTCACTGAGCATTTCAGATGCTGATTTGCAAATGACTTTTAGCTGAAACTGATCTTCTTGAATTAAAATTTCTTTGAATAACTTGAGGAAGCACATTTAAGGGAAACCTAAAATGCTACCAAATCAGTTTTATTTTGCTTGTGTCAGTGTTCCCAAAGCAAAGGGTTGTGTCTCAAATTTCCTTAAAAGCAGGTCATGCAGAATCCCACCAGTCCCCAGCTGAGATGTCCCAGAGATAACCAAACCACAGCTGAAGGTAAGTTGCCAGCTGAGGTATCACCATTGTTACTGGGTTTCAAGCTGTGGTCAAACACTAAAACCTGATCTTTGCTGAAAAAAGCAATTCACAGGAAATAACTGAAACACCTTGACTCTGCTTTTTTTTTTTGCTGGTAGGAGGGAAACTTGCCCAGTGTAAGGCAGTTCACTGATGCTGTATTAATTCCATGTGGTTTGAGAGAACCTGACAGAGATGTGTAGGGTGGAATGATTGCATTTCTGTCTGAGTTTTTGCCCACATACACTGTCATATTGATTACCTGTGTCAATCTCTAATATACAGCATCCAATACCTTATTTTGGCATCCCCAACCTACTGCAGCTAAGAAAATTGTATTAAATATTGGTTTCTGAGAGAAGAAGGAGCCCAAAGACAGGAGGAGGGAAATCTGCTCTGGAGAAGCAAATCCCTAACAGCTCCTCAGAAATCAAAGTTGAGCCAAACTTAAGGGTCACATCCACCCTGCTGTTCCAGGTAGTGAACACCAGGGTGTGAAGTGTGATACAATCTGTCTGACAACATAAATGTACTAAAAGTGGCCAATTCAACAAGAACATTCAATTTTTTGTCAGTGTTTTGCATGTTCAGTTGGGTGAAAGTAATATCCACTCTCCCCCTCCAGTGCCTGCCTTCCTGCTCCATTCAGTCGTGAACTGGGCATTGAGCAAACAACTGCCCCCACACACATCCTGTTCAAAATTTACACTATAAAGCATTAACATTTTAATAAATCAGCAGATTGGACTTTTCTTCCCTCCTCTTCCCAATAATTGACTCTTAGAGCTAACTGTTAGCTCTGAGATGGTGGAGATAAAAACCTCAGTTTACAAAATGCAAGACTAAGTCTGGGATGTTGCACAGGCACATTTCCCCCTTTCTGTTTGGGTACCCTACACTTTTTACTCCTTGTGGAAATGTCCTAGTCTAAATAAAAATATAGATGGTAAGAGTAAACAGAAGGTTCTTGCTGATATCCACTAGAGTCCATTGGAGGCACATTGACATCAAATAAACCCCAGCAACTCTATTTTAAATGAGTCTCTATCCACTGCATTATTTATCCCTTAATATCTAGGGAATGTTCTTTCCCTGAATACTCTCCCATCCTTTGCTGGAGCATGCCATCTGCCTCCCCATGTGAAAAAAATGGATGCACAAGTGGAGAGGAACTGAAACATTAACATTCAGAGAGTAGTGGTGCAAAGGGATGCACATGATGATGACTTAAATAATAAGAGATTAAGGACATCCTTTGAAGATTGGGCACTGCCCAAATTTAGCACAGGTTCATTATTGCTAAGATACTCTGTTCTATTGAGTGTTGATGTTTAAGTACTCATACAGAGTAGCCCTTAATGCAAACCCAGAGGTCCTCAGGCTCATTAACAATAAAATCCATAGTAAAAATATTGCCAGCCAAGCACTGCAGCTGCACATCACAGTCCAGTGCTCTTGACTTCAGCCTGAGAGAGCAGCTCTCAGTGTTCAGCTCTGCCAGAGCCCTGCCAGCTTGCCCTGAGTGTGTCTTGGCTGCCCCAGTGTTGGTGGGAGATTGAGCTGTTGTTTCCTGGATGCTTCAGATGTGCTGATGGAAAGAGCTCTGAGAGGAAGCCTTGGCCCACAGCAGGAAGGTGGGAGGTGTTTGCTCAGCCGAGCTGGCTGTGCACAGCCCTTGCTCATGCTCCCATCTCAGCAGCTGCTCAGCTCACCTTGGGTGCAGTGCTGCTGTTACTCAGCTCCTGCTGGAGCAGAACAGAGTCACACCTGGCCGGGAAAGTACTGACAAACCCGCTCTGCTTTGGGCCATAGTGCTCTGAATGTGCCTTTGCTCAGCACAGGAGGAACCTACAGCAACCTGCACACAGCCACTCACAAGTTTATCTACACTTTTCACTGAAAAGGTGACCAAGCATGGGAACAGGCCCATGCCTGGAAGGGTTCCAAAGACATGTACATGTGGCACTGTAGGAATGTGGTTTAGTGGTGGATTTAGCAGTGCTGGCTAATGGTTGGACTTGAGCTTGCAGGTCTTTTCCAACCCTAATGATTCCATGATTGTCAGAGCAGGTAACTTCAGTGGGTTACCTGATACTTCTAAACCCACAAGCAGATAACATTTTTTCATGTACAGTAATTTCACAATTATAAGCTGCACTGAGTATAAGCCGCACTTCTGGATGCCAGCAACTTTTCATTCTTTGTCCATATATAAGCTGCACCTGATTACAAGCCGCACATTACAATACAAGATGTGATAAAAGTTATCTGTTCTATCACCATCTATTGAGGGTGGGGGCAGTGATCCTTATCTCAACTGCAGATATTCTGCTAATGGGCCATCCATTGAAACCAGGCAGGGCATTGTTCTTTATCTTTTCACAACCCATCCTTCCTACAGAGAGTCATTTTCTGCTAATGGCCATTGAGTCCCACTGTGGGACTGATAAAATTACTGCATCCCATGGGAAGTTGCTCCAGCCAGGGGGAAGAGCCCAACATTTCTTACCAAGATAAAAACAGAGGGTTTGGGACACTAAGGGAGCCCCTTTCTCCACTGGACTCCAGAGGAAAATCGGATTTCTCCACATCACCACTGGACCTCCGGAGGGAAACTGCACCTTGTACAGGAGCACTGCTCCAACTGAGCCACATCTGTCACTGCAGGAGGATGCAGCCACCATGGAATGGGACTGCTGCCAACACCCTGCCTGACGGGGTGCCAGGTTGTACTCTGACTTTGTCAGGGTTTGGAGTTTGTTTCTTTGTAGTACTGTATTTCTATTTTAATTTCCCTAGTAAAGAACTGTTAATCCAAATTCCCATATTTTTGCCTGAAAGTCCCTTGATTTCAGAATTATAATAATTTGGAGGGTGGGGGTTTACATTCTCAATTTCAAAGAGAAGGTCCTGCCTTTCTCAGCAGACACCTGTCCTCCAAACTAAAACAGCAACTTTTCATTCTTTGTCCATATACAAGCTGCACCTGATTATAAGCCGCACTTTGGGTTCGGACCAAAATTTTAGTCAAAATGGTGCGGCTTATAATGGTGAAATTACTGTATGTTACTGTTAACCCTTTTGCAGTTCCCTTTTCTAATGGTTTTAAGGTGCTTGAGACCCTGTCCTTCCTAATCCCACTCCCCTTTCCCAGCAAGATTTAGGAGAGTTTCCCTTTGACTGATGTGGCAGCTGGAAGTGATGCTACAGCTCTCAATTAATGAGCTGAGTCCTGACTGCCTGAAGAGGAAGTCCCAGAGTGTATTTTGGGGTGATTGCCTCAGCAGGAGCAGCACCAGCCAGCAGTGCACAGGAGCTGGGATGCTGCAAGGCAGAAGCTGGCAGAGGGAGCACAGAGCTCACACTGCCCTCTCAGTCTTGGTGCAAAATCCTCCTTAAGTTTCTTGAAACTTCAGGTCTTAGCTGCTCTCCTGCCTCTTGGCAGGTAGTAGGAGAAACAAGAGACTCAATTAATTGAGGAATCCGTTTTTTTAAAATAAAAAGAAATTTAAAAATTGTTGCACTTTTGTATTCCTTGGTGACAGTAAGTAGGTGGATCCTTCTGCATCAGA
This sequence comes from Catharus ustulatus, assembly GCF_009819885.2. Taxonomy (NCBI): domain Eukaryota; kingdom Metazoa; phylum Chordata; class Aves; order Passeriformes; family Turdidae; genus Catharus; species Catharus ustulatus. The sequence continues at coordinate 155,150,920 of NC_046221.1, read as the reverse complement.
TATAGTCAGGACTGGTACTGATGTCTGTCATCAAAAATAATTAGACAAGACTGGCAAAATTTTGACCATTGTCCCAGACTGAAAATCTGAAACTACCCTTTTTAAATTTTCAACAAAAAAACAACAGTGAAATCAGGACATATTTTTTGTTAATGCTAAAAGGGGTGCTAGAGTGAAACATCACATTTTTATGACTGTGGGTTTAGCATTGGTAAGAAATATTGCTTTTATGTCTGAGATATTTAATTTGATGTTTCTGTAGAAGTTTCTGTATCTGAAGAAACTACAAGCTTTGGAAAATTCTGGTCTGTTACAAGGAATTCATTGAAATTTGGCAGGTGACTTCTTCCCAGATTCTCCCAGCTCTGATTCTGCTTAAGGTGGAGGCTCTTGGCTGGACTTTCCCAGAGAAAATTTCTTCCCAGGGAATGTCAGAAGGCTGGAAGAGGATAGTTGCCTTACATTCCTCCTTGATGCCCCAGGGAGGAGGAGGAGGAGGAGTGGGTGTTAATGTGGGAGGAAATGGGACAGCACAGAAATGCTCATCACTTCTATCTGCAGCAAAGCCAGAGAGAGCTGTGCTGTGGACTGATAAAAACCTTGAGAATAGAAAAATGAAATATGGTATCCTTATTCTGAGATGTCAAAAATTAAATTGTTCTTTTGATCCAGTCCTCCCGGCCTCGGTTCCTCCCTCAATAAAATAAATCCAGGACTGCTCTGATGTCACAGCAGATTTATGGAAAGGAATTTGTGTGTGTCTGTGAAGTGTGCAGGGCTTTGTCATGTTGGGGGTGAGGAAACCAATGGTCTTATTTCCCAGCAGGGTTTTGAAGTATGAAGCAAGGTTATACTCAGTGCAAATACAGTGCAGCGAGCAGGAAATTTATTCAGAGGTTTGCCCAGCGTGCCACATTCTCTGTGTGCATTGAGTTGTGAAACCTGTAAAAATAATAATATATGCTCACTTATAATTAAAGGCTTCATCATAATGCATGAGTACAGGGGAGGAAAATGAAGGTTTGTGCATGTGCAATTATTGAATAACTTTCTAAATTGCAGCATCTTGCTAAAGCAGCAGAGGTTCAGGCTAATTTAAGGAGTCATGGAAAAGGTCTGTAATGCTGTTCTGTGCAGGAGTTACCCCCTGCAACATGATTTTATTGTTTTTACTAAGAATTGGTGTATTTACTTCAATTTTTATTTTCTGGATTCAGGAAAAGGAATATGAAAATAATTCCATGTTCTCTTTCAGGACAGAGACCACTTGCTGCTTTGCAATGTTCATTACATGGCACCAGGGCCACCATTCTTGGTGGCTGTTTGGTCCTGCCCTATGAAACATGGGAAGTAATATTTTGAGCTTCAGATTGCAGTGTGATTTTATGTTTAGGCATATATCTAAACTCATGTGCTTTAAAGAGTACCATACTTTAATTTACTGTAATGTTTTCACTTAATGGTCATGGCTAAATGGATTTTTTCTCCTATGGAATTTTCTAACAAAGTTTTTCTCAGGATGTGTGTACAAAATTTGATAGCTATCCCATTCCAGAATCTCAAAGCTGAGATGCCTTTACCTCAAATAAGGACTATTTGGATTTGATTTCTATTTTTATGTGAAGACATTGGAGAAAAGAGATAGAAGTAAAATCTTGACTACACATAAAATTAATTCCTCCACAGCTTTCAATGAAATTGGAATTTGTTAAGTGTAGGGAAGAGCATTTAGCTGTAAGCATTAGGCCTTTGTTGCTGCACTGCATTCTCTTGAAGAGGTTAATACAGATATTTCTTAGTCTCATCTGTGTGTATTTATCTTTGGCTTCTGAAGTTGATGCCCTAATGCAAAAGCAGTATCTACCTCCCATTTTTCTTGCACAGAAACCTCTACAAGGCTGAGATATACCTGAAAGGATAAACTAAGAAAGTGCATTTACAGTGGAAGGAGCTGTGCTAGAGTCCCTCTAGCTCTTTGAAATCCCCATCTGAGCAGAGCACACCAGAAAATCAGGAAACACATTCCTGCACTTGCAGTGGTCATTGGAGAAGTCAGACTCTCCTCCCAATAGGAGAATGAAACACTGCTGTTTTTCTGGACCATTTAAGAGCCCTGGACAATGTTGTGGCAGCATAAAATAGTTTTGTGTTTGTCTGCAGTGACCTTTCTTGAGCTCTAAGAGCAAAAACTGTGCTGAAGTCTCTGTTTTAGCGCAGGTGAATTGGGTGCAAATGCTGTAACCAAACAAAAACATTTATTTGCTGCTGCAGCAACACAATGCCCCATCCCTGGGAGTGTTTAAGGCCAGGCTGGATGGGCATTTGAGCAACCTGGTTTAGTGGAAGGCAGGAGCCTGTAACTAGCTGGTCTTTAAAGTTCTTTCCAGACCAACCCATTCTGTGATTCTGTTACATCCATTGTGGGTAACTTTCCAAAAGGATTTTAATCCCTGACACTCACCTGCTGAGGTCTTTTCCAAATCAGCTGAGACAGAAACCTGAGAAAGCCCTTCTGGGAAAGGGCAGTCTTGTGGGCAAATTCTGGTGTACCACAGGGATAGCTTGCCATCCCCAATATGGGAACAAGGCCAACATGAAAAAATTTGGAAATATGGAATCAACTTCCATCAGTCCTTGTAAGGCAAGCAAGATGTTCCATACAGGCAGTTTGATTACATTACCCTCTATTCCTATTTTCAAATTAGAGACAGGAAGAGCAGCCTATGGCAGAGAGAAAAATGACTTTAGAATGCTTGGCAGTGGTGCTTGGATTCATTGCAGCAGTGCCCAGTGACCTTTCTCAAGGATAAAGACCTTATCCACTGGTCAGTGTGAAAACAGTGTCAAATATACAACAGTCTCTGTCCCAGGGAATCTCACAACCAAACGAGACCAAGAGTCAAAGCAGGGAGGTGAAGAGAAAAAGAGAATTAAAGTAAAGCAGAACCTTTCCCCAACAGCTGGCCTAGATTAAATTAAATTATGGAGGTAGGCAGTTCCATTGAGGTGATTTTAAGAGTCTTTATGCTGTATAGCTGGATGTTTGGTTTTTCTTTGTTGCAGGACATGTCTAAACATCAAGAGAAGTTTGTTCCAATGTATTCCTTTGCTTGGCTTAATAAACCATTAGAAAGATAAGAAATGTAATAATAACATAATTTTATTTTTTGAGTTCCAGAGGCCCAAAAATCTAATAAGAGATGAACACTGCATTTCATGTTATTTATTTATGTTGGACCTTTGTTCCAAAATAACTTCAACAAATAAAACCAGAACAAATAAAAGCAGAAGAAGCATCCTGCAGAAAAATAAATTGATGATCTGGGCACAAATCATATTTATTAGAATGATTAGGGTTATGGACTTTGAGAGAATACAATATCAAAAGCAAGTTTTCAGTCTGTGCAACTGTGGATGGTGGTCTCATTAGAGAGAGCCTGACCTCAAATCATGCAAAGGGGCTTGCTACAGATAAGAGTGACTTTTTAGCAGCTAATTAAGAGTATTAGTGCTCAACCATGGGATTATACTATAATGTCAGTTTAGACAGCAGAATCTTCAAATACCCACACATAAGCACTGCTATGCTTATTAGGGAATCATCTGGAAGATTATTAGGTCAAAAGTATCTGGAAATGAACTGGAATAAAAAAACCTGGTTCTGTCATTGAGTCTTTCATTGATTTGTTGGGTACAACGTATCTTCCACCTCCTTGGGCCCCAGTCAGGATGTGGGGACTCACGAGAGTAATTGTGGTGCAGACAAGATGACATTGCCACCAGAATCTCCTGAGTGGCTCAGAGTCCATTGCATGGAAACAAGCAGGACAGTGACTTCTACCAACCAAAAGAAACTTTTTTTCTCCAAACCTGAAAGTTTTTCAGTCCCAATATGACAGAAATTGGGAACAAGTGGGAAGAAATGGCTCCTTGGTAGACTGAAACCCAGTTTGACATCAAAATGAGATTTTGGCAGAAAATTTCCTAGCAGGTGGACCTCAGTCTCTTTGGAAGGAGCAGGTAGTTGTCACGAGCAGATGTAGGTGGCAGAGAACAGTAAGCAGGAGACAATCATCTGTGGACTTCTTGTGCTGTGCTGTCTCAAGGAATTCCTGCCAACCCTGTGCTGTTCTCCTGGCTAGCACAAATATCCTGAGGCACATGTACACTGAGACCAGAAACAAATATTACTTCTGAGGTAGCAGACTTCAGAGGTTCTGTTGAGTTTATTCACTGTAGTTTAAAAAAAGATCTGATTAAATTGAAGCATCAGTTGTATTATGATATTCTACTCTTTTTCATTAGTACATTCAAGGAGTTCTTAAGTTATAGGCATGGTTGAGAATGTTTTATTGGTTGCTTTTATTTCCATGAATAAGATCTACTTTAACAGCAGCAAATATTTATATTCTCACTGAGAGATTAATATGGCAGAATACAGTGCAGGTTTTGTCACATTGCTATATTCATGGCCAACTGTAACCTGATTTGAGATAACATATAGAAGTACATCAGGGAACATCTGATTTTATAGCTTTTAAATTCAGTATAATATGAACTCAGCTCTCTTACTGAAAATTAAAGTCATTGCAGGACAGAGGATTTTTGAACAAAGAACAAATCCATTATTCATTATGCAGAGGTCCAGATGCAGTGTTTTCCTTTAGATTAATTGTCTTTGTGTAATAGTGCCTTTATTTGAGAAACTTTGGATTTTTCTCATAATATAACAGTAACTTCTCTGAGTAGTGATTCTTTTTTTTTTTGGTTTGTGTTCTTTTTTCCTTTTTTTTTTTAACCAAAAGGTTTCTAAGAGATTTATTTGCCATGTTATGTGATACTGAGAAATCAGAAGGAGGAACATGAGATCTGAGTCCCAAACTCTTTGCATGTTTGAGACAAATCAGAAATTGTGGATGTGATTTTCAGTGTCAAAGGCAGTTCCATTGTTTGCAATAAAAGCCCTTTATGTTATAACCAGTGCATTAAGTAAATAGTTCCCAAATAATGACCAGTAAATACTAATAAACTGTGATTTAAGTAATTCCTGAAAGAAGTAGGTATGAAACTCAATTTAAACCTGTTTTTCAAAGCACATCAGAATAACTAAACTTTTAGGAGTCAGTACTGCGTGCAGTCAGACCAACAAGGCAGTTCTGATTTGTGGGATCAAGACTATGGAGCTTGGGGAAAGAAGTGGACACAGATTCCAGAAACTTCAGCATGAATTAGGTAAAAAACACTTCTGCAAATGCATTGCTTTGTTTTCTGTCTGGATCTGAATTAAATAACTTTGATTATTATGGTCCCAATTTTGTTTTTCCCTCTGGACCAAGGTCTTGCTAGACCCCAAGAAGAAGCTATGGGCTGTGTTCTCCACTGCTTAACTTAGCAGTTAACTCAGCAAAGAGATGTTCATTTCTCTCCTTCTGGCCTAATCGTAAATTCTAACCACTTGTTCTTGAATGGAACACAATGTTTTTCAGTCTGCCTCATCATTCATTTTGTTGCAAAGGGAAAACTAATGACTCTGAGAAGAAACCTTCGTGAGGGAATGTGGCATTTTCTGAACTAACAAATAGCCAACAACTTCATGTATGCATTTCTTTCTTGGCTTGTGCTTATTGCTGGTGGGATGTAGCATCAGGGTTTGTTTTGCCTTTTGCTGGCAGTCCCACATTAATTTTACATTAGGTCCCTATTACTGATACATATTGCCCCTTGCATGTTGCAGTGTGTATTGAGGTATCTTCCCTTTTAAGTGACTAATTAAGTGCATAGTGACCTCTGAGCAGATGCCTTTGTAGAGAGGCTGGAAATAGGGACCAAGTTTTGAGACTCCAGGTTCTGTTATCAGAGATCACTGAGAAACCACAGGATGTGGTGGCAGGTCCTTAACCTCCCTCACATCAGAGAGCAGACATGCAGTCTGCAATGCAATGGGCATTTGCAGCACAAAGCATTGGAGAATGGAAGCTTACCTGTGACAAGCTAGAAGAAAATGAAGTTTGCAACAAAAAAGTGAAAATCCTGCCTTTGGATATGTGCCCAGTGGCTTTATACTGTTTTGCTACTTGCCAGTTGGTGGAAAGCTTCAACAATGGCTTTAAATAATTTTCCTTGCTATTACTGTTAAGTACTTTAAGCAAGCTTCACTTACTGATGTATTTGTGATATATTCAGGGACATGTTTTTCCTTGAAGATACCAAAGGGAGGTGGAGAAGTGTTGGTACTAAACTGGAGAAAGTAGCTGATACAGCTCATTGACCATAAAGTGCTTTGTGGACCAGTGGCTAACAACTTACAAATGGCATCTGTGCTGTCATGAGTGTGAAACTCATTATTTGGGAACCGCCTGTTTAATGGGCAGTCTGGTTTGCTGCAATGCTCATAAATAATAGTTGTAACCATGAGGACTTCTATAGCAAAAGGTAGACCTACCTTTGACACTGGAAATCACATTTAGGTGGTTGATAGAGAACAGTTTTTCTGAATATTGTTTTAATTGAGCCTTAAAGCAGCTGAAAGTTTATTGAAAAATTATTTCCACAAAGCGAGCAGACAGTTGAAGTCACTGCTGTGAATTCAGTGGGCTCTGGAAGGAAACTTTTGTTGTTGTGATTGATCTGAAGGGTTTAGAGAAGCATTTAGTTCCCACAGTTTTCCCCCCTCATTTTATCAGCAGCTCTGTGCTTTCTCCTGTGATCCCATCATCTGTTTCCTGTTCTTTTTGGTTCCTTTTCATCACTGAAAAAGAAACGGCGATTCAGAGAAAAGAGATATGATGAGGGAAAAGGGATGTTATGAGTTTAACATTTTTTTAAACTTTTTCATTTCTAATGAAGGGATTTTTTTAATACACCCAAAGGAAATAGTTCATTTTTACCAACCTGTCATGAGCAGACTAGTGCTTTCAACTTCTCCTGTGGAGAATAAATGAAGTGAGACTCATCTGCCTTCTTTGTATGCGAATACATATAACTAAATTCACAGTGCTGAAACATGAAAGGGCTTAAATCCCTCAAACAGAAAACATGGGAATAGCTCTGCAACTGGCTTTAGTGTTGACTCCACTGACTAAACATGCTGGGGGCACCATCCTCCTCCCTGAGCCATCAGGGGTGTCCAGCCCAGCCTCCCAGCTGCCTGTCCAGAAGGATGTGGAGTGCTCAAAGGTCCTCAGACACTTCAGAGCATCTAGGTGGCACCAGCAGCCTATATTTAGGCACGTGAACTGAGCCCTATAGCAATGAATCAGCTTCAAAAGTAGACATTTGGGTGTCTATAGTGTGCTGGGGGTGTCTAGACTCCCATACTGAACAGACCCAGGTCTGAATTACACACAAACCCCATAAGGTCTGTGGGATGCCCAGGAGCATCTCTGTAGGGCTGGCAGACACCAGAGTGGGAGAGCTGAGCCCTTGTAGCCTCCCTCAGCTGTGCTGGGTTTCTGTGGGCTGTTCCAGCCACACAGCTCTGCTGGAGACGTTTCCATGGAGGAATCTCAGCCTGGAGCTGGCAGCCCCGGGTGGCACCTGAGCTCTCCCACCCTGCTCAGCCAGGAGCAGATGGGGAATCTCTGCAGAGCAGGGCCTGGCTGTCCCAGTGCAGCTCCAGGAAATGACAGCCTTGTCCCCTCCTGTGACAGTCCTTGAGAAACCAAGGAAGAGAGCCAGGATGCCTCAGCAAGGGTGGAATCTATTCCCTTTTACCTGGGAGCTGGTAACAGCCATGTCCAAGTGACTCCCTCTAGCTCAGAATACCTTCTTCTCCTGCTGCTGATCTGAATTTGGCAGGCAAACTGTTCATAAAATTGATGCATAAGGGAAGAGGTCACAGAAAACCCTTTTACAACACAGTCCATCTTGTATATAACCAGAGCCAGGGCAAATGTTTGACACATGCTCCCAGCCTATTTTTTGGAATGGTGAGTGGATAAATCTGCATCATTTTCTGAATTTAACACTGCACTGAGAAATTATTTAATTGTAGAGATTCTTTCTTGACTCCTTGATCTGTATCGAGGCTAAAAGTTCCAGAACCACTTTTCTGAGATACAGGAATCCTTTTAGTTGAAAAGTAGAGAAAGTTTGAATTACAAGTATCTCAGAAAGTTATATTTACAAGGAGAAAAAAAAAATACCTGTATATCCAGGTGACAGAAAGCCTTGAGAAGTTATGCAATGAACCCCAGACCATGATTTTTTTTTTGTGTTTTCTTACAACAGGTAGGAAAACTGAGGCATAGTACAATTGCAAGTTTTCCATTAAATCCCTCAACTGGAAAGGCTGATGTGAGCCTCATGTGTATTTTTGCATTGATCTCTTCTGCCCAGAACTCGTGTTAAAGTAGGAGTGTTATGGTTCTCCTCTCTAGCAAACCATGAAATGTGCAGTTAATTACTGAGTTTCAGTTTAAACTTCTCCAGCTAAATCTCCATGGTGAGAATGCAGGAACACTCCAGACTAGGAGCCCTCATGAAAGGAAATTCATTCCCTTTCTCAGTGAGTGAAAAGAAGCTGACACTTCCTCATCTCTTCACTAAATTCTTGATGAAGAAGACTCAAGACTAATTTTCCAAGTTCCCGACTGTGAAATATTACACACTTAATATTTTAATAACATTGTAACCCTCCCACACAGGGGAGGAATAGATTATGACCCTCCTTTTCACAGTATCCCTGATTTATACCCATCTGAGATGAGAGACTCTGGAGATTCATCATAAAAGTGATGACCCAGCAACTTGTGGGGCTGTGATAAATATTGCATGAGATATCCATACATGAAAAAAAAATCTTTTATAGAACATTAATCACTGCTTAGTTAATGCTGTGGGATGCTTTACTGTTTTGTAAGTACTAAATGATTCATTAAAAAAGCTGATTTACTCTGAACTTTGACCCAAAGCTTTGGAAGGGTGAGAACAGACATTCAGGAGCAGCCAAACTTCACTTTGCATGTGAGTTTCCTCTTTTTTTCCCTGTCCTTTTTTCCTTCCCATAAGCTTCCTCTGGATTTCCCACTCTAAAGAGTGTGGCTGAGCTCATGTACCACTTAGAACTACAGAGTGTGAGCACTCACTCCTTTAATTTATAATGCTGGACCTCAGACACTCCAGCAGCACTTCTCATTTTCCCTCTCAAATTTTCATTCCCCTTGGAACTTTTTTCTTGCCCCAGGCTTAGCCCAAGCCTTAGGCAATATTCATCTGAGTGAATGCAAAGGCAGGATTCACCTCTGCGGAGGCAGGCATTCCTCTGACAAGTGTGGTTTTTCTTCAGCTAGAAGGGAAATGTAGAAAGAGCCTTCACCTTTACAGCCATCCCTGGCAAATACTGCTCAGGTAACATTATGTTCTTGCAGTTGAGAAATTCCAATTTTAGCTAGGCTACCCCACATCTGAGCTTCTCATCTAATCAATGAAGAGAGACAAGTCTTTTGGGGAATATTTCTCTCACTCTAAAATAGGGCAGAGAAGCTGTGAAAGCTGTGATCTACATGCACCTGCTTTTCTTCACAGTCTTTAAAAAAAAAAAAAAAAGCCAAGGCAATTTGCTCAGATACAGACATTTATAGATAGATGAGGTGATCTCCTCCCTCAGCATCCACTTCAGCCATATGGACCATGTGAGAAGCTTTAGGGGATCGTGGCTACCCCCAGTTTCCCTCTTTGGATCCCCCTGATCCTGCCCTTCAATCAGCCAGTCCTGCAGCTCTCTAGAGCCTATGATGTCCCTGGGACATCTCCAGTGGCACCTGACACCTATATGGGTGTAAATGAACTGAGTCCTTGGTATCATTTATTTGTACTCCTCCACACACCTTGCACAGTGTCTATTTGGATTAAAAAAAAGAAGAAACCCTTTTTTCCATATTTTAAGAAATACCCTATTTTTACAAAAGCCTGCTGCAAATGCAGCAAATTAGAGTCCAAGTCGAACTGCTGAATGGTGGTCTCCAAAAATAAGACTCCTTTTCACCACTGATGGGCAAGCAGACCAGCAGCTCGTGCAGCCCAGCTGCAGACCAGTGGTGTCCAGGCTAGAAGGGTTTTGGCTGTGGCTGACTGAACAGACAACACATCTTCAGCACCCTGTGGACCATGGCTGCCCTTCATGTGCTTGTTTCTTTTCTTGGCTGGCCCAGTTTATTTGCTTCACTCAGTTTGATTTCCTTGGCAAATGTGGAAACTTTCTCCTTCCTTTTACTACTGCCCCAGCAAGCAGCATCTGATGAGCTGTGGGATCTGCCAGCTGCAGCTGCTGGCTCAGGTCTGCTCTGTGTGGGTGTCTTATGGCACTCTCATGTTACAGCTGAACACCTGGGGAGCATAAGACATTCAAGGATTTATGGAAAGCAGGACAGTATCTGTATGGAAAAAAGCTTCTGGTTTCAGAATTCTTTTAAATTTTTGATGGGAGAGCTTGAAACAGAGAATTTGGGTGTCTCCTGTAGAGTGCTCAGTGGGGCTTTTCTTTTGTTCCAGAATATCCTTGCTAGCAAACTGCATAGCTAAAACAACAGGAGTTTATGGCTGTGCCAGATTAGGAAGCACACAGAGAAGTAGGATGAACAGAGTAGACAGAATATCTTGTATCTTTTTATAAAATTATCAGCGCATGTCACAATTTAGACTTTATTCTTCATACTGAATATAACTTGACCACAGCAAACCTGTAACACAGACCAGAATGCATTGATGTCCCTCTATTTGATGCTGGCTAAACTAAGTTTTAAGATAGCAATCACTCCAGCTAATTCAGAGGTAAAAATAGAGAAAACTTGCTTCATTTTAGCAACGCTGGAAATTCTTCCAATTCCTTTTATTGTAGTCTTCCATTTTCCTGTCAGTGTCTGTAATTTTGAATTATTGCAATATCCAACCACACAGAAAAACTCATACATTAGGTGGCTTAAAAGAAAGTTAACCTTGTAAACATTTTGCTGGAGGTTTTAAATGTTAATGAGCCAGAGTGAAGTACTTGCTGTGGGCAACCCACGCTTCCCTGAGAAGTGTAAACAGCAAGAAGGAAGGGGAATTGCAGAGGATGGAATAAGGTGATATAATTATCTGTAATGGGCTGGAATTACTGAAGGGGAGATTTAGGCAGGTTTTAGGGAAATGTCTGTGAGCATTGGTATGATGGGGTTGTTCTCTGGGCTGTTCTCTGGCAATGGACAGCAGACAACCTCGTTAAAGGGCAGGGAACTGTCCCATACGAAAAAGTTGTGCAGCAGCAAAGTACTGTATTTAAAGAGTGGTTCTCTACATGCAGCCACCTTTTTTTGTCCCATCCCTGCCATGTCATAATTTTATATCTGGCAACATGAGAAAAGGTGTCTTGTCTTACAATGTTTTGGGTTACAATACAGGGTGTGATAAAAGGTATTTATTTTATTACCATTTGTTGAGGGTGGGGGCGGTGATCCTTATCTCCGTGGGAGACATTCTGCTAATGGGCCATCCATTGAAACCAGGCAGGGCATTGTTCTTTATCTTTTCACAACCCATCCTTCCTCCAGCGAGTCATTTTCTGCTCATGGCCATTGAGTCCCACTGTGGGACTGATAAAATTACTGCATCCCATTGGAAGTTGCTCCAGCCAGGGGGAACATTTCTTACCAAGATAAGAACAGAAGTTTTGGGACACTAAGGGAGCCCCTTCTCTATTAGACTCTGGAAGGAAGCTGGATTTCTCCACATCACCACTGGACCTCCAGAGGGAAACTGCACCTTGTACAGGAGCACTGCTCCAACTGAGCCACATCTGTCACTGCAGGAGGATGCAGCCACCATTCAATGGGACTGCTACCAACACCCTGCCTGACAGGGTGTCAGGTTGTACTCTGACTTTGTCAGGGTTTGGGGTTTGTTTCTTTGTAGTACTGTATTTCTATTTTAATTTCCCTAGAAAAGAACTGTTATTCCTAATTCCCATATCTTTGCCTGAGAGTCCCTTGATTTCAAAATTATAATGATTTGAAGGGAGGGGGTTTACATTCTTCATTTCAAAGAGAAGCTCCTGCCTTTCTCAGCAGACACCTGTCCTCCAAACTAGGACAGTGAGAAGTTGGGTACCACCACTGAAATGGTTCATTTCTCTGTCTGCTCTCTCCTCACTCTGCAATACTCTGAAGGACAAGGTTAACCAATCATTTTTTGCTCCTGAGGTCAAAACAGAGCTCCTGTTGCATGTAAAATATAAATAATGTGCATTGAATGTCCAGTAAATTCAGCTTTTCTAGGAAACCTTAGGTTTACTGAAGAGATCCCCTGTGTTGTCCATACACCAGAGATTTAAGCTGTTCAGAGGAGGAGCCATAGCTCAGAGCCCTTTCACACCACTGCCCTTTCACACCTGAGACATCATTGGTCAACAGCAGAAGTTTTTTAGAGAAAATTCTTGTTCTTTGTGATATTTTGCTGTCATTAGGAGAAAGTAAATCAAGAAATTGTTTAAATTTCATGCAATTCATTAAATAAAGAGAAATTGTGGCTGTTACTAGAGTGTAACAGGTGGTTATGTTCATGCAAAGTTATAAAATGTTGGAAAGGACACTGTGATGCTGAAGTCACACTGGATTGAAATCTAATTGCTCACATAATTCTAGAACAAATTAAAGCTATTACAGAAGTTATTTCCCACTTGGAAATGTCTGTGGAAGCCAGACTTCTCTGCCTCTTATCACAACTAAAGGAGCTTTTTAGGGAGGGAATTTTCTCAGGTGATGGGACAATGATGGGAGACAGGTCCTGTAATTCTTCTTCCTGCTGTGTCTGGTATAAATCATGGATCTGGCCTTGAAGCTTTACTTTCTTAGATAAAAAAACCACAAAAGGAGGGTGAAAATTACCCAGTCTACATGTGGGAACTGTGGATTTGTGTCACAGGTGGTGTGACAGCACTGGAGTTGATGGGGAATGAAAGAAGCCATGGTAGCAAATGCACAGCATGTCTCTCCCTCTCTGCTGTAGGCCAGCAATGATTAGATATGCAAAGTGAAGCAATTCCCACAAGAAACTGGAGAGGCCAGGGACAGCCTGGCTGCTGGAGGGGATTATAATCCAATCTCTTCGTGCTGTCTCTCTCGGCCTTTTTTATTTTAATCAAATGTTTTGTTTCTCTTGAAATTGGTACAGACATCCCTTTAAAATGGTCTCATTGTGAAAGATTCTCATTTTCCTGCCAAAAGTCATTTTAGTGGGACATGCTGGAAAATCCTTTTGTTTGCTGGCAATTCTTCCTTGTGGAAGACCAGCTGCTCATTTCTGGTAGCAGAGCAGGTATTAATTCCTCAAGGGCAATACATGATCATGGCCAAGCCTGCCCAAAAGCAAGTGCAAAAGCCTGGGGAAGCCACTGGGAAGGATTGCACAGATTTGAGGACAGAGAAGATTTTTGGCTGCAGCAGTGTCTGGGTTCTGCCTAGGAAATGAGTCATGACCTTGTAGCAGTCTGCAGAGCAGCACCTCCTCTCGTTAAGAACATTTTTGGCCCCATCACATCAGCCTGTGGTGCTTCTTTGGGCTTTTGCCATTTCTCCTCCAAGTCAGGAGCTTCTGACTGATGCCCAATTCAGCCAGTTCTCTGGAAGAGGCTGTGAGAAACACACCTGGGCAGAGTGACCTCATGGGACACAGATGGTTGATGTCATCTGTCAGGAAATCAGTCAGTAATGTACAAAACTGAGTACCACAGACACTGGCAGGAGTTTCAGATGCAGACATCATACAGGCACCAATAAGCCTATGACACCTAATGAGGCAATTTTCTCACCAGGGACTGTTTGGTTCCTTTTATCTAGTGTCTCTTTTCCTGGCTGCTCTTCATTTCTCTCTTCCCTCCCCTCTCTTTAGTCAAAATAAGCAGAATTAATTTCTTTCCTTTAATATAGATGTTGGTTGTCTTGGGAAAAACCTACTTCATCCATCTAGGTAATGAACTCTCTGTTGAGAGCTAAGGCATTTTTAGGACTTGCTTGCATACATAATCATGCTTTGCATTGCCAGGTATTTTATAGCACAACCAGATTTTCCAGTGTTGTCAGACTCTATTTCTTTACTGATAAATAGGCGTATATCTCACTGACAGTGATGATAAGCTTAGCTGCAGGAGTTACAAGAGTAGGAACCAGAGACCAAACATTACTTTTTTTGTACCAGCAGTCCTATTCTCCATCATTGGGCTAGTGCTGCTAGAGAGGCTCTAGTCTTACTTAGGGGAATTTGAAGAACATAGATTTCTGGGCAACTAAATGTGTCCCAGACAGTGGCAGCACCTGCCCTACACTTAACTCAGTGAATGTGGACTGCTCTGTCTCTGAGAGGAAATAACTCAATTAATAAATAGCTGTCTGCCTCTCCAAAAATAAGCTCTAATATGCAATTAAAGTGAAAGATTTCCCTTTTAAGGGTGTGGGGGGCTGTTAGATAAAATTATGGGAGGACCAGATGTGAAAAATACTGTTATTTAATACATTTAAAAATGAGGATAATTAAAATAAGTGAAAAATATAGAGTCTGCCTTTAAAGGGGATGCATTTGTAAGCTCCCCTGCTAACATCTGTATCACTAGGGAGAGTATAAGGACTAGCTACACAACGTGGCAGAGAGATGACTAATTGCAGAACATACACACACTTGGATTTCCTTAATATAATAATGAGAATTTATTTAGCAGTGGCAGGGAGCAGCAAGTTCCGTGCTGCAATATTATTGTTATTATTTATTTCTATTACAGTGCTGTACATAGGAATGAATGGAAATGGGACTGCCCATGGTGTAGGGTGCTGCATAAGCACAAATTCAGCATTTGACTCCTGCAGCTTAAACACTGGTCTCTGTAGCCATTTCCTGTGGGGATTAGAGTCGAGCTCTGAGGATAGGTAGAGCAGGTAGCTTTTCCACTTTGACTTGTGGGAATTAATTTTCCATTAGGTGTGTCAAAGGTTTGACCAGTTGAGCACTAGCAGAGGGATCATGTAGCTCTGAGGGTGTACATGAAAGGGTAGAAATGGAAGTTGCATTGGATAAGCAGAGTGGTAGCACAGGAATATAGATTAAACTATTCATAATCCCTGGATGAGAAGGTTGGATTATTGCAAGAACTACTTATTTCAGGGAAACTTAGAAATTCAAAATTCTTGTGGCTTCCTATGTGTCCCAGAGACTATGAAATACCAATCAACATGTCTCAATGATGTAACCAGTTCCTAATCCTCTCCCTCTTGTCAGGATAGGATTTGTTTGTTTGTCCTCCTGGAAAAGAAAGGGATTTGAATGAAAATGAGCCATAGACCAGACTAATTCCAAGTGATGGGCAGGAGACTCAAATTCTTTTTCCCATCTCTGTCCTCTGCTTTGGGAGCACAGTGCCATGCTGTCCCTGCTCTGTGGACAGCCCTGCAGCAGGCTGACAGCAGAAGACATTTCAGAGGAGCCCCACTGGTCAAGGCTCATTCCCAGTTGCAGCCCTGTCCCATAATCCTTCTACTGTCACCTGTGAGATGAGACAATGTGTAGAATATCACCTGTGAGGTCACAAAAATTTCAAGAAGTTTGCCTACAACTGAGACATCTGTCAAGGGGAGAAATTTTTATTTGGATGGTATTTCATTACACTAGGAAGTTTTAGGTCTTTTGCAATCCCACTGATTTGCAGTCTGTGATGTAGATAGTATATGGTAATAATTGAGAAAGGAAATCAGGACACATTTGGGTCAGTACTGTCACCAGTATTTATTTGTTTCCAGAGAACACTTGCAGTATTTATTACAGCTGCACTTTGCTAATGTAAGGATCTTCATTATCAGAAAATATTTACAAGCTCAGGATCGTCTTCTCAATCCTTGCCTGGAATGGATGCAAAGAAAGAGATTAAGGATAACTATATCCTGATCTTTCCCCAGGATCTTTTCCCTGTTTTCTAAAACTTTTGGCTCAGTAATTTCTGGATTTTATTTTTTTCTTAAAGCCCATCTGTTTTCTTTCCCGTTATATAATTGATTCTATCTAGAGTCACTTATAAACATGGCATGTAATGAATGATCTCATTTTTTCTTTATCTTTTTTTAACTTGCTGGTTTTATGTTGTTCCTTCTAATTTGTTGGAAAAGGCAGCTGGAAGTAGTTCAGCCTTCACTGTTTCCATGCAATTTATGACATCACAGAGCTTTTTTGTATCAGTTGTTTAATTTCCAGGCAAGTAAATGGAGTAGTTCCTCAGAAGGAGACTATAAGTGTACTCTGAGAGGTATAACATTATCTTGGAATGAACCATGTTTGTTGGGGATGTTATAGATTTCCTTTGTCACTAATTGGAAAGTATATGTAATTGGGTTTACTTTGGAAAGTCTGCAGTAATCAACATCTTTGGTCAGGATCCAGTATTGACTCCCTAAAACTCAGGATTTATCAGCATTGCCTGAGCATGCAGTGCTGTTTAATGGAAATGATTCTGGTGTGGTATGGGAAGTCCTGAGATATCCAAGAAAATAGTGCAGGAAAAATGAGATGGGGTCTAAAGGGGACCTAAGATTTTGGAATCTGCTCTGGGCTTTCTCAAGGCCAGTGAGATAACCCAGGGCATTTCAGGTGATGTGTTCTGCCTCCATTTAGCCAAGTGATTCTTCTCTACACTATGGAAAGCAAACCCTTCTTTATAAAGGCACACACACAAGGAATGAGGTGCTTGCTTTCAGGTAATTCAGTTTAAGATATTTATTATCATAATTATCACTTACAAACAATGATTTTTTTATCCTAATCTATATAAATAGAGGGAGAATTGCTGTAAGCAACTGTTTACTGAGTCCACATTGGGTTAGCATTGTTGTCTTTTCTCTGGATGCTCTTGTTTGGCTTTCTTTGTATGTTCTAATTAAAAGAACTTAGAAGCTCTTGAATGTCTTCTTTATTTATGCATCTTTTAATTAGAAAATTCAATAGTTAAGAATTGGGGCATGTGAAGATACAGCCATTTCATCTCCTGCTGTGATCTTGTTATATGTCCCGAATTAATTGATACCAAGCCAAGTTAGAACTCGGATAAAAATGCCGTTAGGGATTAATCCTGGGTGAGTTTGCAGGTCAGGCTGACGATTTTATGTGTGTCAGCTCTACAAGACTGCTGAGTCTTGCACTTGTTCTTGTCTTGTGGTGCCAGACATCCTTGTCCTGGAGATACACACTCACTAAATACCCTGTGATACATTTTCCAGAAGAGCAGGCTTTGGTGTGCATGGTCCAGCCCGTTTCCAAAGCCCTTGTGACACCCAGAGTTGCTGTCACACCTGTGTCAGTGGGGCATGCTCTCTTTTGTCACTGCCAAGACCAGATCCTCTAGGGAAAGGGAACTCTGCCAGCCAAAATGGACACAGAACCATCTGGTCCACTTGGGTTCCACAGATCACAGGGGCCATACTCTACTCCCTATGGATAAGTAATCACATAAATCAGTGGGATTCTTGAGATAAGTTCTTTTTAAAAGCTCACATATGATGATGTCATTTCCTTAGAGAAGATCACTGTGCCCCAATTTGTGCTGGTAGAAAAGAGAAGCTGCTTACAGCAGAGTTTTGGACACTTTTATCTTTCTGTTGCCATGGATGAGTGAAAAGAACCAATCTCTCCCTGCTACTGCTTGCCTGGAAGGAACAAAGATGTGGACAAAAGACTCAGCTGGTTGAATACCTGTTTACTCCTGAAGTGAAACAGCATTCAACCAGCTGCTTGGATAGCTGGAAGAGTAAAAAGGGTCAAAGGCTGGAGACTCCCACAGGTTCCCAGCCTGTTCCATTTCTCAACCTTTTCTTTCACTTGCAGCCTGTGAAAAGCAAACACACTGACAAATATTGTGGAAGACAGCATAACTCCACAGCAGTTTTCCTGCAGAGAGCTGAAAGTTTCTCACCTTTTCTCTTGTGCTGCCTCTGAAAACAAGGGCAATAGAGCCATTGTTTCTGGCAAAGCTGGGACTTTCCCCTGCAATCTCCTGACAGTGATTCTGTGTAGCATAAATCAGAAATTATGCCAGAAGAATGCTTTGATACTCTGCTATTTATGTGTATGCAATATTAAATGAATTAGAAGCTATCTTAGATGATTATAATGTGTCAGCATCTTGGAAATGATAGAAGTAAATGACACTCTTGCTCACAGGCACAATACTGAGGAAAAGGCTTGAACATGCAAAGAAAAGTGGGATCTCCATTTTTCCTGAGGATAGAAGGCTCAAAGGAAAGCCCAGTAAAAGTAAAGTCAGGCAAATCCTGCATCATGATTGCTGCTGCTGTGTCTGTTATAGAGCCATGGAGTTATGGGGAGGAGGACTTGATGGCAAATGTTGTTTACTGTCAGGTCCATTCCCCTGGTATTCTTCTGCTCAGTGTATTCTTCTGACTTCTGCCTTTGGTCAGCTTCTCATACCATTAAATAAACAGTAGATCCAAGTTATCTGTCCCCCTCTCACTCAAATAGCTCTAAAAATGACAACTGAAATTTATCAGAAATTCATGGTTGGAGTCTCACCACCAATTTGTACCAGCTGATAATCTGATCCTAGTGCTGGGTTTTTTTATTTTTTGTGGCCTACATTTGATTAGAAATTATTTTCTTAAAGGCTCTGTAAACGTGTGTTCTTAAATTCTATTATAAATTCTCAGTGGACTAAGAATGTGTCTAATTTCTCCCCACATAAAGTGTCTGGAAGAATGCTTTTCAGTGCTAAAATGCTTTATAGAGCATTTTAAAAACCCTTTCTGGAGACACTAATGGAATTTTTCCTCCTTTCTACCCAGCATTCCCTTTTCTAAAACTTAAAAAATATACCAAACAGCACACCAAACATGAATTGTTTAAAATCAGGCATCTTTCCTCTCTTTCCTTCCCCCATGTAAAGCAATTTTCTTTTTAGATGTTTCAAAATGTGCAGCTGTGCAACAGGATGTCCTTAGCTATGGAAAACACACGAGCATCTGTATGCTTTCTGACTCAAATTGTTTTAATTCAATTTTAGTGTACACTTGATGTGATGAATTCAAGTCATGTAACTATTGAATAAGCACTGGGGAAGATGGATGGACATGGGGAAAAGCAATGTGTCATCAAATGACACATTTTCTTCCACCCTATCTCATTGCCAAGGACATGAAAGGGAATGAATTAGTTTGAACAAATGTACTTTAGAGATTTGTGTTCTGTTATCTGTTGCATTGGTCCTGGTTTGAATTCAGACTGTCAAGGATGCATCTGGGTACTGAACTGAAGATTTGCAGGGAAGAGGTAGCAGCTAGGGGAGAAGTATGAATAATGGGGCTCTTGGTGACCTCTCTGTAAGGTTTTATATTCACTGGAGCTGCCAGTGGTGCCTTTGTCCAGGTTTCCTTTGAAATGATGAAGGATGATCCCAAGACCAGACTGCTGTCACCAGCCAGGGAAGCCCTGCTGCCTGTTCTTTTTCAGGTCACAAAATTTCCATGTGATCTTGGGCTACCCACACAACCAGGCTTGAGGCACAGCCTTGGGAGATGTGGGGAGTGAATTAGTGCAGATTAATGCATGCTGTGTTGGCTGGTCACGTTTGTGCTTTTGGCTGCCCCCAGCTCCTGCCCCAGGAGGGGCTGGCAGAAGCAGAGTCTGTTTTTTGTGCACTGTCATCACTGTGGAGTCATCTGTAATGCCATGGCAAACAATAGCTGTGAGTAATAATCTGACAGTAATATATGGTCAGAATTATTATCCATTGGTTTCAAAACAAAACTGACAGGAATATAGTTAAATTCATCCTGATTATTAATTATTCAACAGGACACTTCAGTTCCAGTAAGCAAGTGGACAAACTACATATTTCATCTTTTGAGGGACTGGGGTCTAAATTCTGATTCAAGGAAGAGTCTGGTTGTCTAATATTCATCTTTAGAACCCAGTGCTGCTGCAAATCCTTCCTATGTTGGTTAGTTAACTGGTGTTTTGTATTTCTGATGTATTGATTAGGAAATTAAATTAAATATCTTCTGTTAGTTTGGTTAGAGCATGGTGTAAATAATGCCATGGTTGTGGGACTGATCTCTGTGAGAGCTGGGCTTGATGATCCTTGTGGGTCCCTTCCACCTGAGAATATTCTGTGATTCTGGGAGCAGTGCAGTAGTGAAGGCTGTGTCACCTTCTCTGGAGATGCTGGGGACCCCCATGGTTCTGCAAAGGCAGACTTGGTGTTGTGATGGGTGTGCAGTGAATGCAAGGCCATGTGTGCCTCCCAAAGTTTGCATGGAAAAGCTTCATAGGAGGGGAAACATGATAGGGCAGGAGCATGAATCTTCACAGTTCTGCTTCCAAAGGGTTCAGGAAACCAGTCATGATATGGCAGAGAACTACACGTGGCCACTGCCAAGAAACTCCATATCTCAACAGCTTCTTTCTCTATGAATTCCACTGATTGCCTTTCTGAATATGATGGGGCCTCATCTGCGCTTTGCAAAGTGCTTTGCACGTCTTCTCTGAGATGTACAAAATGCCTGATATTTGCAGGACAGCTGCTCAGTGAGGATCTGACCTCGTGCTCCCAACAGCTTTCATTCAAGGCTTGTGCTCACTGACAGCAGAAGTGACCTGGTTCCAATCCATGCTTGGCTCAGAACAGGCTTTCTCAGGGATCTTTATACACAGCATGCTCAGTGATTGTTTTGAAAGAGTCACCTGGTGCCTCCCTGAATCTGAAACCTGTCAGGTTTCCTGTTCCTCAGCACACAGCCAGGAGACATGGCTGGGACAGCACCTGTGCCAAGATGCACCTGGACATGCAAACAACATCCAGAGAAAGGGGTGGCCCCAAACAGAGCTTTCAATGTAGTTTCAGGAAACTATTTTTAATGCATGTGAATAAAGGAGGTTGGGGGGGACATTATCACTCTAGAACTCCCTGACAGGAGGGTGTAGCCAGCCGCTTCTCCAAGATAACATGTAACAGGACCAGGAAAAGACCTTCAAATTGTCCCAGTGGAGGTTTAGATCTGATATTAGGAAATATTCCTTCACTGAAAGGATAGTCACACACTGGAGCAGGCTGTCCAGGGAAGTGCTGTGGTTACAGCCCCTGGAAATATTCCAAAACCTGTGGGTGTGGTGCTTGGGGACAGGGTAGGTTGGGCAGGCTGGGAGTGTAGGGTTAGTGGTTGGACTCAATGATCTTAGAGATCTTTCCTCAACATCCTTAACAATTCTAAAATTCTATGAATTGGGATACTACCTGGACTCAACATGGCACAAATATCCCCTCCCTTTTCTCTATACCTTATATCCGATAAGTCACATTTGTCACTCCACATAATTCTTTAAGGTATTCCATAGGTAAACCCAAACCAAATTGCTCCCTGTCCAAATCAAATTGTTTTTTCTTTTAAAAAAATTACAAACATCTCTCAGTGTATCTTGTGTACTAAGGAGATAACCACAGTGACAAGAAAATGTGATTCTTTTCCAGAAGAAAATTACAGACTTAAACCTGTGAAATACCACACTCCTGGCAAAAATGTTGATATGAAAAAAAGGCTGAGATCTCCAAAGTGGAATCAGATTTTAGATATATACTGTATTCAGTGGACAAGTATCTGATTCTTTGAGATTTCTTTGAAAGATAATAATAAAAAAAGGCAAAGAGCTCTACAGAACTTCACCATTAAGATGCAAATCTGTAGGCAAGAGGGCTTGGTTTGTAATTATCTGCCAAGTCAAATAAGAGGGACAAAGCATAGCTGAGGAGAATTTGGATTAGTTGAAAACCATGTTTTGTCAAGTCAAAATGATTAAATTTTTTTATATATTTATATTTTTTTCCAATATTTGGAAGGTAAAAACTGAGAAATGACATGTATTCAGCCAGGAAAACATTATACTCTGCAAAGGCTGCATTTAACAGCTTACAGAGTGATTACTGCATTCTTTCTCTTTATCTCTCTGGGCTCCTTATGCCATCAGATACTTTTCCATGCCTCCCATGATGGTGTCAGCATCTCTTACACAGGGGAGCAGTTTGTCAAGATAAAATATGTGGTATTTTAACAGCACTGTTGTGTTCTAAAGAAGTTCACAGCACTCTCTGGGTTCTCCCCACCATGCACTGCTTCAGCAGCAGCTGTGGAGTAAAATGGATGAATTTGCTGCTGTGGGGAAAACTACTCCAGCAGACAGCTGGGATTGCTGAGGTCCCATTCCCCCACTTCAGGCTCCCTCCTGCCTTTGCCACCCAGAAATCTGCTCTTGCTGCTTCCCAAGCACCCCTCACACCTCTGTGTCCCTTTCAACTCACTGCGCCTGCAAAAATGTATGTTCTTTTTTCTGAGGTTCACTCTTCAGCCCAAAAGCTCAGCATTTACAAACTTCCATAGATGCCTTCACTGGGGTGAGGTGCACTGAGGGATTCCCTTGTTTGCTCCATTATAAATTTCTGAGTTGGGAGAGGCAATACTTCAAATTCTGTATTTCAGCATTTTTTTCCTCTCTTGATTTCTGTGTTATTCTGAGGACTGTCCCAAGACATTTAAGAAAGCAATTTACCTGTGTGCAGTTTTTATTGAATTTATGAATTGCCCCATGTGTTTTGTGTCAGCTATTTTGCCAGATAACTCTCTGAGGATTTTGCTGTTCCTGTTTGTGGCAAATGCTGAAAAGTTACCTCAGTGACATAACTTGATTTGCTGAGGAAGCTGGTAAAATTGGAGTCATGTCTATTACTGAGACCATCCATCCTTTTTAATTTTGTGTGCAGCAGCATTTTCTTGTTATATAAAAGTTTGCATGCCAAGGAGGTCAGCTTGGTACAGACTACAACAAGGGATTTAAAGATCTCATGAATTTTGTGGAAATAGAAACCAGACTTTGGGGATGGCACAGAGCTTCAAGTGAAAGCTGGGGACTTTTGAGGTTTTAGCCTTTCAAAGCTCTTTCCTTGTAAAGATGTTTTGTTGTTTTTCTGCTGATTAGCAGAGGAAATTAATCATAAAGAAGAGCAGGAAATTATAGGAAAACTTACTTTCATGGCATAGCATTAATAGGCATGAAGGTTCATCACACAATGAGTGAAAAATCCCTGGAGGGTGAAGTTGAATTTTTAACAGTAACAAAACTCAACAGAAATTGAAGAGCATCCTCTGAGGCTGAGCTGGTCAGTGGAGAGGACCCAAACAATCTCAACAGGGTGCCTGCCAGATCAAAGTCTGGGGTTATTCTCACAGGAGACCAGGAGTGATTGTCAGAATTGGGATCTGAGCTCTGCCTGGGGCACCTGCAGCCTGTCTGATGGCTGGCACTGACAGGTTTGAGAATTTTGGAACTGTGCAATACAATTTCAGCAGGTGAATTCCCATCACAGTTTTCCCCACCAGAGAATGAATTCAGTTCTCATTCCTCTTTCTGGACACCAGCAGTCGGGAGTCTTGTGGGAATTTCTGTCTTTAAGGTTTTCTCTCCCGTCTCTGAAGTGTTGGAAGAAGGTTGAAATGCAAAAGGAGAAAGGGCAGAGGGAATCAGGCTAAGATGTGGGAATGTGATACTGACAACAAAGAGGCTGATTTCAATGTAAAAAATCTATATATTAAAAAGATAAACAGATTCAGAAAGAATAGTATGTTTTTCTTTTCAGTCTTGTATGTGCTTGCAGGCATCACAGAATTTTTATACTTATTTTTCTTTCCTTTTGCTTTGTTCCTTGCCTCCAGCCCATTTAATTTTTAAGCCTAGCAGGTTCCTGGTGTCTCAGCTTTGCAGCAGTTGAATTATTCCTTTATTTTATTAGAAAACAGATACACAACTGCAGAGATGGGAACAAACTTTTTAGCAGGGCCTGCTGCAATAAGCCAAGGGGTTTAAACTGAAGGAGGGTGGACTTGGCTTAGATAAAAGAAAGATTTTTTTACAATGAGGATGATGAAACCCTGGAAGAGGTTGCCCAGAGAGGTGATGGATGCCCCATTCCTGAACATGTTCAAGGTCAGGTTGGATGGGGCTCTGAGCAATCTGTCTAGTGAAAGGTGTCCCTGCACTTTGCAGGGAGTTTGGATCTTTTAAACTGGGGATTTCAGTGTCCCTCCCAACCCAAATAATTCTGTGATTCTAAAATGCTTCAGGTGGACAGCACTGGGCTTTGCCATAGACATGAGTACTTCTGCCTCCCTTTTCAGAAGCTACAAGTCTGACTGCAAGTACTGCAAAAAGGAGAAGGCATGAAAAAAAAAAAAAAACCAACCCATGCAGCAATCTCCTCAATGCAAACTCTCCTCTAATGCCTTCAAACCAAAGTTAATAACATTAACATGCTCCAGCTGATGTCTTTTCTTCAACACCCACCAGGGCTACACAAGGGAACCTTCTCCCTGCTGTCCTGGTGAAAGTGAAGCTGAAGGTCACCTTCTGCTCTCTCCTGCCTCTCCTCTTCATAGCCCTCCTTTCAGTGCAAGTCTAACCCAATTCTGCTTAGTTTGTAAAGCTTGACAAGATCACTGCTCAAGGTGCTAAGTTTGTAGGGTGCATTCATTTTTCATTTCAAATTCTGCCTCTCGAGCTATCTATAGTTCAGCATTTAGGCAGCAAATAAAGCTGTAGCTGGTGAGCAGAGCAGAAAAAAGAGATGATAAATGAGTTTGTCACAAGGCAATTTGCTGTATGAATTAAAACACAAATTGGCCCATGGGTTTAGGGTTTACCAGCCCTGCTACAAAATATGTTAGTGCAGAAATCTGGTGATAGTGTGTTTGAAGTCTATTTTTCTTGAAGCTGGGCAACTTGGCTGTCCTCTCCCTTTGGCAAAAAGTCAAAAGAATAGAGAAGAGTACTGTGCTCATATGAGTGATGCTTTAAGGGGAGTGTCATATACATGCATTAAATTAATCTCTTCTGGTCAGGGGAGCTGTCTGCTTAGCAGCATCTGTCCATAAAGTATTATGTACTTGTGGTCCCATTTCCTGAGGTCTAATGCATTTTTATGTGCAATGGTGCTCTGAGCTGGCCCTCTCTTCCTTTGGCAGTCACAATGACCATTGCTGTTAATTGAAGCAGTCCCTGACTCCATGCTGGAGGGCAGGACCCCGTGCCATGAGGACAGCACACTCCTACAACTCACAACAGCTCCCATCATGAAAAACTGAGGACAACCTAGACCTGTGGGAGAAATGCTAAATGCCACATTAACCTCCATTTTAATTTTCATTTGATGTGGTACAATCATACTGCCCTTGTCTAAGAGGGCAGCTCACCTTGCACAGCCTGAAGACATCAGGTCTGAGTTCATGAGGCTTGTGCTCCATCACAGTATCCCTCCATCTCAGACACTGTCTAGGAAGGGCTGCACTTTTCAGCCATGGTCTGTCTTCACTTGGTGACTGAAAGTCCTTTTTATCCCGTGGCAGCCTCTTCAAAACAAATAATTTCCTTTTCACCCATGGCAAAGGAGCACACAGCTGTGTGTATGTTTGGCTAATGCAAACATAAATGTCCTCATGAATTCTCATAAATCCCAGTCAGTCAAGGAAACTCCATCTCAATGCATGAGAGTTTGTAATGACATATTCTTCCCTCTTTTACATGTCCCATGGGGTCCATGTGCCTGCAGAGCATCCACCAACACTAAAGACTTTTCACCCCAGGGCAGCTGTGCTAAAACATTCCCTAGATCCCTGCTGTAAGCTTGGGAAGAGCAGACTGTGGAGGACTGCAAGTACCTTTCCATGAACTACACCAGCCCCTTGTTTTCCTGGGAATTGATAGTTGTTAATTATTATTATTATTATTATTTTTAAATTTATTCAGCCATATTGGGCAGTAATGCATGCATGTGAAATAAAATGATGCTGAAAATGAATATGCAGAACTCCCTCAGTCTCCTGGCTGCCTGTTAGGTTACCAAGCATGCTACCAGTCATGGTGCATTTGTTTTCCCTAACCTGCCTTAAGGTCAGGGAACACTGCCTTTATCTTTGAGAGGAGAAGCTGAAGCAGAGTGAGTAAAGCCTTGATCCTCAAAGTTTATAGTGAAATAGGATCCAGAAGAAAGCAGCCTATGAGATTCTTAACTAACTTCAAAATTTTGGGCCTATGAGACTTCACAGTGTAATGCAGGAAGGCTGTGGAAAAGCAGGGAGCTGAGCCCAAGGTTCTGTGTGCTTAAACAAAACACTTTGTAGTGATCCAGACTTCACTCCATGCAATTATGCATAGGGAAAGGTAAGTAGCTGTTCAAGTGCTAAATATTCTTTTCTCCTGAGTGAGTTTCTGAGAAGCTTTGCCCTTGTCAGCTGCAAATGTGAAGAAGATTAAGCCCACAGAATGAGGGTGCTTTGTTATATGTCACCCTGAGAAGTTTTCTAAGAAGCAGATCACAGAAAGAGGCTTTCCTGCCTTGAAAGGCAGGTGTCAGCTGTGGTTCTTAGCTCCTGTTGGGGTGTTTCATCTCTGAAAAATTGCCTGAATCTGTCAAAGATCTGAGATCTTAATTTCTGTGTCCCTCCTGGAGACTGAAGAGATGAATTCTCCCACAGGTTCTAATTATATTAAACTTTGTCCTTCCTGCTGTGTTGTAGTGATTTGCATCCAGCCCGTTCCCCACGCTGCTGAGTAAGTGCCAAAGCAGAGGCCCCTTGGCTCCTGGTCTTTGACACTGTTATTTGTTTGCAAATACTCAAAAGCAGAATGACAATTGTTAGTGTTCCCAGACCATCTCTTTTTGTTACCAACAGAGGGTAGAGGAAGAAGGGAAGCTCTGTCTCAGCCCTGGGAGGGCTGGGTGTTAGGGAAAGTTGTGAAACAATGAAATTGTATAACAAGATTACCTTGTTAACCAGAGAGCCACCTGCACAAACCTGATTCTCACTGAGCCTTGAATCATGTTTTTATTTAAGAGTGGCAAATTGCAATTTGGCCAAAGTAGTCTTCTTTCAGGAGATGTGAACACTTGGGGCTTGGGGTTTAGAAGAGGAAAAGTCAAGCACTGGGATCTTCAGCTGAAATCTGTGGGAACTGGTGACAAGATTTATGGAGCTGAAGTTATTGGTGAATTAAATGTATGAAAATCAAGTCTCTTTAGTTATAATTGGCTATGATTCAATGATCCTGGGTGCAATGACAAGGCAGGAGATTCCTGGAAAAGATTAAATAGTGCTTAGATAAGGCACTTGTAAATAGTAAACAGGAATTACCCTTGCAAGTGCAGAATTGATTATACAAGCCAGTCCTTTTAGTGTATTTATTTTGGAAATGCCTTATATAAGGGTATGATATATAAGTAGTGACAAGTTATGTTTGCTGGGGTGTTCACATGGAACCACAGGCCAGCTGGAATATAGGAGCTGGCAGAAGAGCCATACCCAATTCAGATGAAGGTGTCATTGCAGGGATATTCACAACAGA
Organism: Catharus ustulatus; assembly: GCF_009819885.2. Classification (NCBI taxonomy): domain Eukaryota; kingdom Metazoa; phylum Chordata; class Aves; order Passeriformes; family Turdidae; genus Catharus; species Catharus ustulatus. Next base: position 155,123,521 of record NC_046221.1, on the reverse strand, counting down.
TTCCCTCCACCAGTGGCAACAAGAGCCTCCATCTGAGAGGTTTGACTCCTCACATGTGCTGTCCTGGGCCAAGAAACCAAGAAATTGTTCTCCTCTTCAACAAACAGTCTGTCTGTGAGTGTCTGTGTTCCAAACTGTGGACAGAGGTGCTACAAAAACATTAAGTATCCAGAAAGATCAATCCATGGGCATAACACACTGGGCTCCCAAAGCTGAGAGTGTGTTTAACAATATCTCCCCTCCCAGTTCCTTTTATTTAAAATGGAGATATTAATGTTCTTGAAGTCTAATGAAAAGAGGTCCCTCTTGAAGCACATAAGGACAATCATGATGCACTCAGAAAAAAGCCAACAATGAATTCGTGCAGAGTTTGAATAATCCATGACAAAAATGGTGTAGAGTTGCCATTGAACAGGGACATTGAATTGGAGTTTTGAATGCATACCTGGTCAGTGCCCATCGTGTCTTGTGTGCAGTGAATGGGGTAGGGGCCCAGTGGAAAAACTCATCTGTGATTAAGTCATTAAAGACTTTCACAGCACCCATGAAGAATGAATAAAAAGGAATGGAAAGTTACATGGCTGTTCCATTTTTGGTATTTTCTTGACTGCTGAATGCTTTGACCGTAAATCTTGTGTCACATACATTTCTGGACATAAGTGGTAATAAATTTCAGTTCATTAGGGCCAAAAAGCTCATTTACCATATTCCCTTAGAACTTCTTGATGGAATAGTTTGTGTCCCATGAGACTGGCTTTATAAGAAGTGGAACATTTCTTTTTCTTTTCATAAAGTTTTACCATGACACATGCAATAACAAACACTGTGCTACATCAGGATGTGTTTGTGTTTACTCTGCTTGAGACTCCTCATCAGCCCTCACCACTGTTAATAATTCTGTCAGCAAAGCTGAGATTTCCATGGGAAGCATATAGGCAAAGTTAAACAAAGTGAAGGACTAAGGAAAAACAAGCAAATTGCATCATGGAAATCTGTGTCCCTGCTGTGTGCTAACAGCATACCAGCATATGGAAGAGCTGCCAAGAAAGGGATTAGGGAACTTCAGAGTTCCTTAGAGAGGAACCAGGGCAGACAGGCCTTGCTAAAATGTAGATTGGTTTTTCTTGTGGATGCAGATAATTCTTTTCTCTGAGCTCATTTCTACCTTCCTTCATTCAGTGTGACTCGGAGCGTGTTGATGTATTTCTGTATTTCATTCTGAGTTACCCCATGCTTTTAGATTTACTTTGACAACATTTTATCTGAGCTGATATCTCTGCAACAGCTACATTAAAAAAAATCTAAAAATCAACAAACCATCAAAAATCCCTCACAAAACCCAAAACACAAAGTGGTGCTAATGTCGAGTTTGATTTAAGAATCAAGTGGACGTACCCACCTCGAGCAGGCATAAAGCAGTCCACAGTCTGTAAGTTACTGTTACTGTGAGAAAAAGTAGAAACTTCCCAGATATTAATGACCATCTTGTAATTGCAGAGTTCAGAATTAAAAATGAGATATTTGTAAGTAATGCTATATTAGTCATGAGTTACAGCTTGCCTGCGTTTTACAATTAATCCTGAAAGACAGGAAGGGATGTATTGTCCTTGCTGTGTAATTATGTTACAGAGGTTCTTTCATTAAACTCTACAGTGGCAGCTGAGCACTTCTTGTGGTGCAGTGGGTTCTTGTGAAACACAGCAGTGACCCTGCTTTTCACCTGCACTTCAGGGGACCAGCAGGAATGTGCATTCCTGCACATGCAACAGCCATAGCAGGAGTGAAGAACATCTCAGAGAGAGACACTTCTGTGCTTCTGGCTGTTTCCAACTCTGCTTACCCCAGAGAAGATTACAGAGAAATTAAAGATCAGACATGTTGTGATTGTCCCTGCACAAGATACCTCTGAGACTGGTGATGTTCTTTGCCCTCATCAATCACATAATGGGAGTGAGCCTTGCTGGGCAGCAGTCTGTATCAGCTGCTGAGTTTACACCTAGCAGCTGGGAGCATTGCATGTGTGCTCATCCCGGCTTCCAGAGATGTCTGGCTGGAGGTAGGTTCACTTTTTGAAGCTTCATGTCATTGGTTTGATGGATGGAGTTTTCTCCTCCTCCATTCATGCTGAAATGCCAGCCAACACAGACAAGTGCCTTCTCAGCCAGGTTTTTTCCTGGTTCTTTCCCCTGAAAGTATCAATCATAGAATCACAGAACTATTTGGGTTGGAAGGGACCTTAAAGATCACCCAATTCCAACCTCCCACCATGGCAGGGACATCTTCCACTAGACCAGACTGATCAAAGCCTCATCCAGCCTGGCTTTGAACATTTCCAGGGATGGGGCATCCACAGCTTCCTTGGGCAACCTGTTCTCAGCTCCTCATCACCCTCACAGGAAAGAATTTCTTCCTAACATCTCATCTAAACCTATTCTTTTTCAATTTGAAGCCATTGCCCCTTGTCCTGTCACTACATGCCCTTGTAAAGAATCTTCCTCTGGCTTTCTTGCATCCTGATTAAACTGGTTTTCCTTGATCTGAACTAGGTTGGCTTGTTAGGACAAGTGCCAAGGATCAGGAGGACTGTGCCCTGTGTGAAAAGGGCACAGCTGGGTAGCTACAGACTTTCAGCCCTCCTTTGCAGGTGTGCCCCTGATGAGTGCAGGAAAAGGAGCAAGGGAGAGGAGTGGGAGCTGTCTGACATTGCATGTTCCCATCACCCTTTATTTAGGCAGGCTGGAGCCTGCCAGTTATAGCCAGGAGTCAGAATAAGCTTCCTAGCTGGAGCTGTGCATTTTAATTAGCTGCTGTGCATTTGGTGGCTGAGCAGTGACATAAAGCAGCTTTTTTAGCTGGGTTTTAAAAAGCTTTGAAAAGATACTTTACAGGGAGGAATTTCTCATTTTATTAATTTTCTTTGGGCAGGTGCAGACTCTCTGTAGGTAAATATTTCTTACAACAGGAATGTTAAATTTTGTATGTGCAGATCTTGAGATATTGCACACCAACACTGTGCTGTTGAAGGCAGGAGTTGTTCTGATTTATTTCAGCACCAGATATGACCTCCTCAGGAAAACAAGGGAAAAAAATAAACAAAAGAGAGAACAGGGAAATTGAAAAGTAAAGGAGAGATTCTCGCAGTTTGTTGTTTTAATTAACTTCACTTTTCAACCCCCAGAACATTATTTTGGCCCCATTGGCGCTGCTTTAGCTGGACTGTGATAGCTTACAGGCAGTCCTTACAGGAAAATCTTTGGCTAAGCTTGCTGAAGCTGATGGAAAGGTTTGCCTTACTTTAGTGAGTCTGAGAGTAGGCACAGCATCAGTGGATGTTTTCTAAGAAATACAGACCCTTATCAATTTTTTTCTCCTGCTGCGCAGGGGAGATGTCTTAGGGCTGTTGTTGCCTTTGTTCCATCACAATGCTCCTCTTCCAGCCTCAGTGCTGTCAGAGGCTTCTTGCAGGGGAGGATTCCAGCTCCGGCAAGTGATTCCCATTTCTTTTATTTTTAGCATCAAGATGTCTTTTATTCTGGCTGAAGGACAAAATCCCCTTTCACAGAGTCTGCTTGAACAGCAGAAATGAGTGGCTATTAAAAGAAGGCTTACTGTAAAATAGGATAATAACCTAGTTATTTTGCATTTCTAAGTAATTCTTGAATTGATATTTCCTTTCCTACAATGTACACCAATTAAAAGCCACTGAGCTGTGAAAAAAAGCAGTCTGTGCAATAATCTGACAGAGAATCATGAGCTATGAAATGAAAGAATTATTTTGTTGCATTAATGTGGGAAACCATAGCAAATTCTTACAAAGCAGACTTTGTCCCAGACTATTGCTACAAATGTCTTTTAAGTCTTGTAAATGTCTTGTATATTTTAATGCCTTTTATGTACAAATAAATATAGGTGACACCTTAGGTTTCAAGGACAGCTTCTCCTCTTGCCTGTCCCCTCAATGCTCCTTGAATGTCCTTCATACTTGTACTTGTGCACAGGTACAGGGGCTGTGCAAGGCTCTCTTCACCCTGATGCATTAGATCAGATTATTGACAATACAAAAATATTCCTCCAGAAAAGAGGGGGGGGTTTCTTTGGAGGGCAAAACATTGACTAGGGATGAGCATGGCAGGATATTCTCTGTTAATTGGTAATAGTTAAGAATGATGCATTTCAGTGCCCCTGAGGTTAATGGGAAGTTTGGGACAGCCCTCAGGTCAAGCTGTTTAGCAAATATCATCAAAACCCAGCCGCAACTGCACTGCAGATTTGGATGCAAGAATGGAAGAGGACAGATGAAGCTTGTAAACAGACAAGGCACTCATTATGCTAACTTGATTGTAGCTAATTAAAAAGGGATATTAGCTGATTGGATTACAGGGGATGGAGCAGAATGACCCTTTGTTCATGCCTGTGCTTGCATCAGTAGGATTCTCTGCTCCGTCCAAGAGCGTGTCTGCATTATCCTCATTCTTGTTTCTTCTCCTCTGCTTCCAGGGACAGATGCTCCCACACAGTCTGCTCTCCAGAGCAGCATGCCAAGCTCCCCAATAGCTGCTGTGCCAGGCTGCCTGGTGCTGTCAGGCCATGGCAGGGAGAAGCTGTGCTGCTCTCTGGCTCTCTCCGTGGGTGTGCAGAGCTGCCTGCCCTGATCTGAGCTTGGAACAGAGAGCCAGGAAACCACATCCAGCACCTTTCAACACCATGCCAAGCAGGGCCCTTATTTCCTCCATGTTGTTTGACATCCTCTCTTTCCATAACAGAATCTGTTGCCACATCCCTGGCAGTGTTCAAGGCCAGGCTGGATGGGGCTTTCATCAGTCTGGTCTAGTGGAAGGTGTCCCTGCCCATGGCAGAAGTTTGAGTGAATTTTAAGGTCCTTTCCAACCCAAACCATTCTTTGATTCTATGAAGTTTATTGTGCAAACTTTATAGAATAATTAGATGGAAGTATTGTGCACTTACAAGATGTGAGACATTACACTTACTATCATTCAGGTTAGAAAAGCAGCAATAACAGAATATGGATTTTGGAACTAAATATGATCAAACCTAAAACAAAGCCTGACATTCCTGTTTTAGTTCTTCATACTAAATAACAGGATAATCTTGCAAAATAACATTGCATAATCTTTTTAGTTCTTGACCTGTGAAAACACAGCTCTTAGAAATGCAGTCTTGGTTGTGTATTCTTTTGCCTTTGGTAGGACTGAGGTTGTTATGATATGCAATGGTTGTCTCCTGTTTTAAATTCAGAGCAGAATGGCAGACAGACAGAACTGCCAGAGCAGACAGCAATGTTAAGAAGCCTGAAGAGGGGTTTGCATATATACTGGGCAAGGAGAGAGAGGTGTGAAATCTTTTTCTGCAAAGAGATGAGCCAAGTGAGTCTATTTCCAGATTTTCTAGCTGTCCATGCCCCTCTCATTCTGTTAAGAAGGCAGACATCAAATCACAGCGTTGACACTAGAAGCTGCTCAGTTCAATGATCATTTGAAAATAGGGTGACCACCAGAATTACAAAGAAAAGAGGAATGATAATGAAAAACACTTGGCACAGGTCATTTATTGAGGAACCAGCATATCTTGGAGTTGGAACCACACTGTGGCTGATTCACTGTGCAGAATTGTTTGTTAAAAACATTATTTTTACCCCATTTGGTGTCTCTGTCTGTTAAAGTCACAGAACATCAGTTCTGATCTCCTCTCCCGTGCCTTTGGCCATATTGATGGGCAGATCCCCAATGTGCACATCTCATTTGGGCCCATGGAATAAGCATGGAGAAATGCCAGTGCTTTTAGAGGGCTGTGGTCTCAGGACAGGTGTCTAACAAAAGTGAGAACATTCTCTTCTGGAGATGCCTTTCTCCATAAGCTGCAATTATTGGTGTACAAGGAAAGTCTTAGATATCCAGGGTAAACTTGCCTGACAAAATCTTTAGGTATTTATGATCTGCTCTGAAGATTTAATTGAGGCTTTTCTTATAGCTAAGGCAAGTAGGGTGTTACAATCATCCAAGCTCTTCTTGAGATCATCTCGGCCTGTATGAAGATTATTCATAAAACTCATAGTTTGTATGAATAATAAAAATCATTTACTGAATCTCATCCTGAATTCTACTGAACACCCTGTAGTCTCTGCTGACTACAAGGAAGCCTTTGGTGACTTGCTCAGACACAGATATTCCCAATTCCTTCTTGTGAAATAAGAGAAAGGCAATCTTGCAATTGATCTAAAGTTTCTTATCAAGAAACACATTGTTCACTCAGTAGTGAAAAAGTTTGGATTGCCATTATACCATTGAGAGATAGAACAGTTGTCACAGTGCATGCAAACATCAAGACCTGAGAACAAAAACCCATGATTTTTTAATTTTCAGATCACAAATATAGAATTCATTACCCCTTGATTTTAAGGCTACTGGTGGTTATCTAATTTTGCCTGGGAAGTTTAATTTCATTCAGGGGTCTGCAAATGCAGAGATAAGAAAGAATCCCTTTCAATAACAAAGAATCAGGACCTGGTACTGAAAGAAAACCTTTGACACAGTTAAGGATTCAAGTATGATCCAAGAGCTGTCAAGGGAATCTCAGTCAGATTCCAGAGGTGCTGCTGCCATTGTGGTTACAAATGAAAGGTGCTGACATTATTCCTTTGAATCACAGCAGATTAGATTGGTAACACCACACCCTGATACCACGAAGTAGGGCAGACACAGCAGGGACCAGGACTACTGAACAGTGGATTTTTGGCTGCCCTAGGACAGGTGAATAGCAGCAGATTTTGTAGTCAGAAAATAGGGCACGCCTACTGTGGGGGGCTGTGTGACCTATCAACAGCCACCTTGTTTGAAAGGAAATACTGATGTCAATCCAAACAGCAATGCAGGACAGGGAGACTCTGGAAATCTGCATTGAAAGATAGAGATTTATTTTAAAAGTGGCTTGGTTTTTCTTTTTTACCTCTATTGCTTCTTTTTTATTGGCTGGGATTTGAAGAAGTCTTTAAGCTTTCTGTATTGGTGCCTATTTCAGGTTGAAAATACCATTTAGTTGCAAATCCTATGAAAGCAAACTCATTGCTTTGTTGCCTGGATAGTTTTTTGTCTCATCTGCAAGGTCTAAATGAGAATTCTTCCACAAATATCTGCCTCTCTTCAGTGAGAAAGTAAAGATAGTGATAAAAGGATAAATATACAAAACCTTGGTGCACAGTTCCCTATTCTGCTTAAGTTCTGAGTAGTGTCAATAATGCTGCTTTGGTTTCTCACAGGTCCTTTCCAAGTTTGCTGTTGTTTAGAGTTTTTACAGTCTGTCTAAAAATGCATGAGGTTCATGTCCTCCATTCTGAAATGAGGAGAATTCAACATGTAAAAACATTTCAGTAAGGCATTTTAAATTCAGTAAGTGTTGATTTTATATTTTAAAGTTCAACTGAAGGTGAGGACCTTGGGAGGATTGCTTTGGAAAAGTAAAGTAGCCTAGCATGAGCAGCTGACACATCTAAATTATATATTTTACTCTCGAATGCTGTAATTGGAAGAAGTTTGGATAAGAGAGAATTTTGGGGCATGAGTGAACACAGCATGACCCTTTAAAGACCTTTGCTGTCCTATTTTCTGTGATTCTGTCTGTAGAGTGAATTGGAAAGTATGTAAGGAATTTGAAGACTTTCATAAAGCCCCAAACTTTCTGAAGGTCATTTTCTTATCCATGCCCCATGACATGTAAATTTGGACCGCACTGAAAAACAGATTCCCCAGAAACTGGGATTGAGATAGAATGAATATAATCCAGTTTAGCTACCTAAATTTCAATGCCTGTTTTTCACAGCTATAAAAGTCGTCAAGTATCTACCCTACATTATCCTTCTAAAACTTGAAAATAAAAATTTCCTACAATTCCCTGAGAAGTACAAAGCAATAATGGGTCCCATTATTTCGTAATATTCAGCATGAGAATAAGCCTTTGGTTAAGGTTATTTTTTGTTGTTGGGTTTATTTGACTTGTTTTCTCTGGTGATTTTTTTTCTTTAATTGAAGCAGGTGAGATGAGTTGGTGCCATTTATTTTATCTTCCTGTTAATGATAACCAACCTGTCCATCTTTCCCTATATCTCATCCAAACCCTGAGGTTTATTGATTTTGAGAAATGGTCCATGTTTTGTTCTGGAAGTGAAGTTATTGTCAAACCTTACTGAAAGGCCAAATATTTGATGGCTCTCAGAATTCTGTCCTTAAGAAGCGCCAGAAACAATTTTGTTGTTGTTGTTGTTTTTTAAAATTATTTTATTTTATTGTATTGGTCTGTGATTGACAATTTCAGGAAGAATTACAGTTTTCCACTTTCCTTGCAGACATTATCTCACAGAGGTGTCAGTTGCTGTATTTTCCTTTGACTTTCTGTGAGTTATGTGCCTTGCTTCCAATGGCAGCAGAATCATGCCCCCAGATGTCTGTAGCTATGAATCAAACAAAACTTCTCCACATTAATGGATTATTGACTAAAGGAGCCTGGAGTTGCTGTATGATTCATTTTGCCATTCTTGTGAACACTGAGCTTCAGTGTCATTTGACTTACATACTAACCTGGGAAATTGTTCTACAAAAGACATTCAAAGTCAGATTTTGCCTGGTTTATGTTAACAGAATTCCCTAGAGATTTTTATCATGCAGTTTATTAATTTATTACTAGAACACATTATGGGCAGCACTGAGATCATTCTTTTAATTTACTTCTTTTGACCCATTCTGCCCTCCTTCTATTTCAGTAAATTTTTTTTCTGTCTCTGATTAGTAGTTTCAATTTAGGTTCATGGAGTCTGCATTTGAAAAAAATATGTATTAGGTCATCTAGGACAACTTTTGTCATTACTAAAGCTGCTGTGCAGGTAACACATGGAGACATCATTCTAGGCATTTCTGTAGCAAGGATGTGTCAGAGTGTTTGGCAGAATTCACATCACAGAGCAGAGTTAACCAGACTGTTTTCCATCCCCTGCTCTTTGCTAGGTGCTTCTGCCTTGAATCAGTCACAAAGACAAAATTCATCTGAGCCTCTGATTTGACCCACATTGGCTTTCTGAGCTACCTCGTAGTAGATTTGAACACAAATCACACAAGAAGTGGCTGTAGAAATAAAAGAAGAGCCCAGGGATCTGAGTGAATATAGTATTTTGTGAGTCATTAGATCTGGCTTTTCTGAGATTCAGGCACATTTCTTGTCTGCCACATTTTGAGTCTGAGTTTCACAGAGTGAACTTGTCTCAATAAAGGAAGCAATGATATTCAGCCTCATGTATTACTACCAGAAATACCCTTCAAAACAGCTAAATTCTGATCACAAATATCTTTATTCCTGGAGAACGGGAACTAGACAGAAAGGTCACAATTTGACTTTCAGATCTCCAATTACATCTGAAAGGCTGGCATTTGGTGCATGTGTGTGGGGATCATTTCACTTGAAAATCGAGCATGTTTATTGACGGATTCTCCTTATGCCTGCCTCTTTCACACATCTTCTTGTCCATCTCATTGAGACATTCCCAGAATAAGGACTACATTGATGGATTGGAGGGGCCAAAGAGAGTTACCCAAGGCCAATTCCAGTGCTGTCATTTCATACAACCACTTACTTGAAGACATCAAGCTCAGTCTTAAAATATTTTGAATATTTCACTCTCACAAATCCAAAATGAATGTTAGTTATGGAAGTACCTGATATTTAATAACCTTTGTCTATATGCTCTTATTCCCCCTAGCTTTTATCAGTGTTGGTTTATGGCTTAAATGCTTCATCTTGTTCTCTGCTGTTTACTTTCCTGATGAATTCAAAACCCCTAATTTAGCAAAACTGACTAGATTTTTACCTACTTCTCTCTGCTTAGGTGAACCTCCATTCCTTTAGCATGGGCTCTTTCTCCCTCCTAGACACAATGCTTGAGAGGCAACTATACCAGTTACACACCAGTTTGCAACCACAACAAAAATCGAGAACTAGTACCTAATGTAACATATTGAAACAGCTTCTAGAGCAAGACTCCATCCTTTGGTGAGACTCAGGGAAATTTTAGTAATCTGAAGTGTATAGCCTCTTACCAGTGCATGAATAGAATTAAACAGTAATACCAATGTGCCTTGGCACTTCTACCTTCAATAGCCTTTGCTATCATTGTCTACTTGTTCCTCTCTGCATACCTGAAAAGTAAAGAAAGTTGATTTCTTAACAGGGACACCCTAATTATAACATCAATGAAATAATTTGGCTGTTTAAATTAGAAATATTTCAGAAAAATGTGCAGTGACAGAACATAAAAGAAAATTATATGTTAAAAATTATACTCTAAATTAAGAATGGTGAACCCCTTCCCTGAATTTCTAATTCTTTTCTTAAAACATTACTAAAATGAATAAATTACTAAAATGAATAAAAGAGCCCCTAAACTATTGTGAGTTTTCTCATAAGAGATATAGTATTTCTCCTTGACATTGGTGAAATGCTTTAACACTGAAGCAATATGATGATGAGAGTATGACCCCATGATATCAGAAATCCAAAACTGAACCCAGTGCACCTCTTGACTCACCAGCTCTATGTCTTAAGAGGAGAAGGAGTTTCAGCCATCCTGTGCCTGACTGTGGGTCCCTCCATCCTTTTAAGACTGGTCATGGATTTATTGATCAACTGGCAGGAGAGACCAACCTTGCTGGAGATGGAATTCTTAACCCCCCATGTCTGGGGTCACTTGGTGGCTAAATTATTGAGGCAGTTTAGGAGCAGCTTCCAAACCAAAACCATTCCTTTTTCTTGTCTCAGAAGATCCAGATCACCTCACTAACCTTGCATCTGAGGATTCTTGGGAAAGACAAGTTCCTGTGAGATTAATTAACCAAAAAGATATTTAAAAGTCGATCCCTGGCCTCAGCTTGGGTTTGAGCTATGATCTGGATCTAAGAGTCTTCACTCATTTTTAAGATAAGCAAACTGTTTCCTATGATGATCATCTCAGAACAGCCAGAAACAAGGAGGAATCCAAAGCTCTCTGGGCCAAGCAGGTTGTGCCAGTGGATTTATTCAGGGACAGGAGCATGGTGTCTTAAATTAAATACCAAACAAGTCTAACTCAAATTGATCCTCAAGACTACAGCCAGATTGTGAACCTTCTGCTTCCTGATGGGAACAGTTACTTCTGAAGAGATTTCAGTGTGCTCTTGCTATCCTTTTCTGCTCCCTAATATAATTCCTAGAGCAATAGGACTTCTGTATACATCCCAAATTTTCAGATAAAAAATGATACCACAGGGTTCAGATGGTTTCCTAGACCATGGAGGACGACAGAACAGAATGCTTCTGTAGAGGTCTAGACTTAACATCACCCAAAGTAAATAAAGACTGATTCAGATTGATACCAGAGATTGTTCAAATGTCAGCAGGAGCTAGACAGACATAGAGACATCTGTATCCAAAGAGAGGGTCTATGGATGCCAATCAAAGGCAGTGCTGAGACCCTGTTTTGTGAACAAGAGAAGTGTAGGGCTGGAAATCAGCAGATTAAGTTGGTGTATTGGGAAGTAGGACTAACTAACAAAGAAGAAAATGAGTCAATGGGACTTACATGACATGTTTTCACAGTCTCATGAAATCATAGAATATTTTGGGTTGAAAGGACCCTTTAAAACCATTTAGTTCCAACCCCTCACCATGAACAAGGATGCCACCTATAAGACCAGGTTGTCCAGGGCCCCATCCAACCTGGCCTTGAACACTTCCCAGGGTGGGACATTCACAGCATTCCTGGGTAAGCTGCTCCAGAGCCTCACCTAACAAAGTTTTTTGGGCTAATTTGTTTGACATGATATGAGTGATAACTGAAGAAGAGGTGGAAAGTATCAGTGACAGTCTTTCTGTCTGCTGAACTGCAAAAATCACTGATGTTGCTGAACTTTCATATATTCACTTTGAGAGATGACTGGGCAAATTGGACACGAAGAAATGTGTTTATCTTTTTTTCCTTCTTGTTCAATTGGCTTTTGCTAAAGCTTGAACTGTTCAAGGTTATACAATCTCCTATCTTTTCTTTCCTCTTCTACATTTACTTTTTCTCTTTCCCATTTTTTCTTGCCATGTGCTTAAAAATGGATCATGCTCAGAGAACATTTGGCTGTGAACTCATCACCAAAAAGGCAGCTGAATAGCAATGTTCTAAAGAGCACCACAATGACATAAGTTTGCCAGGTCTCCAGGTGGCCTGAAAGTATGTTGTGTCTGTCTGTCTCCTACAGTGAGCATGTTTACAAGAGTTAGCACCAAAATCAGAAATGGCAGGTTTTATCTTTGCTGTTCTTTTCTCTTCCCTATGTGCATCCTGTTGTTACTCTGTCCAAGGAAACTGCTTACAACTCAACTAAGAGCAACAGAGATAATTCTTATCTTCTCTTATTTTCACTTCCCTAAAGGCAGTTGTATTTGAGGTCAAAGGCTCTTTCTAGCAATTGCCTGCAGGAGAAAAGATGAGGAATGCTGTTTTTCTGGAGAAGAAATTTCAAAATCTAGCAATATTTTACTATGAAATATTTGCACTGCCTTCCCCCATCCCTTTATTCTCTCCTTCCTCATCCTCCTTAGGGCCAACATAGCTCTGAACCAAACTATAGTCCTGTAAATTTTGGTAATCTGGTGATTACAGTCGGTTATGAATGCACCACTGGAATTAAAGAGTAATATTGATGTGCCTTGGCACTTCCATCTTCAATCTTCCCAAACCTGAGATTGTCCTTCAATCACCAGATTTCACAAGGAAACAAGCTGCAGGCAGAACCCAACCACATGAATAAATAAGAATGATTTACAATGTGAAATCTGCTGCTGACTTAGAAGTAACAAGATTTCAGACTTCCTGAGCCATCCCCCTGCTTTTTGATGGAGATGTTGATACTTGTGACTAATGCATCATTGCCCAAGGCTGGCATGTCCTAGTCAGGCTGTGTATAAGGGTGTCTCTGTCTCCCAGTTTCTGAGGTGAAAGCATTATTTTAGATTGAAAAAATGTGTTCAGCTAAATTCAGAAAGGTAAAAGCAATATGTTTTCCATTCTAGGGTAGCCACCTGTACAGGATCTTCTCTCCCATGGCAAGTCTGAGTTTCAAAAACTTGATCCAGTGCCACAGGAAAGAAAGAAAAGTCTGTCACTGACTTCAGTGCACTTTTCATCAGGGTCTGAGTGGGCCAGATGTAAATGATTTGTGACACCACAAACATCCACAGCCCCACCTGGCTGATGTCCTTTGGGAAGATCAAAATCTACAGCCATAAAACACAAACCTGGGAAGGGGAACAAATATGTCTAGCTGTAAAGTGATTTCATGGTGGTGTTTTTACCTTGTAGCTTTACCTAGTGCATAAATCTGAGGCACAGCATGCTGGGCTGTTCCTGAGCAGTGAGTTATGGTGGTTCTTGAGGAGGAGTGTGGGACAGATGTACCTGTCTGACTGCTCTCCTCCAACTCAGTGTGGGAAAAAAAAACCCTGATCTGACACCTGAGCTAAGGATGGAGCATTTCCCTGGTTAAGTTAGAAAGAACCTCTTTTCTATTGCTTGCTCTCATCTTTTTATTACATATTTTACATGGTGGTTGTCTTCAGCATTTTTTGCAAGTGTATGCTGGGAACCTGATCCTCTGACATGAATAAGGCTATAGTAAATTGACTTAAACCTATCATATTGACTCTGTCATTCTCACTGCTGTTTTGAAACCTTGAATATGGTCTCCCATCTCATTAGCTGCCTGTGGCCATGTGATGCTCCCTTTGCCCTTCTGAAATCCAAGTGCAATATAAAACTCTTGTTCACTATTTGCACTCATGCTCTGAGCCACTGTGGCTGGTCTCTTATTGCCTATCACATGGAGAACTTGCTTGGCAACATCAGCCTGACCACAGCTGGTCTGTATTTGTGACTGACATTGACCTCCAATGAAATTGCTGTTATTTTGGATGCACTCAGTGCATCAGCACCAGTTACAGCAAGGATTTTCAGAAAGAAGGTGTAGATTTGAGAAATATCCCTTCAGAGAATGGGAGAGCTCTCTCTGTCTTGCACACAAATTTCTTATCTCACCTCGAGTACTTAGTGGTGATGCTTATGTTTTCAGCTGTACATTATTGCAGGTGTACAGAAAGCCAGTGAATCTTGAATACACAGAAAAATATTCTACTGTTCTGGCAAGTTTTATCAAAGAGCAATGGAGAAATAACTTTCTTTACTTTACTGACACGCAGAATGAAGTTTTCAAATACTGATATGTCGGCATTTGAAAAACAGTAAAAAATTAAAAATAATGTTGCTGGGCATTTGATCTGAAATGGAAAAGTAAGAGAGCATTTCACAGCTTTCTGCTGTATTCACTTGCACATCACATGGTTATTTTTGTGATCATATCCACATGCAGACTTATCTATGATGCAGGAAATACAAAAATATGTAGACACATTGAAAACTTATGGTAAGCAGAAATGTGTTTACATTTTATCCTAGACATTAAGTCTGGAGAAACTTGCCCTCAATATCTTAAGGTGGAATAAGTAATAATATCTGAACTAATAAACTGAACAGGGGTATGACATGAGTGCAAGAACCATCCAGACAAGTGACCACATGGGGCATGGAATCCTGGAATCCCAGAATTGATGCAGCTGGAAGGAACCACAATGAGTCACCTGGTCCAACCCAGAGCACATGGCACAGGGCTGTTCAGACAGTTCAGGAATGTCTCCAGTGAGGGAGCCACTCCACACCCTCTCTGAGCAGCCTGTAATGCAGTGCTCTAGCCATGCAGTGCCAGCGTCCAATTAGCAAGAGATGCCTCTGCCCTAATTAAGGTGCAAACAAGACCATATGCTAAAGACAAAAATATGGATTTTATTTAACTATGAATGTGAGGTAAAGAGATAGAAAGAGATAGAAAAAAGAAGAGAACAAGAGAGAGACATCAAGCAGAGTACTGTAATCACCCATTGATCCAGCAGTATCCCATTGGTCCTTCTTCACCCTGGGCTTCCTAGTGGTGGGGTCCAGAGTCATTCTTCTGAGGCTATCACCTTTATACAGTTCAAGTTATGGGTATTTCTGGGCTGGTTGTGGAAGCTGTTCCCATAACTTGGAGTGATATGTGTAGGAGCAGTTGCTTCCTTTCCCACACTTTGCCACAGTAGGAATTTCCATCTGGATGTGTTAACCAGGATGTGCTCACCAGATCTCAGCTTCCCCAGGCCTGGAATTTGTGCCTCACTGTCAGAAATTCCTCCCCTCTGTGCTTATCTCAAGTTCCTGCCATGGTGACTTATTTTAAGTTCCTTCTGTGGCCTTGGTGGTGTTTGAGACAATTAACTGTGCTCTCTAAGTCCTTACACAAGGGGCAGCCAATGAGTCCTGGTCCTTTTGTAGGCTCACATAGATGTAGCTAGTGGATCCTCAGGAACTGTCTGGAGAAAACAGGTGTCTGATGGCTGCAGCATCTCTGAACTTCTACTAATGAAAACCCTGAGAGAGCATCAAAAGGACAAACTGGAGGAGCAACCAAAGCACAGAGAGGCGCAGCCAAGGGGCTCCTGCTGAGCTGAAGACATCAACCTTGATCACTGAGGGACTTTGTGACTGGCAGACAGAAGATTTTCAAACCCCACAACAATGTTGGTTTTATTCCCTTCAATAGCAAGGAATTACTCTTTTTTCAAACATTCTTTTGGACCATGTCTTATTTCAGAGCAACTTTACAACCTCTTGCTAGAGTTAAGGGAAGGTGAGGTGACTTTGAGCTTAGTGCCCAAAACTGAGGATTCAGGAGGCTCAGCCAGTGCCACAGAAAGGGCTGGATGGGGGTGGCAGCTAGAGGTCAGGGTACTCTGCACTGGAAACTTTGCTCAGAGTGCTTCAGAAGTCTGGCTCTACAGTGGGCAGGGTAGATGTGAGCTGTTAAAAATGTTGCAGTGAGTGAGGGTTGACTGGTTGGACTATGCTTGAATCCCTTGCAGAGGTGCTGAATGGAGTGCAGAAAAATAAGACCGGGTGTGAAGGAACACCCCTAGCCAAAAAGAAGAATGATCAGCATTTCCTAATTAATTTTGCCCTGTTCTTCCCTCTCAGGGACTTCAAACAGCATGAGAGAAGTCAAGAAGTTTAAAACTGGGTTTACCTGCTGTCAGGGTGAGCAGGTTCCTCTGTGGAGCCCAGCTGGGCTGGCTGTTTGGGGGGCTGCTTTGAAGCAGGGCTTGGTGCACTGCTCACAGGGCTGTTTTCTTTTAGGTGTGCTGCTCTCAGAGAGAAACAACCTTGTTCTCCCCTCAGCTAGACATTGTAAGAACATTAGTCTTATTTCCTTATATCTTCTCTTTGTTTTCCATCTTCATATCACCAGCTCAGCTGTGCTCCAGGACAGCCAACGCTCATGCTCTAGAGCCCCTGTTTGAGGGGCAGGCTCTGTGTGCCCATCCATGTGCACTCTGAGCCAGGTTTCTCGTTGGACAGCAGTGTGGCTGCCTGTCTGAGCCAAGGGCAAGGCTCCTCTCTGGGAGCTGAGGTTCCCACACCATCTGCACAGAGAGGCTGAGCCACCCTCGAGACACCTGGCAGTGTCCAGCCAGGACTGAACAGCACACAATAGAGACAGAGAAACCAAACAAAACGAAGAACACACTTCAAACACCTCCTTAACTTGCCTTCCTTCCTCAATTCAGGTTATTCTGGGCACATTGGTAGGCATTACAGATCTCAGAAGTAACCACATTTCAAAATGTGGACGGTTTTAGGATGTTTTTCTGTCCAAGCTTTATTGCATTTGACAGAAGACAGGAGCACACTGGTCCATCTTCTTGGCTTAGGACTTGATTTGCTTTTCTAGTACACAGACATTAAATTTTAGCCCTCATTGGATCCCTCAGGAGCTTCTTCTTTTTCTATTTATTCAAAACACAAATCACAGGCACTTTCCCAGCACAAATGTAACTCATTCTAAATCCCTGTTAATCGGCAAAACACCAGTTTTACTAATTGCTACCTTGATTAATCAAAGTGGAAATAATTTAAGATGCCATCTGCTTCCAGATAGGTCATTTTAATTTGTTTGTTAACTGAGTTTGAAGTACAAAATTTGACCAATATCCCTCTATTAATCAAGCTCATATTGTATATTATGATTTTGTCTTCCTGATTTTCTCTTCAGTAGGATCATAGAGTTGTGTTCATGATTTCAGCAATGATGGGGACTGTGACCTAAGGTCTATTGTCCTTTCTAGAGCAAAACTGAATTATTCTGCATATCAGTGTAGGCTTTTACAATACCTCAATTTCTTTGGTCCTGAGTTCAGCTCCAATTTGTTTAGATTAAATAAAAACATAACAAAACAAAAAACAAAAACAAACAAAAAACCAAACAAACCAACAAAAAAAAAAAAAACCAACCAAAAAACCCACCCCCCAAAAAAACCCCAGTGTTTTGGGGAGATGAGAAGATTTGTTACCATCACATTGGGCACATATCCACAGATACACTCAGTGATGGGAATTAGAAGCAATTTAGAAGTCTTTTGAAGTTCATCTGTCCTGCAACTCAGGTCTGAAAAATGCAGTCAGTCTCTGGGAGTGCTGGTACAGCTCAACACCATTGATTGGTGACACAATCTGACTGCTCTCAAAGTGAGTGTAGCACATCCCTGTGCCAGGACAGATCTGTTCTTATTGATGGCACTAGTGACACATTTCTTCCTTATAAAAATTTTAAATGAAGGGTCAAATCAGGCCATAAGCAGTCTGATTCCAGCTGGTCAGATTTCTACTAGTGTTTGTGGGGTTTTGGGGTGTTTCTTCACAAGAGGCTGCTGTTTGAAAGAAACAACTGCTCCAATAATTTCTCCAGTGTGCACTGTGAGAGCTGTAGGGTAGAAGCTGCATTTTGACAGCAAAATTCTTCTATTGAAGTATCTTTTATGTACTTTGATCACAGTGCTCAAAGGATATGTTGGCTTTGGTCTTATCTCTTACTCTCTTCCACACAGGCATTAAGTGAAGGATTTAAAGCAGTCACCAGTGTCTGTTTAACAGGAATATTTTCTGAACTGCCTTTTACAGGATTTTAAAAATTATTATTAAACACTAGGAATATCATATTTGACAGGTCAACAGATTATTGGGTTTTGGCTTAAATATCAAAAGCCACAATCCTTGGCACAATTCAGCATGTTGAGGAAATGCTTGAAATTCACAGCAAATAAAATATTTAAAAGCTGATTACCTAATCTTCTGCAGGGAGACTGATGGGGAGGCATGCTACAACCTGGCCCCATGTTTAGCTGAATTTTTAGCTTCTTACTTACTGATCCACTTTTACAAAGTATCTGTGGGTATAATGTATAATATCTTGGAGACTTCAGCAAATGCAAGGGTATCTCAGACCTCTCCAGCTTTCTGTCCTCCTGCTTCTGTTGGAAGGGACCTTAAAGATCACCTAGTGGCATTTCCATTTCCATTTTCAGGGAATGTGTTGTGATGAGGAAAATGCACAAAGATTACTCCACCAATCTCACTCTTCCCAGGAACAGTCCACTAGACCACTGCTGTGGTCTCTGCTAGCAGAGTCCTGTTAAAAAAACATGAGAGGCAACTCATAAAACAATGAGAGAAATGGGATGACACCCTACTTGTTTCAGATCTACGAGATCCACTGACTTTTACAAGCCTGGAACAATTTAATTCAGCTGAGGAGTTACCCTAACATTAGATATTCACAGTGACAGTCTCTTGAAGCCTGTTCCACTGATCTCTGTGGGAATCCTGCCATTGCCTCTAGCTCTTGGCTGCTGGACTGGAGTTCAGGCACATTGGCCAAGATTCACAAAGCACCATTGCTCTGGTCTCCCATGAATTTCAATGAGATTCAGGCAATTAAATGAATTTATGAATCTGGGCCTTCATTCTAAGAAATCTGAAAATTTGAGGAAGCTTATTTAGCACACACTGTCCTCAGAGACTGGGTCATTCTATTTGTTTGTCAAAGCCAATCATTCTTTCACACAGCTAATGCATAAGTTAATGGGATTAATGAGCACATGTCTTCTTCCTGGTATCAGGGGTCTTTAGATACCATTGCTGACTCTCTGTTAAAAGTACTGAATGTGGCTTTTGAAATAAAACATTGGTGAAATCTCAGAAGCAGAAGGCCAAAGCAAGGCAAGGTGGCAGGTGAAGAGCAGTCCTGGCAGGAGACCTAGTCATAAACTCTAACACTACATGTACTTCTGAAAGCTGTTTTATTTTTTATGGGTTTCCCTTTCTTTTTGAGCCTCTGGTAAGTCATTTAGATGAACTGATCAGCAGAGTGAGGCTGAAAGCCAGGACTCCTCAATTCCTCCACAGCACCATCAGTTACCCTTGTGCTCCCAAGGCTGGTGGCCCTCTCTGAGTGCAGCTTGGCTCATGGTGGGAGAGAAGGGTGTCTGGGATTCACATATTTCTCAGACACTCCTTCTTTGCTGCAAATAGAGTTCAAAATAGCCAGCATTTAGACAGGTACCTACGAGGACAAATGTGTTTCTTTACTCTTGAGCTGTCTTCCACCCAGGACAGCATCGGCTTTTTGCCAGGGTAAATGGTTGAGTTCAAGTCATGGGCAAAATTTCAGCTATGGGCTCAAAATTAAAAACAAAAAAATCCATGCCAAGAACTTAGTTTTCTGTATTGACAGGTATTTATACTTCTTTATCCCACCTATAATATAAAAAAAAAGAACAAAAGTTCCCTCAATCAACACATTTTTGTGCTGGATTCTCATTTGATTTTAGTACAAGCACCTTATTTGGGAGCATAATTCCTCTTTTGGAAGTGTTAAGTCAAGGAATAAGGACTTTCTTGTTATCTAGGTGAGACAGTAACACCAACCCAAAGATGCACTCAAAAGACTTAACAGCCCACATCAAAACCAAACAACAGAAGGAAAGGAAAGATGGTGTTGGGAAGTCAGTCTGGCAAAATGGGAAACTAAAGGCTAAACTAAACTACTTTCAAGTAGGGTCTAGGCAGGGTATGGAATAACAAGAGGGTCTTAGATGAACCTGGAGGGAAAGAAAAGTTTTGATTTTCAAAACATGGCATGGCACCTCTCTCAAGCTACTAATGTAACAAAATAATGCAAGATCTAGAAATAATTAATTTGAGGAAAACTGCTTGAACATCTCTGCATAACAGCTTGGAGAAAGCTACAGAAATGGTTTATTATGAATGGAAGTTTTGCACTAACCTGTCTGGCCTATTATTATTTTCACTAGAGGATGGAATAGGAAACCTACTTAGGCAGTTTGCAGGCACCACCAAGTGGGGTCTGATTAAACATGTTCATGACTGGGAGCCATTCACTAGAGAGCTTTTCAAGAAAAAGGAGAAATTTAAAAAAAAAGGTGAAAAGTTCAGCAAATGTTTCAGACATGGCCCTTAGGCAGAGAGTCTGAATTATACAAATAAAAGTGGGAGAAAACAGATCTGCAGGAGA
Source organism: Catharus ustulatus (assembly GCF_009819885.2). NCBI lineage: Eukaryota > Metazoa > Chordata > Aves > Passeriformes > Turdidae > Catharus > Catharus ustulatus. The sequence continues at coordinate 155,102,987 of NC_046221.1, read as the reverse complement.
AGTTCTGGAAACTGCAGTGGGTGAGAAGCTGGCTTTGACTAAATAACCAAACTCGTGCTCCTGCACCAAAAGCAGACACAGGGGGACAATAATCATCACTATGAGTAAGACCTCAGTCTGAGGTTCTGTGAGCACCACGTGGAAACAGAGTTTGGGCTGGCTGGGGAAAGCCTAGGGAAGAACTGTGTGTCAGTTAGAGACATTGTGCTAATGACATGCATTGGAAGGTGGACAGGACTGGGGTTGCTCAGTCTGGGGAAGACTGACAGGTGTCAAGAGACAGGGGTCAATATAAAACAGATTGCTGCAAAACTCATCTGTTCTCCATGTTCATTCCATGTGGGACATGGTGCAGTGAGGAAATATCTCAAAGAGAAGATTTAATTTGGAAATTAGAAGAATTTTTTTTTACCAGTGGATCTAGCTAAATAAGCAAAAAGAATGTGGGAGGCAAGGAAATGCCTCTTCCAGGAAGTGTAGCATTTGACAACTGTCTATCCAGAATAGATTCCAGCCTGGGACTGCCAGCTGTGTGCCCCCTCCAGCCTCATCTCACTCAGATTCCCCAGTGCTGTGACACAGGGATGGCAGAACAGCTTGATGAATGTTTAATCAGAAGTCCTTGACAGCCCACTAATGTGGCACAATATCACAGGCAGCCCAAGGATTTGCCTGTATATGGGAAGTTCAGTATTCAATTCTGTTCAAGTCTGAAAAGAGCTTAAAGCTTTAAGGAATGTGCATTTGTTTTCCTTTAAATTTCATTTTCTATTTTCTTTCGGTTTATTTGCAAGCAGGATGCTCCATGAGGTGCAGCTCTGTTGTGTCCCACAGGCTGGTTTCCAACGGGTTATTCACCCTTTGGGTTCTTGTGACTGTCAAGTCAGTCCTTTCCAAGAGACTTGAGGGCATACAGCTGCAGGTGTTGCTGCACTCTGCCTTGGCTGAGGAAAACCTTGTTATCAGTGGGGGCAGCACAGGCTGGATGAGGCTGTGCAGGAAACCAGTCTGTGCTGAGGTTTTTGGAGTCTCACCTGACATTGGCTCTGCTGGGCATTGCCATGGGATGGCTGACAGCATGAGCCAGGCACCCACTCCCAGCCAGGCTTCTCCTACATTTAATTTAATGTACCTAAACTGACACAAGTGTGAGTATTGGCCAAATTAACGACCTGAGGAGCAGGTTCTAGTTCCATGGAATTTAATTATCTTGCTGTCTCTTGTCACTTCTGCAGTTTCATTAGAAGCTGTGTACGTGGATCTGCCTCTTACCTCCTAATGGAGAGAGACAGAAAGGCTGAAAAACCAAATAAGTATGTATATATATATATACAACTTAATAATTTCCCCAAATCTGCTTTATCTTCAGTTTTGACTGTGTTGAACAGACAATCCCTAACTGGCAAGAATAATAAGAATAATACACCCATAATCTGGAGCTCAGGCCAGCAATAGAGCTTTTTAGTAATAAAGTCCTGGTGAACTGATTTCCAGCTGTCTGCATTACCTTCAGGGGTCCTTGCCTGGGCCACATTCACCTCTCATTTAAAAAACACAGGGTGGGTAAGGTTCTCGTGGGTCAGGACAGGTGTTTATGAGCTCCTGCCATGTGTCTTAAGCCTAAATCACCCCCGCTGAAGCAAAATAGAGCTGTCTGAGACTCCATCTAGTTTGCTTTCTGGTCTTTGCCAGAGCATGAAGGGTGCCCTTGGAGCTAAAACCAAGCCAGCTGGATGGTACAGGCTGAGAAGAGAGCCTAAAGATGTTTATTTCACATTGTTTAGATGGGTGCTTAAAGCTGCCCAGGTTGAGCCCTGGCCCAGATCTGTTCCCTTCCTGCTGTGCTGGTTTGAGCCTTTCCCTCCCCAGGGTGACACCCAGGATGTCTGACACTGCTGGGAATGCCACTCAGGCTTTTGGATCTCAAGGCAGATTGAATGGAATCCCAAGTGATTCCAAAGTGGGATCCTAAGGGAAATCAAGTCCTTGAGGAGGAACTGAGGACATCAGCCTGCTCTGGGAACAGAGATTTCCTCCACCACAGGGAGATGGAGTCAGAAGCAGTGAATGTGTGCCCAGATCTTCTCGACAATAACCCAGGAGACAGAAAACATTTCCCCTCAAAGGGAGACTTCTCTGGATAGAAAAGTGCCTCTGACATCCATGCAGAGGAGGGTTGTTGAAGCCTGGATTGCTGTAGGACTGATCCCTGTCTCCTGCCCATGAGCATGACAGGCACTGGGGGCATGGCTCTATATGTTTTTCTCTCTGTCTCAGCTTTCATATTTGGCTTTCCTGTACACAGCAGATAACACCAGACAATGAGCACCATGTAAGGAGAATCATGCACTAGAACATGAAATTATTACTTTTCCTGGTCAGTCATTTGTGCAATTTTTCATTCCAACAAAATAACACAGAGGCTTTAACAAAGGAAGATAGGTAACGTGCCTCAATTTGTCAGAAAATAGTTTGGAACTGTCAGGTCCTGCCTGTGACCTGAAAGAGTGAAAAAACCAAAACAAACAGATTATGTGCTTTAAAATTCATATAGTTTGTCATTCAGACAGGAGCTAAACAAAATTTACTTCTGTCCTAGCCTTGTAGGGCTGTCCCTGTGTTTCCTGGGTAAGTTTGGAGTCATGCCAGGCAGTTTATGCAGTGACTGGAAGGGAAGGAATAAACACCTATGGTAGGCAGCTAAGGAAGAGGGTCAGCAACTGCATGATTTTTTTACTTACTTTTGTTATTCAGTATGTTCCCTGCTCTGTTAAAAATGGAATCTTCCTAACAATGTATTTTCTCAATTAGTTTTTGTTTCAACAACAAGCAGTCCTGTTGCAAGAAAATAAAAAAAATTAAAAAAAACCTGTTAAAAATCTTTGCTTCAGTGTTAACAGGGCTCTGCGTGTATGAGACACGTGCCCAGTGCAGAGTCATGAAATGGAGCATTCATACAGCACTAGGAGATTAAACCTCAGAAGTCAACACAGCCTTTCTAAGCAGGCTGAAAGGGCAGTGGGAAGTCTCACTTTCCTTCCAGTGATAATAAGCAAGAGTGAAATTCACTGGAGTAAGGTGGTTATCTACAACATCTGTACCTTGCCCAATGTCTCTGTTCCCCATTCCATCCAGGGAAAGAGCTGGTCAGTGACATCAGCAGAGTTTAGGATGCAATTTGCCTTGTCCTAAACCTCCTACACTTGGTCCCTGTTGGCTCCATTGGCTTGGGCTCTCATTCAGTGCTGGAGATGTGGCAATAGCTCAGGTGTCACAAAGTTGGGAGATCTGGTGTCTGTATTTGCTGTGTTTGTATTTCCCAGTGGCAGGGCAGTAGGAATTTTGAACATATTATGTGGAGAGATGGCACCTGCATTTACCTGGAATAAACCTGACAGTGTCAGCCTGTTCCAGAACAGTCTGTAGCTCTCACAGATGTGGGGAGGAACTTTTGTGTGTGAGCTGCATTGCACAGTGACCCCCCCCCACCAAATCTGCTGCAAGAGCAAAGACATTTCAGAAATAATTAGAAAGTCCTGCAATGGGCTAAGGCAGGTTTATTTCCCTTTGCACCAAGAGTTTATTGGCTTCAGGGTGAGCTGTGGGTGTAATTCTGAAAAGGTCAGCAGCACAGCAGAGAGAGTGAATCACTTTTATAGCTAAATAAAGGCTGACAATGACCATGGAATGGTGCTTCCCAGCCATGAAGGAGTGTGGTGGCCCTGGATGTATTGCTGTGGTGGGGATTGATTGGGAATCCATCCTTGCAATAGTGGAGGGTGGCTGTGACTTGGCTTGGCTTGCAAGGAAGGAAGGAAGATGGAATGTGCAGGGAGGAGAAAGTGGGTTGTAGAGAGGACCATAATGCTGCAGAGACAGGTAGAAATATGTCTTGGGAACAAGGGACAGGACTACAGATGTAAACAGGCAAAGGCAAATGGAAAAGTTCATCAGAGAGTGAATAACCAGCGTCTGCTTCAGCTGCCTTTCTTCCTGACACACCAGACCAGTACATCACTGGTGTGACTCTGGCCTCTGGACTTTATCTGTGGCTAGAAGTGAATGGCAGGAGTTCAAAAATATTGTACCTTTACAGTAGATCCAACAGGATCCAAGAGTTCATTTTAAATTATTTTTTTTATTATTAATGTTCTGTCCATCTCTATAAATAATTGGAAAAGGTTAAATAAAATCAAGAGGTGTTAAAAGCATGTTGGAAACAGAAACAGCTGTATTTTATGCATAGTACAATCCCATCACATTAACAAACCTGTGGACCTCTTAAATTCTAAACTGTCATAACCACTGACCAACTATTTATTGACAGTCATTAAGCATTTATTATATCTGCTTGAATTGTTTCTAAATGTTTCAGTAATGTAAATTTTTCTTTCAAAATACAGTAATGCAGCTGAACCTTCTTGCATTGCTCTCTTTGCCCAGCATTTAATATGTTTAAATCCCCTCAGAGCAAAAATTTCAGTAGAAAGTCATTAGAAGGAGAGTGTTCTTTACCACAATAATCCCCCATGCATGTATCTCTGTTAATTGATCTACTTTTCTAGACAATGTGGTAATTATAGCTCATTGAAGAGCATCAAAGAGCTTCTCTGTTACTTCACCCTGACATTTTCCCCATCAGTGTGAGGTCTCACCACATAATAGGGAGCTTCTCCCTGGAATCACAGGGCACATGTAGGAACTGTGTTGTTTTGTCAGCAATGGGAAACACTGCCATAGGCACAGGCAGTCTTTGCACAAGATCATTTTGCACAATCCCTTCCATCCATGCAGGCACAGCCCAGACAGACCACACTGAGCTCTGTGGTTGGGAGCCACCTGCCTTGGACAGCAATTCTGTGTACCAAAATAACCAAATAGATGAAAAAAACAATTCTTAGTGTTTTTTTATTTCTTATGATATTTTAAGATTGGAGATGTGAAACTATATTCACAGACAAAAATTTCTTGCATTGTAAGGCTGACTGTGTGGTTTGGGATTGCTTTGCATGTAAGACAAATCCAAGCAGGATGGCTTTGTTCCTGCTGAAGGCAGTGGTTGGACTTTCATTTTTTTGGCTAGTGACTGTACAAAGTTGGATTTAGCAAGTGCAGCATGTGTGGCTTCCTGAGCCTGGAGGTGTTCTGCTTCACAGCTCAGAGACACCACAGATGAACATTAGCAAAACATGAAAATCAGCTTAGTCACAGTACAGAAAGAGAAACAAGACTTCATGTTGGGTTTTCTGAAATGTTTAACAAATGAGTTGGCTTTTATGGTGAATAGTTTTTCCAGTTCTAATAATTTACTTGATCATTAAATCTGCTTCTGTTCCAAAGTTATTTAATTCTGCATCTAACTTCTGGAGAAAAGCCATTTGTTATGAATCAATATTCACCCCTTAACTTATCAATATTTAGTACTTGTTTAAACTTATTGGAGTAATGTACATGCATGGAGGAAGGTTTGTTAAATATATATTGGATGAGAGTTTTGAGGGAGAGAATAGATAAAGTCGAGTAATAATAAAATAATTTTCAAAGTTAATTAGGTAGGGGCCACAGAAGTAATCAGTATTTATCAGCATCACTTCAAAGCACATCTCCAGTAACTCATGCTTCTCCCATTACCACAGAAAAAAATAATCCAGAGAAGAGCTCCAAACTCCAGCAGGGAACTGAAGCCTGATTAAGGATGTGGTGTCTAAAGGTTGTTGTTTTCTAATGGACACGTACTAATGTGGCACATGCTGAGCTGGATCCAAAGTGCTGGTACTAAGCACATGGTGAACCATGAATCCAGATGCACATGAAGAAGGATTTTTGGGCTGGGATGTTGGCCTGAGCCGTTGTGAATGTCTGGCAAAGCTCTCTGGAACCTGACAATCCCCTCAGCAAAGTGAGGACTGAGCAAGCTCCCCATCAGTGCTGATCATTCCAACACCAGGATTTTCCTACCATGAGGAGCCTGTGCTGTGCTAAATGCTCCCTGCACACTCTGCTAGTGCCCATCCTGTGCCTTGCACGGTTTTTTGGCAGCACTGACTGCCAGGTCCTTGTCCTTGGAGAAATGCTGCAGTCACAGCTGGGCCCCAGATCCTATAGAGCCCAAATGAATTGTTTTGTGATGCAGTGGGTGAGCTTGCAAAAGAGGCTGGAGGAGCTTGCAGAGCTACCATCCTGCTAGATGAGCCAGAACTCATACAGCTGCTTTTGCTTTGGAAACTGGGAGCTTCCAGCCCCACAGTAATTATATATTGCTTTAAATTACTTTGGAGTGGCTCTCAAGATGTTGTCATCAAGGCTGTCATCTTAAGGGACAAGCTCAGACACAAGAGAAATAAGCTAAAGTGAGTCAGACAATGGTGGTGGCTGAGTTCATTTCATTGAGCTTGTGCAGTCATCTTGACCTCCATAAAAGTTCTCCATTTCAATTTCTATCTGCTGAGGAAAAAGCTACAGCCTTCCCCTTCTGAACTTTCTTAAATGGAGGAAAAGTAGGGAAGATTCATTTTTCTTTTACCCAGAAACAAGACAAACCCATCAATACTTTGACAATAAAACCCCATTTAGAATTTTTTTGTTGTTACCTGCCAGGTCATAAATGAAATTTCAGCTTGCCACTCATTTCATCACAGAGCTGACAACTTTTACCCATTCCTTTATTGCACATGTGAAGAGCAGTGTAGAGATCTGAAATTTACTGCTGGAATTTTTAATGTGGAAGTAAGCATGATTTAATTTATAGCTCTGGCTACTGCCCTTTTAAGCTGTGTCTTGGACAGGATCCTGTTCAAACACCCTTCTGTATTCTATTTTGTAGCTCTTCATCTCTAAACAATAATGTGCTTAGAAGTGAGATCTGTCAGAGAAGTAGTAATGGTGCATAGCAATGGTAAGCACTCTTTAAAAAATGTATTTTCTAATGAGATACTAAGAGAAGGAACAAAAATAGTATTCTGAATCTCTGATGGTCTTGTAATTGTTACATTTTATCTCAGAAATGAGACAAAAACGAAATCGTTTTGCTCCATTATACTTGGTAATTTGGCCTTTGAAATTAGAAAAATCTGGAGTAGTGTATTTTGTACCTTTCTATTATGAAATATTGTAGAGGCTCCATGAACATGCATAAAAGGAACACTACAGTGAGTGAGTTTCTGCTGCTGAGCATCTCCCTGTATTCAATCTGACAACTGAAAATATAAGGGGCTCTGAGGCTGCCATGATGCTCCATCATATCAATGACCCATGGATAAGGAGCTGGCACAGGCTCACTGAAGAGCTCTAAAGGAGCTGTAACAGCCTATCTTGTCAGCAGCCAGGGGCTGTGGATCAAAGTAGGAACTGAACCACACAGAATCCCTTCCTTGTCCCATGCTGTTCACCTCTTAAGATGGGAAGCTTTTCTACTTTTGGAAATACCATAATCAACAACTGTTGGTGAAACCAGGATGCCCTTTTCTCATAAAAACAACCTCTGTGGGCCAGCTAAGGAGATAACTGCTGCTAGGAGTGATGGTGGTGGAGGTTTATCCATTGCAAATGAGTTGGTGATCACTAAATCCTTCTGTTGCTGTAAATGGCCAAGTGCCCTTCCATGGCCACATCCCTGCTGCTCTGCAGCAATGTTGGCAATGACAGTCCCTTGCCAGGTCCCTCAGCCTGCCCAAGGACAGCCTGCTCCCTGCAGGGTCTGCTGCAGGCACCTGCACATGTGCGGGAGAACAAGACATTGCCCAGTGCTCCATCCAGGCTGGGTGTGTATAGAGGAAAGGCAAATGCTGAGCAGCATTGTCCTTCTGCACTGCCTTCCCAGGGCTTCTTCCTCTGGGAAAGCAGCATGACACTGCCAAGGAGCAGGCTCTGTGCATTTGTACAGTGGTACATCCCCCTTCACCATTCTTTGGGACTGCAGGGGGCTGGAGTGAGCAGTGGCTCTACACGGAATAAGCCAAACCTTGCAGAGCTGCAGCTGAGAGCTAATGAGTCCTGCAGGACCCAGACTGACTCAGTATAAAGCCAGATGGATTCCTTTGCAACTTGCATCCATACCACCAGTTCCTTCTGTTAATGCAATTATCCAAACCCACCACTACCCTGGATAAATGAGGGTTGGTCTTTAAGATAATAACCTCTCTGTCATGGCATTTTCAAGACATTTTAGACTCAACATAAGAAATTAGGTGAAATAGCAATTGCTCATTTAGAGTTTTATTGGGATCCACTTTAGATTTTTGTAATGAAAAAAACGTTTACCTTTGGCCACTACTGACCTGGAGTAGATCCAGCTCAATGACCTACATGGGAAAACATCTGTATCTGTTGCTGAGCATGAGCCAAACATTCCCTGCTGCAGTGGATTTACAGTCCCTAATCCTGGAAATAAATTCAGAGAAGCAGAGTTTTGTGACAAGGCTAATACTTGTTGAAGATTGTGAGGTTTCTGTGAGAAGCTGGGACCACAGTCAGGGCTTTCAGGAACAGAGCATATCAGTGCCAGGTAAATTCAGGATGCTGCAGAGTACTGTAAGATCCAAATCTCAGGGTTTTCAGGCACACAAAGTCAGAGCTACGCACTGCTGTATCAAAGTTTGATCTTTGCCATTTATGTCTTAGTGAAGGCTTGAATCTGCCCAAGTTCACAAGCTGATTTTGATTTCTAGTCACCTCTACTTGCTTCATCTGCCCTTATGGATCAGGTAACTGAGCCATGATCCTTCCCCTCCCCTCCTCTTTTTTTTATTTTCTCCTCTTTTTCTCAAGTTTAGTGGAAAAACATTCCAGATTCATAGCAGTCAGATTTTTATTATTTTCTGTTTTTTAAAATTTTCTCATTTATGAGACATTGTTAAATTAATGTCCATTAATCTAGCATCACTTAGAAACCTACTACGGAGGGAGAAAGAGATTGATCTTTCTGCAGCAGGGAATTCAGTCCATCTGTGCTAGTTATCTCTGCCACTCCTTCATGTTAAGATCTTTGTATATTATTTTCAATCAAAACCTTCTGCCCAGCTTTAGAACCCCTTTTGCATTTTTCTGGTTACAAACATTTCCTCTTTCTTTCGTTCTCTTTCTTTCTTTCTTTCTTTCTTTCTTTCTTTCTTTCTTTCTTTCTTTCTTTCTTTCTTTCTTTCTTTCTTTCTTTCCTTTCTTTCTTTCTTTCTTTCTTTCTTTCTTTCTTTCTTTCTTTCTTTCTTTCTTTCTTTCTTTCTTTCTTTCTTTCTTTCTTTCTTTCTTTCTTTCTTTCTTTCTTTTCTTTCTTATGGCCCTCAGTTAGTTCCACTATGCCTTGGAAATCAATGCACATTTACTCCCCTTCACTTCTTTCAATCACATTGCAGTTACATAAGAGATGTAACTATGGTTATAAAATGTCCTTTACTCTGAAAGAAGGAGTTTCAATACAATGGGACTAGGAGACCTTGTTTTTTATATCAAATAATTTGATGCTGCACTTTTTGCACTCCAAATCATAGGCATGCCCCATGCTTTTGTCTCCATCACCCCTTTTGTAACACTGTGTGAGAGCTGCTGCCATACCATTGTTAGCTATTCTGTAGCTTAAAATTTTCATGGCCAAAATTTACTTTTTTGCTTTTTTTTTTTTTTCCCAGTCATTTGGAGAGGGTGATCTCTTACCCCAAACAGCTTCTTTTTCTTATCATTGTTTCTACCTGAATCATTGTTCTCATCTGAGTTGTTGAGGGAGGTTGATGGTTTCTTGTATCAAACAATGCAGGTTCCATCATACTGGCATTTATGAAATGCCAGGATTGCAGTGTCAATCAAGCAAATAGTTCTGAAATATGGTGGTTTCATGTGTTAGGTACACACCCCTGCCTCTGTGCAGTCAACAAAAATTCAATATCTTTAATGAATAATAATGATCTTTAATGTTTTCAGCCCTTCTGTCCCCACAAGAGGTGCCTGAGTGCACTGTCCACTTTGCAGTGGGAAAGGAAGGGGAAATCTGGAGTCACAGAGGGAGTTCCCCATGGACCAGGCAGCCCCAACACACAAAGCCCTGGCTGCTGGAATATCCTCCCTCCCTTCTGATGTTTTTGTAGTCACTTAAGGGATTTGATTCTCAGTCCTCATTAAATTGAATGGGATGAGGGCATTCAGACATCTGAAGTTTGCTCTGAAAATCTCAGCTGTAAAAGACAGCTTATTAGGCCATTTCCCCCATATCTTACAAGCAGAAAAAGAAGATCCATTGTGAGTGAGAGAGACCAGGACTCATAATAAATAAGAGAAATATCTACTATTTTGTAATTCAATTGTAACTTCCTATTAAATTTAATAATGCATACACTTTAGCTTCATTTTGTTCTTATTAGGAGAAAAGAAATTGGTCCAGGCAAGCAAGCAAATAATTAAATAGAAACATTTTAAAAATGCATGAAAATTATAGAGCTTAAACATGTATCACTTTTACAGCAGCAGACATGATTTAGAATTTGAGTCCCTAAAAATGAAGCATTCTTCAAGCTTTTGAAAGCTCTCTAGGAATTCTACCATCAGAGTTTTCACAATGCCAGTACCTCTAGAGACATAAGGTTGTTTTTCCACAGTGCCCAGCATGGGCTTTACTAAACACAGGAACACCAAGGGAAAGTCCACACTAAGTGACAGAAAATACTACAGCATAGCACTGGAAATACTTGAGCTGCCTTTGAATTACCTGGGATATCAGCACTCTGCTCCTTAGTAGGCTAGTGGAAGACATACTGTTTTCCAGCTGAAGTAGCAACTTTTAAACACAACAAAAATCACTACAGTGCCCTGCAGTGATTGCCTGATGGACCAGCCCTACCCAAGCAGATCACATTTAGAGGCTGAAAATAGAGACATCCAAAAAGTCACTAAGCAAAATTCCAGGGCTCTCTAAGGGCCTTCATGCTACAAGAAATTTGCCTGAAGAGCTTGAAGTGAAGCCAATGGAGCTGATTTCAGCCAATTTTATCTTTATAAATACATCTAAGCCTGACCTTTTTTAGGCCTACTCACATTCACTGCCAAAGGATTTTCCAAGCATCACATATATATTTTTCACATATATTTCTCCTTCAGGCAGAAAGCTTTCTGTCCCCACACCTGACAGAAAGAACAGACAGAAAAAGTACAGGAACATTTAAATACACAGACAGAAATACACAGATAGAAATACCTACTCAATCTGACTGGCCTCTCACTCATATGTCTTTTGAAAACTTTCTTATTCTTTGCAAAAAATCCATTTGCGGTAGATAAACATTATCTGGATGTTCCAGATCAAATCACTGCCAAAAAAAAAGTCTTGACATTGAAATGACTAGAATTATCCTGTTAAGGAGAATTGAATATTAATTCTTTAATAGGTCTAGAACATCTTTTATATGCAGAATACAAGAAATGCTGTTGCAAGGACAGAAAGGCAAGCTACAGGAGAGGGAATCTTTGCTTCTTCAATGCTGTCTCTGCAATAACTCTTCACCTTGACAGCTGAAATAAACTTTACAGTATCAGTATTTCTCTTTATTTCCTTTCCTCTGCTGGGGAACATTACATTAAATCCCCATTCTACCCACTGATTTCAAGTCCCTGTGGGAAAGGACAAAAACCTATGATTCCTTCTGCTTTAAAATAATTTCTGTTCTGCTGCCAGTGGCCCTATATGGTATACAAGCACTTGGCCTGAGCTGTTAAGCTTTGCCTCTGAGTCTTGTTTTCCTCAGGAGTTTGTGGTAAGGGGGGGGTCAGCCTCTTCTCTCAGGCTACTGGGAATAGGATAAAGGGAAATGGCCTCAAATTGCACCAGGGGAGGTTCAAGCTGGATATTGGGACAAATTTCTTCACTGTAAGAGTGGTTAAGCATTGGAACAGGCTGCCCAGGACAGAGGTTGAGTCACCATCCCTGGAAGTGCTCTGAGAATGAGCAGACTTGGCACTTGGCAGCGTGGCTTGGTGGTGTTGGCCAAAGGCTGGACAGAGAGATCTTGGAGGTCCTCTCTAATCTTAGTGGTTCTATGACTGTTTGTAGACATGTCTGTGCTAATTTGGGTCTGGAGGCATCCCTCTGCAGTATAGAAAGTCTAGGAGGTTTTATTTTAAATGGCAGGGAATGGAAGCACCAGAAATTAGTGACTACTGCTGGCCTTTGATGTGTTACTAATTTGGGTAAGATGGAGTGATTGAAGGCAGCTAATACAAGTACCATAAGTAGGTCAGGAAAAACAAATATCCAAAAAAGCCAAACTAACTTGATTCTTTTCAAGAACCTCCATAGCAGACAGGGAAGAGGAAGCATTGATATTACTTAATGCTGCACAAGAGGGAAGAAAAGTGGTGTGAGGTCAGAGTGAGATATGTGGCTGTGTGAAAGACTTGCTCAGCAGTGGAGACAGGGGGCTGGAAGTGGTGTAGGTGTCTTTTAACAAGGAAGGATCTGCACAGCAGAGCCAGGTGTACTGTACATTGTACTGCACTGCTGGAAGACAGATTTGGTTTCAAAAGAAAGTAAGTGTAATTGCAATATTTGCTAAAGGCAGCAAGGGCAGCAGGCTGACCACTGAGAAAGGGGAGAGTCTAATTTTGGGGCAGAAGCAACTGCACAGGACAGAAAAATTATCTGTGAGATTGTTGTAACTAGGGGTGAAGTCAAAAGCCTTCCTGTTGGATCCACCCTTTTGTTCTGCTCTGCTCCTTCCCTCAGTGACACTGTGCTTTAATGCTGTAGGATGCCCAGTTTTGAATGGCTATTTCCTAGTGAGCACAGAGGTTCTGGGAATAAAAAATAGCCCTTGATTTAGTGCCAAAATCTAAAAATCACTTTGAATTTCCAAACAGGTGAACATTATTCATGGCAATCCATGGCCTGAGCCTGAAATAGAGCATGACATGACTTCCTGTCTCAGCCTTGCAGTGGGGACAAACCACATGAGAATGACACAATCAAAGGTGAAAGAACAAAAACATAAAGCCATGGCTCCAGCATTTCATAGCCTGGAAAGCAGATCACAGGGAAATCCTTTTTAACCATCACAGCAGGAACAATATTTCCCTGTATTTTATCAGCCCAGTGAGAAAATCAGGACAACCTCTTTGCATTGGCAACATGCCTTGCCACCACCTAAGGCTGTGGTTGGCTCAGAATATCAGCATGTTTGGAGCATTCTGCAGAAAAGCCAATTTTTAAATGACATAGGGTCATTTAAAATTTAAACTGCCCTAGAATAAATGGAACTCTTACCATATATTTAAGTGAGTTTTAGATTAAGACAAAGGGAGCTAATTAATTTATCCCAGAGCCTTTGGAAACCTTCATTTAGAGAATGTTTATCAATGAAAGTCCATTGATAAAAAGGACCCAGAGACCTGGATTGTTGGTTGGATATATTTCCTTATATACTGTGAGGATGCTGGTAGAACAATGTCTGGTCTTTTGAGCCCACATTCAGGTATTTGTTTACTAAAGAAACTGGCAGTTTTATTATTAATTTGTTTTGGTTTTTTATGTAGTTTGTGTCATTATGAATCCAATGTTCTCCCTTAATGTTGAAATATAGATTTTAAAATAGGGCAATATTTAAAAATTTAGTTCATTAACAATGAAGAATGTACTAGCAAAAGACACAAACATATATCTCTATGGGAGAATTAAAATTACAATAATATGCCTTTTTTGTTGCATATTCTGGAGTTAGAATGAAGAACAGAATTATTCCAGTTTCAGGTGCAAAACGAATGCATCAGCATGTGCCCTGAAAAATGCACTCACATTAAAAAATAAACTGGAAACAAAATTTGGAAGGCATTTGTTCTAATTTTAATAAGAAGAACTTAAGATTGAACCTTTTTAAGATAGAAGTGTCACTAATCACCTATGACTTAAAAAAAGATATTTTTTTTCCATTAAGCAGAGAAGCCTGTGATGACGTTTGTTGCCTCTGCAGTTCTGGAAGCAGCAGGATCTGGAGTCAGTATGTCTGGTAGCTATGCCAGTTCATAGGGACATCAATCAACAGCTTGCTGACCTCAAAATTGCCTGTCCTTTAGCCATTTCTATGCTCTCTGCAGATTTATTCCTTACCATATTTTATCTGGTCCAGACTAACTACCTGTTCTGAGTGCACTGGTTAAAGATGAGCCTGATTCACAGCCCAGCAGATTATTGTTCTCCTGATTTTCATTCCATATTTTTTGTCTCATATATATTGTTTTCTTTGGCTTTTCTTTCACTCACCATGCTGTTTTCTCTGATGCACTTTTGTAAGGTGGAGCTTTATATTTGACTATCCAGTCTAGATTTACACTGGATTTTGTCAGCACAAGCCAGGAGCAGGACTGAGATTCTGACCTACTCAAGGACTTAATACTTTTTCCCACTGAGTCCCTGCCACACTGCAGCAAGACAGTAAACAAGTGTGTTTTAACAGTGAGTTCTGATCCTCCTCTTCTCTTAGTTTGTGCTTATCCAGCAACTACAGACCCTAATTTCCCCAGTGAGAGGATGGGGGCAGCCTCTCTCATCCCTACAAACTCATGGGAGTGCCACAGTCCTGTCTGCTTCTCTGCAAGGAGTGCTGAAGGAGCTCATTTTAGTTTTTTTCAGCTGTTTTAGTAACTTCCTTGATTTAAGACTTAGTTCATGCTGACAGAATAGACAGATCTGGAGGTCTTAGGTTGTGCTATAACTTGTCTCCTTTCTATAAGAAGGGGTAAAAAAAAACCAGCAGTGCAGAGTCCTTAAATAGCATAAAGAGTTAATTATAATTTCTGATTTAGGTGTTAAAGGGAAATACCATCAGTGAACTATCTGTGCTTCTGAAAGAATAATTTGGCATAGCAGTTTTTAAAAGACTGAGATTGCAGCATTTACAGTTGTGATTTTTCAGATAAACACTTTATCTTCCTCCTCACACATTGCTAGATCCACAGTCCTTTTCACACCCATAATATGGGCTCAGCTTTGTTAATCCTTATTGTTGCTTCCAAATAAGACTCTGGTGAAAGCTACCTGGCATTTTGGTATTTAGGAAAAGCAATCAAAGAATTAAACAGATACAAAAGTCTGCAAGAATTGTATTTAAATGAGGGATTTTATAAGAAAGCTTGGTGATTGTAGAAATTGCAAACTCTGCTGCCAGCAATTATTAAATCTTCCATTGCTTTGCTCTATTCAAGGCAGAGTCAGAGAAGGAATTATTCTAGTTATGAGTAGATGGATATTGCCTCATCCCTTCATCAGAATGGGGTTACCAAGACAAAGCAAAGCAGAGAAATCATGGTGGGGTTTAGAAATACTGAGAATTAGCATCTGTGAAGTTTTAAGAAAGTGAAAAGCATTTCAGGTTCAAATGTGGAAAGAGTAAGGCATGATTTAAAAATTGCAAATATCAATGGTATATTCTTCATTTTCTATAAAGTAGGAAAAACATTTTGCATTCAACTCTATTAAATAGGTTTCACCACTTTCAGCTTTTGACAGCTTATGTTCCAATGTAATGTAGTTTAGATTAAAACAGAAATGTTTGACAGATTCATTCCAGTACTCAGATGTACAGTGAAAAGTCACTTGTGCCTTTGCATACGGTGGGATTTGGAAGAAATAATTTATACAGAAAGCAATTGAAACCAGAAATATCTGCATTAAACTGGTAAATGAAATAAGGTCTTGGTACTGCCATCCAAAAGCAAGTCCTGCCCAGGCTGTGGGAGTTATATTTCAGGATGACATAAAGGGCGTTTTTTTGTGTTTCATTTCTGTTACATGGTTGTATGTTGCTGTGGGAACTGGACTAAGTATCCTGATGGACATTGGGCCTTCCATGCTGACCAGTGGGTGCTCAGATCCTACATCTGTTGAGAAAAAATTGGAAGTCGATTACAGTGGATTTTACCAGGGATATAGGATCTGCTCCCACTTGTTTTTCACTGATTAACTGCACTGATCAATTAAACCAAAGTGTCAATTTAAATTTGCCATTTTATCAGGCTTTGAGGGAGATTTAATCTGGAAATGAGCACACAAACAAATGCACAAAAAAACTCCACAGTGATAGTTGCAGAAATGGCCCAACATCCATCCAAGTGGAAATTGAGGCTCTTAGAGAAGCCAATGGAGTCCTTTGCCATGATATGATGTAAAATCCCAGCTGTTCATGTGCAGAGCTTCCTAAGACAGATGTTATGATTCTGATTCTTGACAAGCGTTTCTGGAGTTCACCATTTGAATGGCAACAGATTTGTGCTTTAAAAACCCATTAGCATGAGTTAACTTAGAATTTAAGGCATGTTCTTTCAAAACATATTTATTATGAAAAAGAGAAAAAATAGGCAAAGAAGGGAAGGCAGAGATGGTATGAAATTGCATCAATATATTTTAATAGGTGGTAATCTAAATGTGAAATATTACAGTCTTGCATCTGTAATTCAAATGACCTTACTGTCACATTGGCATCCTGCCAATTTAGTTCTAAACCCAAAATTTAAAAACCAATGTTGAGTAAAAGAAGATGAACTATCAGTCATTACCTCATGGATTTATTTATAACTGAATTCAGTTTTCCAAAAATATGGCAGGCAAAAGGGCAAATCCCATCCTGGGCTCATCAAACCCAGCACGACCAGACAGGCAGCAGAGGTGATTCCCTCCTGTGCTCAGCCTCAGAGCCCTGTGGGCAGGGCTGGGCCCCAGTTCAGAAGGATGTGAAGGTCCTTGAATGTGTCCCAAGGGAGGCAACAAATCCAGTGGGAGGCTGGGAGTCATGTCCTGTGAGGAGCAGCTGAAGGCTCTGGGCTGGTCTGCTTTGGAGCAGAGGAGGCTGAGGGGTGACCTCGTGGTTCTCTGCAGGGAATGGGAGGTGCTGAGGGTTCTGGCTGGTGTTCAGTGACAGAACATGTGGGGATGATCCAAAGACTCAGTGTTGATATTGGAAAGCATTTCTTTACTGAGAGGGTAGTCAAAGAGTGGAACAAACTTCCTAGAGAGGTGGTCAATACCCCAAGCCCATCCCTCTAAGAGAAATTTAGGCAATAGAGTTAATAACATGCTTTAACTTTTGGTCAACTGTGCAGTGGTCAGGCAACTGGACTAAATGGTTATTGTAAGTCCTTTTCAACTGACCCATTCCATTCCATTCCATTCCATTCCATTCCATTCCATTCCATTCCATTCCATTCCATTCCATTCCATTCCGTCACAAAGAATTTCAATTACACAGAGACCTCACAACTGGACAGACAAAGTGAACATTTTTCTTAAATTTCTAAGTTTGCTTCTTCTTTTGGCCGCTTTTCATATGAATGGCTTTCCACCTGGAAAGTGTTAATTTAAGGTTTGCAAGCTCCAAACCTGCAAGAAAGACTGTTTTTTAAGGTGGAGCAGCATTTGAATTTAAATTGCTCACAGCCCCTGGAGTTAATAGCCTCTTTCACCCTGTAACCATTTTGGCTGTGGTGTCAGAGGCATTACAACGTGACACATAACACTGAGTCTGCAATACTAATGGGCACCACTATACTGCCCAAGCCATATTTCTCTCTTGCAGCAGTGTTAATAAAGCAACTATGGAAGCTATAAACTGCAAGAGGGGAAAGTTACAACTGTGCAATGTTTCAGTGAGGAATTTGAGATGGCCATAACAGTTCCACAATCTATCAGTCATTTCTGTAAACAGGAAAAAAAAAAATCAAAATCATGATGATATGTTCTGAAGATTAGAAAAACCTCTCAGTCTTTGGAGTGAGCAGTAACCTTTGAGTTACTGCTAATTTGTCTACCTGGCAAGTTTATCAACCTGCTGAGGCTGAAGATTGAGAGAAGCAGATCTTTAAGGAAAAGTTTAAAATATTTTGAGTGTTCATTGCTTTATTGACAGAAAGTTCTTACCTTTCTAGGGCAGAGAGAGACAAGGCTGAGGCTGTGCCCTAGAGCTGCTGAGCTCTGGCTGGGGCTGGCTCTTCCTTGGGAGTTACTGCATCCAGATAACCTGCAGCTCCTGCCTTGCTCTGCAGTAGTGTTGCTAGGCAATTGCTAAGGCTGTTTTTGCTCCAGGCTAGATGATCTACCTGTTTACTGCACTAAACTGTGGGATTTAGGGATGGATTATGCCAAGCCTGGGTAGCGAGCCCTGGCTGCTCCTTGTGGATGTGCAGAAGGATACCTGCCCTGGCAAAGGTCAGCACAGCTCTCACACCTCTCACCTTGGGTAAGAGCCAGGCTGCAGCAGGAGACCCCAGGGCCACAGGGAGGGATTTTCCCTGTGGATGTAACTCCTCAGGATGAACACTGGGATTTCTTCCTCTGAGAGCAGCTGTCACAGGCCAGCACCTGGGTGCAAATATTGGTGTCATTTAACAAGGACCAATTGTTCTGTCTGAGTTTTTTTGGGACTTATGGCTGATTTTGTTGTTCTAATGTTTTATCCAGTCGTTCTAGTCATACCTAAAACAGTTTTCACGTAAATAAGCAGACGTCTTTTACGCCATAGAGAGTAGCTTATATTCCTTTAGTGATTAACAGCATTTTCTGAAAAGAATTTAAAGCAGGGCCAGGTTGGTCAGATCTACATTCAACCACTGATGGCAGTACTCATTTTTCTACTGCCAAGGCATTGCCCTGGACTAGCATCTGCCTTACAGATAGATAAATGGGATGTGACTATCCCTCAGTCCTGAAATCCCAGTAGAAGTTTTGATAAAATTTAATCTGATAAATTGGATTCAAGACATCTGGGATTAATTCTCAGTTCAGGTTTTGCTGGATATCTATCAAATGAGCCTATCAGGCAAAGTTCTGTGCACTCTCAGGTAGCTCACTTAATCTGCTTTATGGTTTGGTTCCTCTGTGAAATAAGGCTAGTACCTTTTAACTACCTTAGAAGAGGAGTCAAAAAGCATTACTGAATATGAACTGTTCAGATGCTTAGAGAGCTGTGAGACAGAGGAGAGACTATCAGCATTTTTTTTCTTATTTAGTACGGTGATATTTTCCAAGGGAGTGTTCAGTTATCAAATTTAATTCTGGAAGAAATATTTCACATGGTCACATCATTCTTTATCAAATCAGTTCTTTATAGTCCCCTTCTAGGAAGGCTGATTTTAGAGAGCTTTCACTTAATGTAGTTGATGTCCTGCTTGGTGCTTCATCACTTCTCCCCACTCCAAGTTTTCAAGTAGTTTTCATTTCCCCAGTGAATTATCATGATCAGTGGTGAGAGCTGAGGAGATGCAACAAGGCAGAGATGCTTCCTCTACCTCGAGCCATGAGTTTGCAATTTTTTGCTTTCTATGTGATTGCTACAAAAGTTGATTCAATTAGAAGTAGAAAGATCAGGCATCTATGTGAAAGGAAGTGAAATGAATGTTCACAAAATTAGTACTTTGGGGGCTTTTGACAGATTTATGTAGGCTCTTTGCATCTGGGCATTGTCTACTTCAGTTTCAAAATATTTCTTTTACAGAACCCATTGCAGTTGCTTTACTGGGCTTTTTATAGGCTTGTGAAAAGAGCTAGCTGTCAGAGCTCCAGCTTGCATCCTCCTGTTCCAAAAACAGGTATAAGATCAGCCCAGAAGGGATGCAGAGATGTTGCTTTGGCAGTGTTATTCCTGAAGGAAAGCTCAGCATCACAGAAACTATTTTTGACTTGCCTTAGCAGGCTTCAAGTGATGGAGATGGACACTGGCTGTGAAACAGACTGGTACCAGTATATTCCTGGTATTGGACATCTCTGCTGATGGGCAGATGTTGTTTGCTGTCATTCTCTCTGTCATAACACCATCCGTGTATCTCTACCAAAATAATTTTTAGGGTTATGCAGGCAAGAAATTATTCTTTTGGGGATCAGGCCAATGGCCTTTGTGTTCTGACCACTAAGAATACCACTAATTAGTTTCAAAGAGGACAGCAGTATCCTTAATTTACAGGATTATTAACCAGTAACAGGTCTTTAGCATTTGCTGCTCTTGGTGCCAAGCAATCAGGCAAGGGGAATGGGCAGAAACTGATACACAGAAATTCCGCTTGAATATGAGTAAGAACTTGTTACTGTGCATGTACAGACCATTAACTGCTACAGATTGTGGATATCTCACTGGAGATATTCCAGAACTGTCTGGACACATCCTTTGCCATGTGCTCTGAGCAGGGAGGTTGGACCAGACGGCCCCACTGTGGTCCCTTCCAACCTGACCCATTCTGTGACTCTGTGAAACATCAGAGATATTTCAACACTTGTTGTGTTGCTGGACACACACCAGGTAAGCCTGATGTAGAACTGGTCCTGTTGCTGCACCCTGGATCACCAGATATTACAGAAGTTTTTTTCTCATGGCTTACAGGTGACAATTTTTCCTTCTGCCAACTCCCCTTCTTCTCAAATGCCCTCCACAGACCTTACAAAGCTTTTTCTCAAGTAGTTTTCTCTTCTTGGTTTTATCCCCCCATCCCAGTCACATCTCTCTCAAAAGGCACATTGATTTTTCCTGTACCAGATTCCATGTTCATCCTACAGATGCATTCTTTTCTAAGTTATTTTAGTGGGGTTTTGTCTTTGGAGTAAACTACTTGCATTAGAATTGCTTTTGCGTATTACAGAAGTTGGTCTGAAAAAGAGTTCCTGTTTTACTCACTTGTGAAATTATGGGTAAATGAGGAGAGAGCTCTAAAAATGCACACACGTATGGAAAGCCTGAAGAAAGGGAGTGATTTGGTGGGCGGGAGAGGGGGGAAATTAGGGAGTAATCAAGTGCCACTGAGAAATAAGGAATTTAAACTGGCTGTTGATTATACCAGAGTAGTTCGACAAAAGAAGCAATAGAAAGTCTGCTCATCACAAGCAGATCATATCTGACAAAATGAGAGATAGTGAATAAATTTGTTTATCTCCTTGCCTGTTCAGCCAGAATTTATTCTCTCTAAATTAAAGCATAGAAGGTGGGTATGGCAACAACTGTTTTGCTTTGAGCTCCTTATATTAGATAGTGATAAAGACATCTCTAGAGTCTGCAAGAATAGCAAAAAGTGGGCAGGTTCCCCATTAAATGGACAGGATATACCTCAAAAAGCACTTCTTGTCTCTTCATTCACTGTTAGAAGACCTGAGGAAAATTAGTCATTTTGAGGCACCCCACCAGATCAGGGCCAGTTTACTGGTATGACCCAGCACCACTGCACCTCAGATCTTACCCATCAGATGTGCCTTTTCCTCATGAGCATGAAAAATTTTGTTAAAGCTCTTTTCCAGCAAGGTCATTTGAACATGTTAAGGATGATTCAGCAAAGCACTTAATTGCATGTCTCAGCCTATCCCTAATTAGTAGAGATCTTAAATTCTTGTACAATCCTAAGCATATCCTTGAAGTTCTCTCACACACATACCCAAACTGCTGAGTATGCCTGAGGGAAAGCAGGTAAGTTGAGCCAGTGTTTCAGTAGCAGGCCATGTAAATGGCCAAAGATACATGATATCTTTGGTAAAAACCACAGCTGAACCTACAGCAGCAGAATTTCTTCTTTATTCTATAATCACAAAATTACCATTCCTAAATACTTCCTAAAACTTCACCCCCTTTTCACTCTTCTACTGTATAGATGTGAGTTTTCTCCATCTTCCTGATACTGGAGTATTGTCTGCACATCCCTGGGTGTTTTGTGCTCAAGAATGTTTTGAAATACAAATGTTTGAACTATCTTTGAGAATTTGTTTCTTTTCACTGCACTATATTGAACTTGACTGCCTTGTGTTGCACTCTGAGAATGACTGACTTTCTTTTTCTCAGGCTTCTGGAGTTCACTTTTCCAGGGTTAGGAGGTCACTAGCATTGGATTTTTCCACTTCAGAGTTCCTGAATTTCTGCAGGAGGGAACACAAAGTGTTAATAGTGAAAATTGCTCAATATTGTCTGGTGTTCTGATGGATGGCAGTATCCTTGCTCTTGGTACAGCAAAACACTTCAGCTGAAGAGGTTTTAAAAATCTATTTTGTCTGCTTGAATACACGAGTTCTGTGGTAATGAACAGCTTTCTCACCAAGGTCAAATCAGACTAATTGCCACTAAGCAGATTTGTTAGTGAAAACAAGGCTGTATTATTTGATAAGAGAGTAAGGATTGGGGTTATCCTGCATCTTGCTTGTTTTGGTATACATTGAGAATTTGCAGGGAACTGGGAGGTCTATTCCTTTTTCTTTTGCCCTTCCCATTGACAGTGTGGGCACAGCCTGCATTTTGTACTGGCAAAGGTCCTGCCATCACCAGTGTCCACTTATACAAATCACAGTCAGGAGCAGCCCAGTGCCATGAATAGCCCTCAGACACCTGAGTCTCAATCAGCTTTTATTTTATTTATGACATTTGTTTTGTTCCATACCCATACTCTGGCTGATTGCCTGTGACAAGTACTACAGATATCCTCCACCCTTTTTCTTCCAAACCTGGCATGTCATTTGCCTTCATAAAAAAAATTGTCACCTTTATGTGAAGCTGCAGAGATTGGCTATGGCAAGAGATGGGATGATGGCCAGAACCACACTGCTGTTCCTACAGGTGTTAGATGTCTTGTTTCAGAGTTTTATTCATTCAACATGGGTTAAAAATTAGTATCAGATATATGGTAAAGTGGATTTCTTTTCCCATTTTGGTGGTTAAAACCTGAGGGTGCTGGGGTTTTTTGGTTTTGTTTTTTCTCTTTTGTTGTTTCTGTAGCTTAGAGTGTAATCCACATTCTGGAAGGAGAGGTTATTTTCACTTGAGTGCTTTTGCAATTGAAGGAATGATCTTCTAGACCTCTCCTGTTCTCTTCCCCTCCATGGTGTAGTTCTGGCCATTTTTGATCCTTTGTACATTTGCATTGCTGTTGTCTGCATAGATGACTTAAGCTGAGGTTTTGTGGGCACTTCCAGATGAAATATTTCCAGAATTACCTGAAAATGCAAAGACTGAGTACAGGTGCAGCTGATCTCGTCCGTCTTGCATTCCCAGTGTACCTACATACCCACCCTACAAGCAGAGAATCAGAGTTATTTTGGGAAGTCTCTTTGAGCATCCTTGCTTAAGCTCTGCCAGTGCAGCCTTAACCTTCATTTCTGACTGGGGATGTCATTCTGGCATTGTGTGGTATTGCTTTCACTGCCCTGCATTATGTGTTGTACAAGGGAATTCCTTACATGTTTTTGAACAGTACAGCCCTGTGACTGGGACAGGGAAATGACTGCAGCCTGATTCTTGGAGTATTTGGAGCAAATCACTAAATAATTGTCACAGTTGCTCAGCTAAGCCATCTGAGGTGAGTTGTTTTAACAACATGGTTTTAAGCCTGAGATGTTTCCGAAATAATTTTATTTAATGAATGAGACAAAAGGCACCACTCTACTGCTCCTGAGATCCCTGTGGTAGGAGTGAGTTTATGTTTATAACTCTGGTTTTCATGGGTGACAGCATGAGGCTCCATGTGTTGGCACCTTTGCAGATCTAACACAATGGAACACTCTGGTGACAATCTCTGGTGGTTCCTCTCCCTGAACTGTAGTGAGGCTCAGGGCAAGGAAAGCTCTCTCAATATACTCCTGTCCTTCCTGCCTCTCCTCCCAGCTGGGAAAGTGATTTTTGCATAAGAAAGAATGTCTGTCTTGCAGAAATCTGTGCTGCAGGCCTATTCTCCCTTTCTATTTTTTTTAGCAAAGACAATTCAGAATTGATTCAAAGCAGAACCAAACTCACATGAGTAGCATAGGGGGTTAGAAAGCCACAGTAAGAGCTTACCCAGAGCAAATTAATTTGAGGATCTACCTCAAATGAAGTAAATGAACCTCAGAAATGGTATGGAATTAAATTACTGCAAAATTTCTTCAGGCTTAATCATTAAAGGTCCAATTAAAAGAACATTATTTGGCAGTACAGTGTCCCATTACCATGTAAAATATATCAGGCTTGGACTTCCTTCCTTCCTTCCTTCCTTCCTTCCTTCCTTCCTTCCTTCCTTCCTTCCTTCCTTCCTTCCTTCCTTCCTTCCTTCCTTCCTTCCTTCCTTCCTTCCTTCCTTCCTTCCTTCCTTCCTTCCTTCCTTCCTTCCTTCCTTCCTTCCTTCCTTCCTTCCTTCCTTCCTTCCTTCCTTCCTTCCTTCCTTCCTTCCTTCCTTCCTTCCTTCCTTCCTTCCTTCCTTCCTTCCTTCCTTCCTTCCCTCCCTTCTCTTTTTCCTTCCCTTCCCTTCTCCTCTTCACCCCATTCCTCCTGTTTCTCTTTCCCCATGTCCTTCCCTCCCTTGGTGTCTCTCAGCAGCCTGTGCAGAAAGAAAAATTGTTTTATTTTGATTGCAGAACTGCAGTTTCCAACCTGGGGTTTGCAGACCCTCAGGGTTACTTGTAGGAAGGGGAAAGTATGAAAAGGAACTAGGAAAAGCAAATTGAGGTACTAAATCCCTGTATGATAGCTATGCCCCTGAAAATAAAATAGAACCTTCAAAAAATAAAATAGTTGGAAGCTACCAGAAAAGAAGGAATTATTACAAGAGAAAAACATCAGGGGGTTTGGAAGGTCATTATGGTCAAATATATAGTGTAGGTAAAATTCAGAGAAAATCTGTTCAGCATTAAAACAATTTTAGATCAAAGGAATAACATAGTACCTGAGCTGTAGACAGTCAGTGGAATTAAACTTTTGAACCTCTCTAAGACTTCCCTGTCATTTTATATAGCCAGAAAAAAACCCCCAAAAAACCTAGTTTCTTCCCTGCAGAAAATTGACAGAAGTTCATTAATGAATTTGAACTCAAATATTAAAGCTCTGAAACACCATGTTTTTGCTTATGTAGGAACTTTCATTCCAGTGGAGCTTAAAATGATTTATGGACAAGCATTTCATAGGGCACAGGTGGCATCAGAAGCCACATTTCACACAGCTGTATCTGGTGCAGCCATAAATAATTCAGCAAAAATATTTAAGTTGAATTTTTAAGAGCTTCACAAACAAGTGATTTGTTTACAAAACACAGAAAAACTGCATGAATATGCCAGCTCTGGAAGTGACAAATTCTTCATCAGGTAAAGGCACAAGGATGCAGAACAAAAATTATTTGCAATTCAAACACAGAAGCATTATATAATTAAAGCACACAGGTTTTAGTCAGGGGAATCTTTGTATGCCTGTGCATGCAAAACTGTCCAGCACTTCTTGGAGGAGGCCACCAGTGTCCCAGCTGTTTGTCTAAGGCACTGCAATTTAATAGTATTTGCTCTTGAGGAAAGGTCTCAGGCTGTCTGCATAGACAGGTTTAAAGGAACATCACCTCCCCCAAAAACAAAAAAAATTACTCCAGAACAAAACCCCAGATCATTTCACTGCAGATGCTTGCCACACCAGGGGATGGAAGAATCATTGCTTCCTTGCTTCCCACCCTTACCCCTAGGAGTGGGTAAAATGCTGGCTAGCTTTAGGGCCACAGATTCTAAATCCTTTTGGATTTGAAAGCTAAAGCCAAGCAAAGTTACCGGCCTCCTGAAGTTGGAGCCTTCTTGTCTGATTCTCTCAGAATTTTCTGTATAGCTGTCACATTAACAGATTTTTTTTTCTTTATTTTGCCCAAAGCAGAGATTCTTGTGTAATCATATAACTCAAGGAGCTGGGGCTTTAGAAAAATGCTGAATATTATGTTATACTGCTGCAATTTGTCAGAAGAATTGCTTCTCGCTTCTCCAAGCTATTGAGATCTACAAGGTTCAGTTTAGATTATCCAGAATAAATTGTCCCTTGACTGACAAGCCAAAAGAATAGCTCCATGATTAGTGTTTTGGGACAACCTTACAGTAGGATTTCCCTTCCTTTGCCCTTGCCTGTGCATGCAGCCTCACTCAGCTCTATCCAGCAATCAGTTAATTCCTGTACAGAGATTCTGCCCAGCCACGAGCTGGGGTTGTGGGTGCACAGCTGCCTGCAGCAGTGGAAATGTGTGCAGTGAAATAAATACTGTGTTTCCTGAAGCACAGTCTCACCAGTGTACAGAGTGATCACCTTTGGCTCTTTTCTATACCCTCAGTGTCCGTGTTAGGCAGAGCCTAAATTTGGAGCTGGGTGCAGTTGCAGAGGGTGTATGGAAACCAAAACTCTGACACTGCAGTGCCAGGGGACATTACACAGGGCCACTTCCACTGTGTCAACATCTTTTATCCTGTCAGAGCAGTGGAAAAACCCTTCCTGTAATGGCAAATCAGCCTCTTTCAGTGCAATCCCAGCACTGTCTCCAGCTGCACAGGTCCACCCTCCCCACCCAGATCCACACTGATGGGACAGAGAGAGCCCAGTGAGTCCCTAATGCCATCATGGGGAGCCTCACCAATCTGCAGACACTCATTTAATTGCCTGCCTTTGTGTTTCCAGAGGGGAGCATTTCTATCCAAGGAGTGCTCACATCACTGCAGTGGGGAGCCAGGACTTGTCAAATCTGCTGTGGCTGCTGGTGACTCACGAGATGTCCAAGACAAGCAGCTTAACTTTCTTTTTCCTGTGTTTCTGTTTTCAAAGAAACCACTTCTCAGCTGCACACCAGGGGGCTGTTGTGAGTTTGAATTAATTTGAGGCTTCCAAATTAAAATTTCTGCAATACAGCAATTCATTTCACCCTGTGAGGAACATCTCAGATCCGCTGACTCTTCCTGTGGAGGCACCTGTTTCTCTCCAAAGCCAGCTCAGCTAACAAGCTCAGGCATTTCACTGACTCTGATGAGCTGTCTCTGAGTGTTAACTCTGCTCTTTGCAGGTCTTAGGGCCCCACAGGCAGCAAACAGAATCCTAACTTGCATCACATGGGAAGTTAACTGAATATTGTGAGCAAACCCTATTTCCAGCAAGCACAGCCCTGCTGCTGTTGTATTTATGCTCTGGCTTAAAAACATTCAATTGAGGATGTCATTAGGGGGTTAATGGAAGCATTGTGCTTAGAAAGTCTCTCTGTAAGCTGGGCTAGCCTCCTTACCTTACTGTGTGATCAAACTCATTATTTTCCAGCTCCTGCAGGGATTGTAAACAGTCAGATTTGAGCAAATGAGCTGCAGATGTATTTATATCAGGACAATAACGTGAGGGGGGTTCACAATGGCATGCTATGGTCTGCTCAAGAAATAATGTAATTAAATTATTGTTTACAGAAAGAAAACTAGCACTTCTGAGTAGATAACATTTTTAAGCTTTCTTGAAAAGAAACTTGAGTCTGGAGCATCCTTTAAAAACAGAAATTAGAGGCCAAACACTGGATGAGAAAGCAAGAATAGAGAAATGTCATCTCCAGAATTTGATTACACATTGCACATACCCCTCACACACATACAATTATACCTTGTGTGTGTGCAGATCTTAGGTAGAATGAGACCATCTGCATTTTCAAGGCATCCATCACTTCATGTTGTCTGAGGAGAGGATTGTAGCAAGCAACTACTAAACACACAATTTCCCAGCCTTCAGGAGACTGAGTTTACCTGAACTGGACATAAAAAACGGGCGCAAGATGACAAATAGTGTCTTCATGTTTTGAATGAGGGAATGCATAGCTCAAGGGATTTTTGGTTTTGTTTTTCTTTCATTTGGGGAGGACTGGAGTGGGGCAGGGTGACACAGGAGTTTGGGGATGGGGGGAGAATTTTATTTCAATTTATTGTCTATGTGTAAACAGCTAGTGACATTTGAGATGACCCAAAGTATCAGTATGGGATGCCAAGTAGGACACAGAGAAAATCTCCCATTACAGCACTGTGTCTGTGCAAATAAACCAAGCCCTAGATCTCCAGTAATGATAAGGGGAAATGTGTTACCTTGCCTAAACATAGGGTATACACCTGAGCACAACCTGTGTTAAGCCTCAGAGTTAACCCTGCCTTGATGTTTGTATTTTGTTTGGGATTGTTATGTCAAAGAAAGATTGATCATTTCCATAGTCACAACTCATAACAACTGGGTTACTACTGTGAACAGGTAAAGAGTGCTGAGTGACTTCAGGGGCTCCTCCTCCCTGCCAGTTCTCCTGTTTTAGAGCTGTCACGACACAGGAGAGCTGTGTTGTGACCATGCTTGAACACTGTGCAACTGTTCAATTTTCCTATTTTAGCTTCTGTACAACATCCTAGACAATCTCTCCAACTGTGGATGCCAACCCCCAAGCACTTGACAGCTTTATCCACTGGCATTTAGACTGAATTGAAACATGTGCAAAGCTTGGCCTCTCTCCAGAGGCAAAGTGGAGAGCCACCTCCACCACCATAGGCTGTTTGCATCTTGTTCCTGTTTCAGGAGGAACTTGGAGGCCAGGAAAAACATGAGTCTACTATGTAATCTCTGTGCTCAGTTTATGCAACCCAAACCACTCATCCCTGTTGTGCCTTTAGCAGCTGGGACTGTAAACCCTTGTTTCTCATCAGACTTCATGAGAAGAATGTCTGCTGTAGGTCACCTCCTATCTCCACTGCCATTACAACATTGCCCCTGCTATCTATTGCCCTTTTTCTCTTCTCAGAAAACATTTGGATGTGCCATTTTTTTTCTTCCCAATGTCACTTTGATCAACCCTCCAGTTTTCATGCTCAGATTGTGTTTTACTCCTCAGAGTGGAGAGATCCAACACTGCTAATACAGCAGTTGTGTATGTTGGAAGAGTGCAGAGAGCAGACTGCAAAACATGTTACATACACTCTTAAGTATTACTCCAAACAGCTCCTACTCTATTTCTGGGAAAAGAGCACTAGTTCTTTTTTCAAATTAGTGGATGGGCTACTAGTTTGAACTAGCAAGACACTTCTGTGATATCTCTTTTCCAGATTATTGTGTGTTCAGATAGGCCATGCAGCTTACCTGAAAAATGGTAGAGGGAAAAGTTTTTGGCTTCTCAAATTGCTGACAATGTGAGTGGTAAGGAGATGTAGCAGATAAAGAGGTTAATGGCTTTTCCCCCTCCTTAACTGAATTCCTACCTCCCTCCCTGGCCTGGAAGTTACCACGCTTGCAGGGCTGGTGGAAAGGATGTGGGATAAACTCCTGTCCTGTTCCTGTCAAAATGACCCACACAAAAAGACATTCCAGTTATCCTGAGCAATCTGACACCTTTCAGCTTTCCTTCCCAAAATGAAAGCAGATATTATCAATTGGATAAATCACAGCAGCCATGGAGAATACTGTGGGCAGGTTCAGAAGTGTGGTCTGATCCTCAAGTCTGCACAGAAGTCTGTTCCCATTAAGGAAGGAGGTGGGAAGAAGGCTGAGAAGTTGTTGTGTTTAACCCCAGCCAGCAGCCCAGCCCCACGCAGCCGCTCTCACTCCCCCGCCAGCAGCACTGGGGAGAGAGTCAGAGTGGCAAAAGCTGGAAAACTCGTGGGTTTGATAAAGACAGTCTGAAAGGGAAAGCAAAAGCCAAGCACACAAGCAAAAACACCCAAAAACCAAAGAATTAATTTTCTCCTTCCCATGGGCAGGCAGGTGTTCTGCCATCTCCAGGGGAGCAGGGCCCCATCACAGGCAATGGTGATTTGGGAAGACAAACACCATCACTCCAGATGTCCCCCCTTTCTTCCTTATTCCCTCCCTTTATATACTGAGCATGATGTGCCATGGTCTGGAATATCCCTTTGGTCAGTTTGGGTCACCTGTTCTGGCTGTTTCTCTTCCCAGCCTCCCTTGCTCCCAAAATTTCCTCCACAGTGTGGCCATGGAAAAAGCAGAAATGGCCTTGGGTCTGTGTATGCTCAGCAATAACAAAAACATCTCTGTATTATCAACACAAATCCCAAATAGAGCCCCATACCAGCCACTGGGAAGAAAATTAACTCCACCCCAGATGAAACCAGCACTGAAGGCAAAATGGGAGAATCTCCCAGCGAAATGCTCCTGCCTGTGGAAGGTGTGTACACTGCATTTCAAAGATGTGTCAACAAATATAAAACATTTTGGCTTAACAGAGCCATTTCATTCTTAAACTAGAACAGAGCTGCTCTCCTTTATGTACTGGGGAAGATGTGTGAAAATCAACTTTTGGGGTTTTGCTCGTTTTGAACACTACTAAAGGGGTTTCACAGAATGGTACTGAATGTGTAAATATGGAGTGCTTTATTCCATTTCTGGTTCACCCTTCAAATGGAAACTCACATGTTCTCATACTTCAATTTCTTCATTTTTAAATGAAGAAAGGATCCTTCAGTCCAGCAGTATAATCAACTCCTAAATGACAAGAAGGCTCACAATGTCATTCTGCATCCATGGAAGAATTCTGTGAATTTTGTTTTTTTCAGAGCATATTATTTAGAAAGAATCATATTTTATTTTTCACTAATTTCTGTGAAAGAATATCCAGCATAGTACTCTTAGTATAAAAGAAATAAGCAGGAAATAAATCTGTCTTTTCCTCTATAACCAAATGCATTTAATAATTTGAACACCTTAGAAAATTGATTTTGCTTCCATTGATA
The DNA here is from genome assembly GCF_009819885.2 of Catharus ustulatus. Classification (NCBI taxonomy): domain Eukaryota; kingdom Metazoa; phylum Chordata; class Aves; order Passeriformes; family Turdidae; genus Catharus; species Catharus ustulatus. The sequence continues at coordinate 155,072,560 of NC_046221.1, read as the reverse complement.
CTTTGGGTTCACTAAATTTTCTGAGAATGTTTGATTCACTACCAGAAACTGAAACAGGGACCACAAGTCCTGGACTCTTAACCCCATCTTAGATCCAAGGGAACCAGAACTGTCCCTGAGGAAAAGTTAAATTAAAATTAATTTCAAATGCACTCCAAAGGCCACAACTCTGTAGCTCTCTTCATCACTGGATTATTACTGATGATCTATTCCAATTTGGAACAGAGACAAGATGACAATTATGCTTCCTAACAAGTCTTGAAATAACCCATCAGCTTTGAGGTACTACAAAAAAAGTCTCTTTTCACATATTATTATTGGCTGAGAACACCAGGTTCTAATCCCATTTCTCTGCAAGTATCTCTTTGTACCAAATTCAAATTTCTGACTTAATTAATGAGAACAGAGCCACAAAAAGCCAAAACAAAATACAAAATAAACACATGATAGAAGAAGGTATCAGATCCAATATGGAAACAAAATTCAAAGAATGCTGAGAGACATCTAGAAGAACATCATACTCTTTGTCCCAGAATCTTGAAAACCTGGCATATTGATATGTGAGTGTTTTCAGTAAATCTATCAAAGTGACAGAGGAATACTCAGCATGGTCCCCATAGTCAAATGGCGAGAAATGGTCAAATGGTCTGTGCAGATACCAGCTGGCTCCCCAACCTCAGGAGCAGACAGAGCTGTAAGAGATTTTTTCTTTTAAAAGACAGAGGTAAACAGAAAGTGTAATGTGACTATGAAGAGTAAATGCACTTGTAGGATACATAAGTTTTTGTCCTGGAGAGGGGAAGTATTGCTAAGATACTAAGATCTAAAACAATGCAAATCTGTGGTTTTTTATTTAAGGTTCATGGAGAAATTGTAGAAATGGAACAAAGGCAGATCAGAAAATCAGTTTTGCTTTCCAGAGGCCTGCAAGCACTTGGAAAGGATGCCCAACTTAATTCAAAAATTTCCAGAAAGACAGAGACTGGGAAAGCTACAGTCCATATCTATGTGAGAATCTGGCCATACTCAGAGCAGAGAAGTTCCAACTAGATCAGGTGCAGAGGTGGACCACGGGATAATGACAAAACTGAGAGATTATTTTCTTATGAGGAGAGACACCCTGAGTCAGCTTGTTTAACTTCAGCAAGGCTGCAGAAATATATGTTGTCTGTCAATACATCAGTGTGTGATCACTGGGAAGGCAAACACAATTGTTAGCAGACAGGACAGTGCTGGCAGAACCAAATATGAATATATTGCTCATGATTATTTTAGGCTGAAAACAAGAAGGGTTATGACTAATTGAGGAGTAAGATTATGTGACGCTCTTGTATCAGAAGCACCAGAGGAGAGATGATCACAGCAGTGGAGATGCAGTCTGACCTGCTTTTGCACAGGATTATGTGACATCCTATGGTAGGAGGGATGTAATGACCCAAAGGATTTATTTCCCTCAGTTGTTTTGTTTTTCTGTAATTTGCCTCACTGCTCACTGGTTTTTAACCCCATAACCTGTCAAACTGAAAAATCCCAGTGCCATCAAGGTTAAGAAATTTCCTAATCAGTTTGGAAGCAGGAAGACAGAGCTAAACAGAACTAAACTCCAGAATGCCTTGGGCATTGGTGGATGTCACAGACTGTGCAGGTGAGGCCTCCCAAGACTGTTAGACCTGGTATACATTCAAGCCACCAGAAACCCTAAAAAGATATAATTATTCAGCCAGAAACCCCAGACTTGCCTTCCATCCAAGGCAAGGAGTTATGTTTGATGCAGGGCCAGAATAAGCAGCAGACTGAATAATGGGCAGTTCACCAGTCTCCTTCCCTACATTTTTTAAATATTGCAGACAGCATCAGAGATCCCTTACCATGGGTTTAGCAGAATTGTAATATTCAAGCAAATGTTCATTCGTACAGTGGGGCAAGTTAATGCTAGAAAGACAACAATGACAGAACACACAACTTAGTTGAATATGTGCTTTTAAGATGTCTTCAGCATCTCTCCATTTGAGAAATTAATTCATTAGAGCTGTCAAATTTTGAAACATTAGGGAAAATCAGCAATAATTTTACAAGCTTTCAGGAGACAAACAGCAAGCTTTATTTGCCATGTTGTGACCTCATCTGTTAATGAATCAAAAAGTGTGGTGTGGGGCTCTCCACATTGTTCTTTCATTGTAATAAATAAAAGAATATCCTGCAATCCCTCACACTCCTCCTTTGTGGGGGGTGTTTGCTTTTAAGGGTCTGATTTGCAGAACAGCTATATGGTGACATGATTTTGTTCACAAGATACATTCCCTCTTTATCAACATAAATTCTGGGAATTTTTCTGGGATAAAAATAGAGATTGGTCTTGCTTTACAAGATCCTCTAGAATCATACAGAGTCAGGTAACTCTGGGTGGATACTCTGCAGTTTTGCTCTCTCTAGGGGTCAGCAGTAGAATTTATAACTGGGTTTTAATTTGAAGCCATTCATTATTTCAGCTCTCTTTCAATTGCCTCTTTTCATATTTTGTTGCTTTGTCCTTTCCTAATGCAGCCTAACACCATGCTTGTGGTTGCCCAGCACAGAGCACTGAACAGATGTTTTCTTTGAGCTGTACTCAGCCATATCTAGGCCCTCTCCCTCAGTAATTACAGTTAATTCTAGGAATCCTTAGTGAATATTAATAGTGGAAATGGTTCCATCAAATATCCATAACATTGCACTGAATGCTCTTTCACAATGCAGTGCTCAGTTGCACAGATGCATTACATCATCCTGAAGTTGCATGTACTTTTCTTTATGCTGAATTAGATTGAAAAAGACTGCCTGAAGGAATGGGGAATGGGCTCTAGCTTCCCATAAATCCCAAAGCACATTATACCCCACACTGAGAAACGTCTTTCTCCCTAGTGTTCCCTTCTAATTTTTCAGTATTTTCAACATTTATCATCTAACACATAAAAGAGCTGGTTGCCTAAAAATATATAAAGGTTTTCCCTCCTGTACCCTGCTCAGTTTCTCCTGTTTGATCCTGCAGTAAAAATGCAGACCTGCCATCATTACAGTCAGACTAAAATACTGCCTATAACTATGTCATTGACTGTCATCATCACAGGCTTAGCCTGTGACTTCATCCCCAAGCCAGAGGGGAGTGGAATGGGAAGCAAAGGAGAATGGCTGTGATTAAGTACAAATCACCAGAGCAATTGGAGAACGTGACCAGACTGTAAAAAGTACATGGAGACATCTCTCATTCTGATGAGTTCCCAGGTTTTTTTCCTACTTACAAAAACCTATTTTCAATGTTTGCCACCTTCTTTGCTCCTAGTCTGGTTAAGTTAGGTTGGCTGGGCATAAAGGAAAGCTACAAAGACAAATAGCCTGGTTTTTGTGCCTAGCACTGTAGTACTGCACAGAGGTGGAGGTGGGATAATTCTCTGAAGCACATGGTGCTCCCTGAAGCCAACAGGAGCATAGCTCTGCCCTTACAGATCTCTCTCTATTGACTGATTTATTGAAAGAAATCTCTCATACATTCCTGTTGGCTTCTGTTACCAAAAGAGGCACTCAAGAAGACATGGTTCTCTTGCAGTCATGCAGAAATTTGCCCTATAAAGCTGGAATCATAATGTACATAATTAGCCCTCTAGATAATTGTCCATACCTTGCAGTCAGTCATTAAGCAGGACTGAACACTGCACAAGGTCTTATGAAAATAGGAATTTTTCTAACAAAATAAAAATTTGACTAATGGTGTTGCAGATCAAAGAAGGAATGACTTACTGCAGAGGTTGGGAAAGAAGACAAGGAATTATATATTGCAGGGATGTCAAGCTGTCCACGTGCCTCTGCAAAATGTTGCATGCAACAAAAAAATTTGGGCAACATTTGGGGCACCATGAATATCAAAGTAATAATTTCTTTTTTTGAAAAATTCAACCAGTGATAAGTATAGCCCTTGTTAAGTGACATAACCACTCAAGGATGCTGTTGTAATCGTGCTCCTGTAAAAAGAGAAGAGAAATAAGCCCAGTGGCCCAATGCTGTCCAGCAAAGTGCATGCAGCTGCATTCAACATGCATGCATTATTTTATGGGTTTGCCTTTCTCATAAGTATTCATATTGGTCCATTAGCTCCTTTTGTCTAAGGATCCCAAAGCAGTGGACAAGTTAGAATTACCAAAGCTTTGCAACACCCAGAAGAGGAGGGATACTGCAGCATTCTTTTAACACAGGCATAAAATGGCAAAGTGAGGTAAACTGACTTGTCTGGCATCAGGCAGTGAGTCAGAATGGGAGTTGGAAAGTGGTACCCAGGGGTTACTGTTCTGCTGCTGCTGCTGAAAATACACCAGAAAAGGAAATTTGGGAGTTGCCTGAACAGTGTTTGCTACAGCTGGTGCAGAGTCTCACTGCCCCTTATCTCTGTGCATGGTGCCCTCAGGAGCTGAAGCACAAACACACTCTCAGCCCATATGCTTAGATGCTGGGAATACCCCAGAGGGCTCCCACAGGTGCTGTGAAGAGGATTCCTCTGGGCTGATGAATGTAGAGAATGATTTTACAGTGTGTGAGTTCAGTATGGAAGGGGAATAGGCAGGACTCCTTTTTCCAGCAACTTCTTAATTTATGTTGCCACAGTCCTCCAGTTAGGAAAAGGTGTAGGTTCTTTTTGTTTGTTTTGTTGTTTTGTTTTTGTTTTATCCTGCATTGCTAACAACAATAATATTGTTATGTTTCTTGATTTCAGGTTGCTGAAATTGCAATCATTTAACTGGTCTGAAATGTAGTTAAATCATAGAATTTCCATTTCAGAGATGGAGTAAATGAAGGCTAAGAAACTGACACAGGACAGCTTTCCTTTGGTGGCTACACGGAAGTCTTATATACATACATGTAAAAATTTAAGATTAATCTGCTGTGATATTACCCTGTAGACTGATATTAAAGACACTGTCTAACCCAGAGAACAATAAAGATCATTACCATGATTTCCAGCTAGGCAATTCTATAACCAAAGCCAAAGCTGTGGCTGAAATCACTAATGGTACCATGGTTCAGAAGTTCCTTCTGTAAGCCAGAATGTTTTATTTCACAGCTGCAGAGGGCTGTGGATGCATGGCCACTTACCATGCCCAGCTGATACCTGTTAAACAATGATGCACCAATTGCTTTGGCTTAAGCAATTGTTTAGACCTCTGCTCTTCATTTTGGCTACATTAAAATAACCTTCATCCACCAGCTTTTGTCTCAGTACAAGTGGAGTTTTTCCTGTCCCACATAAGCACTGGCTGCTTTCCTGCTCGTCAGATGGCCACTGGCAATGGATCTTCCACTCTGTGTCATCCCAAAATAAATTCTGCCTCAGTGAGCTATAAATCAGTAGATGGTCTCGGAGGCACAGTGGCTCTGTGTTGCTCAGCCTACGCTGATACAATGGAGGGCAGAGTGCCACAATCCAGCTGTTGAGATATGAATAAACGACAAGGAATTATGTACAGACAAATTTAAATACTGCTGACTTAGGGGAAATAAAATCACTGAAGCACTGAACGAAGCTGGCAGGCTTGAAGCCAAAATCACATTTGCTTTTGTTCTCTGACATGGGGTGTAATTGGGTTACAGTGACAACATTGAAATAATCTTTTTTTTTAAGGTGAAGAACACAGAAGCACTTCTGACAGTGGTCAGTAGCTTGTGAACAGCAGAATTTGTTCATCAAGAATCAGATAGAATTACAGAATCATTGAATATGCTGAGTTGGAAGGGACCCATTAGCATCAGAGAATCCAGCTCCTGGCCCTGCACAGGACACCCCAAGAGTGCCACCATGTGCCTGGGAGCATTGTCCAAACACTTCTTGAACTCTGTCAGGCTTGGTGCTGTGACCACTTCCCTGGGGAAGCACTTCCAGTCTCCAACCACCCCCTGGGTGAAGAACCTTTTCCTGATATTCAACCTAAACCTCCCCTGACACAAATTCATGCCATTCCCTTGGGTCCTGTCACTGTTCACCAGAGAGATCAGTGTCTGCTTCTCCTCTCCCCTTCATGAGGTGTCCCCTCAGTCTCCTTTCTTCCAGGTGGAATAGTCCAAGTGACTTCAGCTGCTCCTCACCTTTCACGTGGTCCCTCCATAATCTTCATAGCTGCCCATTGGGAACTCTCTAATAGCTCAGTATCTTCATATTGTGGTGCCCAATACTCAGGGTGAGGCAGCCCCAGAGCAGAGCAGGACAATCCCTGCCTTGCCTGGCTGTGATGCTGTCCCTGATGTCCCCAAGAACAGTGAGGTCTCTCCTGGCTGCCAGGGCGCTGCTGGCTCATGTTCAACTTTCCACTGACCAGGACCCCACGTCCCTTCCCACAGCTCTGCTCTCCAGCCTCTCATTCCCCAGTCTGTGCACACAACCAGGGGTGCCCTGACTCTGACTGTGACTCTAACTGGCCTTCCAAACACTCAGCTAGCCACTGGTCATTGCAGTCAAGGTCATTACAGCTTACTCCAGTAAAATACTAAAAACAACAACAACAAAATCCTCAAGAATGGGTGTCTAAATAATATTTTTTCTTTTTGTTTTCCTTTTTTATCTTTTTTTAACTTTGGATTAAGCAACAAAGAAAATAGCAAGGCATCCAGCATGTCTAAATTTGTTTACCAGTGGTGGCTGCCCCAAACTTTCTAAAGGCAAATATGAACTGAATGCATTTCAGGATGGGTCTGTGGTTGGTCCCCTCTGGGCTGCTCCTCCTGCCTGTCCCTTCTCCCTGCCCAGCACAGCCCATCCCTGGGCTGCAGCCCTGCCCTGGGGAGCTGTGCAGCACAGGCAGCTGGCACAGCTCCCTGGGATAAGCAGGAGAGTAACAGATGGCTGACACAGAAAATAGTGCTGAGGCTGGAAAGGAATTTCATCATTTCAGAGTCTTTGGCCTTTACAGTGCTAGGAGTGGGTTTGGAGGATAGTTGCAATACTATTTTTGGTTTGGGGACTCTTGGTTTTGCCAATCTCACACAGCACCAGGCACTGCCTGCAGGAGCCAAGGCAGGTCCAGCTGTATCATCTCTTGGAGCCATTCCACCACTGCCAGTGACAACTTCCAAGTATTTCACTTTGACATTTACTTGGCTCATGATATCTTACCATTAACACACTTCTGGAGAATCTCCTTGAGAGATACACAGGACAACAAAAATGCCTTTAAGACACCTGTTTCAGCCATAAAATTTCATTAACTAAGCATGAGTTTCTGTCATTGGGCTGCACTGGTCATTTCTTTGTGGCCACAGCATGCCCTTGGCTCTGCAGCCTGTCAGACTGAGTGGCTCACCCTGGGCTGCCTGGTGGCTCTGCTTTTACCCTTGTGAGTACTTGCAGAAGGTGTTGAATTCCTACCTTCCTCTGCACAGCTATTATTTATTAATGTCTTAGACCTTCAGTCACTATATATTCTTGGATTTAGCTTTCAGTGAGATACACAGATATCCAGCCTGTTCAGCTAACCCCAAAAGTCAATAAAATGCTGCAACCTAAGGAGAGAGAGAAGCTGCACATTCAAGGGTCTGAATCAGTCCAGCTGAAACCACAGTGGTGTATCTTTCCCAGTAGGGTTGGAATGGTGATTATCCCAAGAGAACTGGTAGGTGAGGGCAGACTTCATCCCTTTAAGGATTTAACCTCTCAGAGCCAGAAGGCTGTATATTAAAATGAAAGGTAAATGGATAAATATTTAAAGAAGACGAGGAAGGATTCATTTAGATGCTTTGAAAGTGGTGGCAATGTTTTGCTAAGATGAGAAGGGAGTTGCTGGAGAGATATCTTACTGGTTTGGGTTCTTTTTCCCCAGCAAAATGCTTTGTTTTGCTTTGTTGTTTTTTTGTTTTGTTGTTTTTTGTTTTTTTTTCTGGGACAAACTCTGTATCTCTTTGTAGTGTACAGTGTGTCCTCAGGGTGGGATGGCACAAGCAAGAGATTAAAAAGAAAAAAGCAGTGGGCAGTTACAAGATAAATTTCAAGGTCTTTTGGCACTGAGAAGCCTTAGAGGCAAAAAAAAAAAAAATTAAACAGTCTTTTGTGTACATCCCAGGAGAATTTTTTCTCCTTTGGTGTGTTGAATCTGTGTTTACTCATGTATTAAAATTGCTACTTGGTCTGCAGTGTAAAGATAACATAAAATGAATTTGAAATGCCAGATATAGGTTTACAGGCTGAGATGCTCTCTAGAGCTGTCATCACTTCTGAGTTGTGGTTGTGATGGGATGTAATGTTTCATGCTCTGCAGCTTGTGGACAAAGCCAAGGCTAAAGAGATTTAGAGGAACAGACCAACAGATTCAGGCTAGGAGACTGCTGGAGAAACACTCAGCAAGTAATGAGGAATTGCCAAGAAGAGAAAACATCCAGAGGAGCAAGATTACAAATTTAGGCTATGGCCTTGCAGAGTTCTTCCTGCCTTGCTGTGTTAAAACCTTGGCTGTGGAGTGGAGCTCATGGGGACCTGGGGACTGACACGAGTGGGTTCCAGACTGTCATGGGGGAGGGGGAGCCAGTCAGAGCTCTCAGGGAGGCAGAAAGTGAGTCTCATTCCTTCAGCAAGGTCACAGCAGAGATGTTGTTTTACCCCTGTATTCACAGTGCCAAAATCACTTTGGTGGGGCGCAGAAAGGTCAATCTCAGAACACAATGGCACCCAAGGGTGGCCCTACATAACCAAAAGTAACTTTCCTTGTGATGAGTTACCTGTGATGCTGTTGCCAGTGTCCCTCTTTACGTACTCACAGCCTGGGAGTCTGCAGCACTGGAGAAATGAACTTCTCCCCAAGGAGATCCTCCTGCTTTGTCTGATAGACCATGTCACAAGTCCCAGAGATGATTTTTACCCCATTTCTTGGGAGGATAAGTGCTCCTGGAAGTGGGACAGGAGCTGTGGTCATCAAAATGGGCTGTGTTGGTGAACACCATTTGGGCCATGTCACATTTGGGGAGGGAGGAGGTGAGGACAGAGCTGATTGCCCTTCCTGTGCATGCACTGTCTCCTTGTGCTGTGAGCCAGTGACTGCTTTATGGCAGGGTTTAATCTGTGATTAATAAGCTACTATCAGCATCTTTAGAAAATCCACCATGGATCCACCAAATAACATTGATCTCCTGCTCAATTCCTGCTTTTGGCTGCCAGACTGGCTGAAATCAGACACTAAGGTGGAAACATGGGAAAGCAATGGATGGCTTCAGTTTAGGTTGCATAAAGAGACCATGGGTGAAAGCCCACCAGTTTGTGTTTGGTATTGACAGCATTAGTGCAAGCTAATTAATATTCCAAGATTGTAAACCTGCTCCAGATTCAATAATATGCCCTGCAAAGAGAATTACCAAGACATTGTTTCTTAATAACACTGAACAGGTATTTATTTTCTTAATGAATTTTTAGTACTGGCCTCACAGTTCAGTGTCTTAATAAGCCTCCCTTAATTAAAGTTTCATTAGCACAAGGGGTCCTTGAAATTTCCAGAAAATATTGGCCGGTAACCTTTGTAAATTTGTGCTTCCTGAAGTCTCCTTCAGCCAAACTCTGAATTTGTGCTGCATGCTGTGGTTACCTGTGTAACTCAGGGGAAAGCAGCTCTAGGTGTGGTCTGACATCACCCAGGAGAATTGTGAAGATAGCAGAGTTAATTTACTGGGTTACTGTTAACACAGCTCCAATAGAAACCTCATCACAGAAATGTTCCCTCCCTTGTTTTGGATCCTGCCTCTGTGGAATATTTCAGAATGATGGGAATCACAAGACCACTGCCAGACTACACTGAGAGGCTGTACATGAAGTTATCCCTCAGATCTGTCTGCTAGAATAAATTACTGAGGCACAGTGCTTCAAGTATGCTTGCAGTCAGACATCAGACTGATACCAGAAAGCAAAAAAAAAAAAAATTTAAGAAATGTGATTAGAGGCAAGCAGCTTCTTTCAATTATTTTATATTCAGTAGTGTGGACAATATCTCATAAGATAGAAAAGTGTAAAACTTCTGGCCTGCATTTGTGTGGGATGACAATTTCAGTTCCTGCTTGAGGAACACCAGGCAAGTGGAGTAACCTTCTGTCAGTCTGTAGAAAGCAGCAGGGAATACAGCACACAGAATTTAGGTATGTCCTCATCAGCAGTATGGTTTACATGTTTAGAACATGTTGAATTAATATAGTTGTTTCATTTTGGCACCAGGCTTTATAAAAGCCAGGGCTCACTCTGAATTTGGACCTATCTGTACACCACCCCTCTGTCCTGTTCTTCCTTTCTGCCATCATTACCTGCAAGAGATCTCACTCAGCTTGAGATTTCTCACCACAAATATTTGTATTACACAGGACTGCAGAGACAGAATAACACTGAGCTTGCTTAAGGATGCCTGCCACTTTCTGGCTTTAAATAGTTTTCAGGTCCCCTTAGCAACTGGGTTTTGCATGTGCAACAAAGTGCTTTTCATGAGTGCCAATCATCAGACATTAATGCCTATGCTGGAGAGTTAACACTGATGCCCTCTTCATGCTGCAGCTGTTTTTCAGAGATTTGCTCACATTATATGATTAGATTAAATGATCCTCTCTTTAACATTTCCTTGAGGGCGAATGGAAGGTTTTACTTAAGAAATAATTTTATTGTTTATTTTTCCCTTAGTTTGCTCTAGCTTTGAAAACAGACAAAACTTCCTATCAGCACTGATACTGATGGAAAACTTTACTCTGTTAGTTTGTGATGGGATGCCATGAAATGATAATCCCCGTTGTTTATTGGATCACTGCATTTTAAATTAATTGTTTATTGAATCACCACATTTTAAATTAACATAAAGCTTCATCTACTTACAAGTAGCTCTTTTCAGCAGCCAGTGGCCTCTTTCATTGTCACTTTATGGTTACTCTACTGTGTTGGGGGACAATTTATTCCAGAACTTGATTTTGCCAAAAATAGACTGAAACCTCTTATTTTTCTAACACTCCTCTCTCTCCAGTTTAATGTAAAATATTATTTCTAGTCTTCAACTGTCAGTTGCCTCCTAGAACAACAACTGCTGGTTTTTTTTAGAGAATTAGTTAATGGAGGCAGGGAGGAAAGTGCACAATGCTATTTCATATTCTCCTATGAAGGGGTAATGAAGCATCTCGGGTTTTTAACCTTGACTTTGAAATGGCTTTGTAATTATGCCTTCTTAAAACAGTAGGTTTTAAAGTCTGCTCATCACTGGCTGAGTGGGAGAAGGAATCTTGTCATTCCTGATGGCTGATAACTCGCTTGCCAGATCAAAATTAAGAATAACCTTTCACCAGCAGCTCTAGCACAGACATCATCCTTTCTGACTTCTCAGTGGGTACCAATGAGATTACAGCTAGATTGCACATGACAAACCAAAAATATCCCCAGCAGTCTGTTAAAATTTAACTCCCCCAAAAGATTACATCCTCAGAAGCTCTGCAGCTTGGTGTAGTTCAGCTGATCAATGGGAGCTGAATCATATGCTTTGTTTTTTTCGAAGTTTTCAGAAATCTCAATCAGAAAATAATTTGTGCTGCAAACAGGGAATGATGTATCATGGTGCAATATCCAGCACAGATTGCATGCTAAAGTCTTTGCAGGATGAAAGCCCCAGGCTTTCAGAACTGACACTGTAAAATTCAAAACTAATTCTTCTAATAAAACCTTAGCTAAATCCTGTCTGCCTCCCTTCCCTGAGCCTTTAATTGCTCTGGTAGGTTTCTCCTTTTCTGTTAGAAAACACATAAAACTACAGCATTAGCTAAAGGCACCTCAATTTATCGCCTATATTCCAAGCCATTACAATGAAAAGGGGTTTTTTACAGTTGTAAGATCTGTCTTTAAGACTTCCCCCAGTTACCAGAGACATAGGTACTCAGAACTGGTGGGATAAAAATTCCTGAGCTGACAGCAGATAGGCTGGGAAAAAAAAGGAAAAAAAAATAAAGAAAGAAAACTTCAAAGAAGAATAATCAGCAACTTTGAACATCTTGAGTTCAGTGCACAGTGACAGTAGGTTTGGGGCCATCTTCCCCAAAGAGGGAAATTACCAGACATCAGAAATGCTTAGGTCATTGAAGTGTGGAGATTTTCACATGAAAGAGTTTGGCTTTGGGTTTTGCTCTCTGACTGTCACCATTTCTCTGTGCCTACTGTCTTTCATCATGGCCCTGTTCTTTTCTTCCTTCTTGGGCTCATGCTTTGAGCTCGTGTCTCTTCAGGATTAAAGTCACCAAGAGTTTTGCCAGTAATTTCTATAAGCATAAGATCAAGATCTTAATTTTCTTTCATAAGTTTCCCAAATGTTTCTTTCTAGGCTTCTTTCCCCAAAGCACAGGTGTTCAGTCTGTCTCTCTTTCTCTCTTTTTTTTTTTTTTTTTTTTTTTTTGGCTAAATAGTAAAAGCACTTCAAAAAATCAATTGATAATTTTATTTGCCAGATTGCCTCAAGCATTCTGGGAAATTCTCTTTAGGATAGGGGTGAGGGTCGAGGCAGTTTAGATTTCATCTCTCCTGGAAATAGCAAACCAATGTCTGTAGGATGTTTAGTTTAGCCAGAAAATAAATTCAGAATGCACATGCACATGCTCACTCCCACATACAAACTTTCCCAAAAGTAATTTGGTATTCATGTTTTAAAATAATTAAATAATTTCTGGTTGCTCACATCTAAGCCCTGTGAACAATGTATGCAGTTAAAGCTGCTAAATTAAACCTTCCTGACTCCATAATGCTGGTACATCCAGCAGATGTGTTCCGGAGTACTACCCACTGCCTTGATGTCTCCTGAATAGCTGCACATAAAGAGAGAACATTCATATAACACTGTCTATAAATACAGCAACCAGAATACACTCCAGAGATGTTGTGAGGGCTCCAAAGTTAAGTTTAGTTTGAGGTTTTGAGCTCAAATCAGAGCTAAAACTGATGTTATAATGATTGAATATGCTTTCCAGATTTAACATCTTCACAACCCTATTTAATTTCCTGTAATATTTTTAGCTCACATGAAAAGATGTTCTCCCTATTCATCAAAAATTATTTTAAAACTGACAGGAGGAAAATGAAGTTACTGATGTCTGCTTCCTTTATTGAGTACTTTTCGCTTACATCCTGTGCTCTCACATCAGTTTCTTACATCAGTTCCAGGGAGAAGAGCTGGTCAGTAAAATTGTAGGAAGTGTAGGAAGATAGAATGGGGAGACAGATGTGCATCTTGGACCTGGAGTTATACTGGGTAAGTCTGGTGATGATAATAAATTGGAAAGAGTTGTTGATTCCCTCAAGGGCAGAGAGACCTCAACAAATCAGGGACATGGGCATTCACCAACCATGGGAAGTTTAGCAAGGGCAGGTTCTGGATTCTGCACCTGGGACAAGGCACCCCTGGTTGTGTGCACAGACTGGGGAATGAGAGGCTGAAGAGCAGAGTTTGGGAAAGGACCTAGGGTCCTGGTCAGTGGTGAGCTGAACATGAGCCAGCAGTGCCCTGGCAGCCAGGAGAGACCTCACTGTTCTTGGGGACATCAGGGACAGCATCACAGCCAGGCAAGGCAGGGATTGTCCTGCTCTGCTCTGGGCTGGGGCAGATTCACCTTGAGTCCTGTGTGAAGTTTGGGGTGACACAATAAAAAAAAAACCAAAACACAGTAAGCTATTAGAGAGCATCCAGAGGAGGCCATGAGGTGGTGAAGGGCCTTGGGGTGAAGCATAAAAGATGTAGCTGAGGTCACTTGGATTTTTCAGTCTGGAGAAGAGGAGACTGAGGGGAGACCTCATTGTAGTTGCAGCTTCCTTGTGAGGGGAAAAGGAGGGGCAGGCACTGATCTCTCTGGTGACAGTGACAGGACGCAAGGGAATGGCCTCAAGCTGTGCCAGAGAAGGTTTAGGCTGGATAATAGGAAAGGATTCTTCACCCAGAGGGTGTTTGGGCACTGGAACAGCTCCACAGAGAAATGATAACAGCATCAAGCCTGACAGAGCTCAAGGAGCACTTGGACAATTCTCTCATGTTCATGGGGTGATTCTCATGGTGCCCTGCGCAAGGCCAGGAGCTGGAGTCGATGTTGCTGGAGGTCCCTTCCAACTCAGCATATTCTATGATTCTGTGATCATTCTGGATTTATTTCAGTTGTCTTCCACTGCATGTGCAGGAGTTACAACCCCTTTTCACCTCTGACTCTTCATAGTCAGGCTCCAAGATATGAAGATGGGGTCCTCTGTTTCATTGTAAAGGAACAACAGCATCAGTCACATGCAGTTACATAAAATGAAATATTTTCTGCAGATGATAGCAGAGACCATCTACTTATGCACTGCATTCACCAAAACAATGAGCCTGAAGCATCGAAAAAAGAAAAAGGTCTGTCCTGAAGACCAAGAGTTTCAAGAGTGAGACACTAATTATTTCCTGCTGTAATCAAATAACTCCCAGATTAACCTAAGAAAATAAAATATCCAGGCCCAAGCCAATGCCCAATGCCAGAGTGAGATGCAGAAATATCCCTCCCTGATGCCAAATCTGGTGCTTGGCTTAAATCAGACTGTGGAAGTAAGATGTAAGAAGTGTATCATCCTGTGCATCAAAGACTTCCAGGATTTCATTGCACTTCTGCTCAAGCTGTCATTGCTTTCCTTAAATGGTGGCCTTTGTATATGTACTGCTTCTAAGAAACAAAAAATACAAATATGGAACAGGTTTCAGTGGGATGTAGAAATACCTGAGCCTTTTTTAACCAGACTACAATAATAATGGGAGCAGATTAATGGGATTTTGTGTCATCATAATAATTAATTGCTTCTTAGTGTGAAAAATTAACCCATTCCACTTCAGCTACACTTGTCATAATGCCCTTGCTAGATTCATTATTTCTGGCACTCTCACACTGAAACACAATTAAGGTAGAGGTAGAGGTATCACAAGTAGCTGTGATAGTATGGCTTGCTGTTTTACCAGATCTGGTTCTTCAGCTTTAGGGTCAGGTTTTAAGTGTGTGTGTACACAAACTTGCTCTCAGGGACCACAGTGAATTTAATTTTTGCTCACTGGCATTGAAATCCCATCGCAGAGCAACTAGAGAGATGTCAATCTAAGTTTCACAGCTTAGTGAAGACTGGTTCAGTGATTCACTTGGCCTGAACTCCCTCTAAACCCAGTATTGCCAAGGTGATGAGATCCAGCCCACAAGGCTGAGGGAAGGATAGTGTTAAGGTTTTCTGAATCTTCCCAGTTCAATATTTCAAGTTTTCTCAGGTCCCATTGGGCACCAAACAGTGATAGGGAAGAATTTGTAATCTTGCAGGTGGAGTGGATGAAGGGGAGATGAGACCCTGAAGGGGCAGGCAGAGGCATACAAACCACACCAATGCATGCTGACTCTAAAAAAGGAGCTGGTAGCTCCCAGAAGCATAGTGAAATGTTTCATATATACCTGAGAAATAAATGTGGATTTTTATGTCTGAATCCTAGAAAATTAATCTATACTTTATTTGTTCCCAGCTGAATGGAAGTAATTATGGAAATTCATGCATGCAAAAAATGTCTGATCTGATACACTGCTACCTTATCAATTAGGAGCATTTTGTGGCTCCCATCTAGCCAACTTACTGTACCATAAAAGCAAGTAGAGAGGAGCCAATAACCCCTGAATTCAATCTGGTTTTAGCTGTTATTTCTTGTTTCTTCTTTTATGATCTGACTCATGAAGTTTGGATCTGTGGGCCATCAACTGGCTGATTGGGATTGCTGCTAAATTAGCTGATGAAGTCATTGCTGGATCTAATGGTTGCCATTTAAACCCTGCTTCTGAGCAGATAATGGAAAGGTTAATGCTGTAATAAAGGATGAAGACATACACATGTGCAATTTATTCTCTGCTCTGTAAACTGGGGCACTAATAAAAAATTGTGCTGGAAATAAATAAACAGACTGAAATAGATAAATAAATAAATAAATAGAACAGAAAAACAAAACTACTTCCGGAGGTGAGAAAACATTTCTATGTGACTGCATCCTCCAACATAAAGAACATGTTAAATAATTATAGAAAGAACAAAACTGATGTGAGTTTAAGCAGTGGAGCAAGGTTAAAAGATGCAACAGAATACACAAAATGACAATTGCATTATTAATTTCTAATGTGCAGGCTCAAGGGAAAAGCTGCTCCTGCTTTTGTGCACAGTGTGGCATTTCTTTCATAAAGATAGCGACTCAAGATTCCTGGCAAAACAATATTTGTGTTTGAAACATTTCACACACTTTTGTATTCTTCTGTCCTGTAAAGGAAAGAACATAATGATCCATGCTGGAAGAAGGAGCACAAGTTCCCTCAAGAGTGTGAAGAGTGAAATATTTCTTAGCCTGCCCCATAACTCCAGTAATGGTGTGTGCAGAACTTAATTACATGCTTTCTATTGTGGGCAAGTTGAATCACTTGTGTTAGATGAACAGCATCCACAGCCACATTACATCTGTTTAGTGTATACCTAAAGCAAGCACCTTGAGATGTATCTAATAGTCTTACAAGCAAGCTGAATACAACCATGTGCTTGTTTTTTAAATGCCACAGTGACCAAAATAGTGCCGGTAATTTAATGTGAAGCATTCACCATAAAACCCTTTCAAATTCTGTGAGTAATTAGCTTTATCATTAAACTTACCCATCTCCAGAATTCAAATGACTTGAAAACTGGTAGTTACCAGGTCTTGCAATTTTACTGGCATTTCAGTGCCTGGGTTTGTTTTGGTTTTCTAGCTACAATTCTCCTTCACATAAGAAACTAAGCTTTTTTTTCTTTGGAAACTCTTACCTTTATAGTTGTCTGTGGGAAAACAATAGAAGTCATCCACACCTAAGTGTAAAAATGGTGCAAGGAAGTATTTCTAAGAACAGATCATTATTTGGGTCCCCAGATGAACTGCCTGGGACTGGCTTCTCAATTTCCTATTTAAAAATAATATGGACTACTTTGAGTATAAATCAGCATTCTGAAACTATTTGGGACTACTGCTGCTGGTAAGCAATAGAACAATCAATGAGCATCTTGATCAAGACTACTCAGAAAACAGCCCTGAAACAGTTACAGCCTTGAGATAAATAATCAGTGTGGAGAACAACTTCAAGCCACATTATACCAAATACAGATGTATAGCCAGTGCTGTGGATAGCCAGGGCTAAGATCTCTCTTTAATTACAGAACTGAGGGATTGTCTGAGTCAGTAGGTCTTTCACACAGGAAAGAGTCACAGCCTAGAGCTCATTTACTCATGTTTTCTGTAGCCACACGGCAAGTGTAGCTCCCCATCCCTGGACATATCCTGGTGGGTCGTAAAGGGAAAAAAACCTGACTTTTCACACCCTTTAGGTGTCAACCATCATGGTTGTCTGGGAGATCAATAAAAACCTAGGACTGAAGTTCATCCTTCTGTAACAGCCAGTATTCAGCACTGGCAGAGGCACTGCAAGCTGTGAGCAGAGCACCAATATTGGTACTTTCTGCTCCAGACTTTCTGTTCACCTGCATGAGATGAGATTCAAGACATCACTCGGATATTCAAATCAGGCACCCAAATATCTGTGTGTGTACAGATGATTGAAGTGTGTGCAGCCCCACTAATGTAGCTGGCAGTGCCTGTGGAGCTGAGGGCTGGTCAGCTCACTGAGTGAGCTTTCCTGGCTCTCTGGCTGGTCAGATCTGTCATGCTATACCTGAATACGGATTTAACTCTCCTCCCTTATTGATTCATTTCTATGAAATTCCAGCCACTCTGCACTGATGCCACAAGAGAAATGGCAAAGCTTGAATTAAGAGTGGGAGTTCCTGTTCCATGGATGTCAAGTCAGAATGGGAAAGTTATGTCAAGACTGTCTCTCACTGTGCCCAGTATTTCCCTGTTACAGACAACTTTTCTTCTTTAAAACCAGCTGTTCCATCTAAGACACACACTGGTTTTCAAGGATACAAACATGCTAGTCCTATCAGTGTTTAACACAGATTTAACTGTTTTGCTAGATTGTATTCTGCATGCAGGACTTCTCATTACTGCATTTTTTTCTATTTTTCTAAATGTACTTTACATATGCTGAAATCTCTGCCATTTCAATTTACTTATTCAGCTCAATAGATGTCTTTCTTCAAATAAAAACAAAAATATCTCCTTCCATATTGCCATTTTTCCCTGAGGGTTTGATAGAATTGTTACTGTTTGGACCTGTCTTGTTAAACAGGGATCATGCAATCTGAAACATTTATGAGCCAGTTGAGCAAAAGGGCCATCATACATTGTGTTGAGAAGCATTGTTGCAGATGCTGGTGAAACATTTCAGGAATAAAATTGGACAGGTCTGGAAAAGACTGATAACCTCCTCCAAAGCCCTCAACTTCAGGCATCAAATGAAATGTTACACACTTACATTTGATCATTCTGAATTTTGAATACTGATTAATTGTTTATGGTAATGCAAACCAGCAGAAATACTTTAAAACAGCATCAGATTTACACAGGTACAAATACTGTGTGCTAATGATACTGTTCCATTGCATAAATCCAAGTCCTGATGATACAATGACCTCCAAAGAGCTTACCCAAAGTTCACCTCCAGTGAGGCTGTGATTCATGTGCCACACTAACACAATTCATCATTTGCTAATGAATGTGAGCTGGAGATGGGAAAGGAGCACAGATAACTCATCTGCACCCCACACTCCAGCTGTTGCTGTGTTGGTCTCAGTGCTCCATCAACACCATGGGTGTGCAGCTGAGAGCCTTCAATGACTGTCCTGTGGAGATGCAGATCTTACAGAAATTCCACATAACACAGCCTCTGTAAGCACTTAAAAGTTATTGACATATTCTCATCAGTTTAAAGGCAAAATGTTGAAAAAAACCACTATTATAAAGGGATTTTGTCTTTAAACAACTGATCCTCCTCCTCACATTTCTATCCAGACCATGTATCTCATCATGTGTTAAACCATCAAGGCAGCAGCTGACATCTTAGGGTCAAAATCCACTTTTTGTCCCTTTTTTATCTTCTCAACAAATAGATATATATAAAAAAATCATAGCGTTCATATAGAACTATCAGAGAAGAGAAGCCTTCAAATGTGTTTTGCAAGGCAGGTATTAAAAGGCAGAAGAACTGTAGCACTGGTTTGATTGGTGTGAGGCTGAGTTACAGGGAGTGGTTTCATTTCTGCACTGAGAGAAAGGGCCTGGCATCAAACATCTGGCCATCTGGGGAAGGTGTGATTGGGAGACCATGCTCAAGTTCCCATCCAAAAGAGATTTTCATCCATGTGACCCTGTGCTCAGGGCCAGAAGTCTGACACCACTCTTGGTTGGTACAATGGAGCCATCTCCTTCAAAAACACAAAAAAATTGGACTTGGATCACGTGCACCAAGTGCACTGTGAGACTCCATACAGGGCTGGAAGAACCTAGGGGAAGAACATCTGTTTTCCCCATGGAGCAGCAGCATGAGGGTGAATTTGCATTGTTGTGTCCATTATTACTGGATAAAAGCCCATCCCTTGGATCAGGCTGAGATAAGTCTCCTACACTGCTTAAAAATGAGTATTTTATCTGAGATAATCTAGAGCCTCTGAGACATTCCCAGTTCTGTTCTATGACATACTTAAGGATATTCTGCACTGAGTTGCCTTCCCCTGGCTTCCAGCTAATGCCATTCTCTGGGGCATTATGCTGGAAATGAGCCAGAGCTGTGAATCCTTGTCTGACTGATCACCAATGCCAAACTACTGCTATGGAGCACAAAGCAAAGGTGGAGTTTGGGGTAAGAAAAGGTTTATAGGAACAGCATCAAGTCAAACTGGATTAAAAATCTGGTTTAATTTCCAGTGAAATTTGTTCTATTAATATAGTATTTTGCCTGTGTCAATTTGTGTATTCCAAGAAAAAACATTCCTCTACACTACCACTGCTCTTTTTATCCACGGCTCCTGTGACATGAAGTTTAGCCCTTGCATCTTTTAGCACAGATCCTTTCTCCTCTTCTTCTCTCCCTGTGGATAAAGTGAGGGCAGCTCATCCCCTTTGCATTCTGCACAGTAAGAAATCCTTCCCTGACTGACTGATGTGAGCTTGTTTTGTAGGACCACTGGATCTGTGGATGGGTCATAGTCTACAGACCAGATTGTTAAGAAAAGCTGATGTGCAGTGTTGTCAAATAATCTAAGTTGCAGTAATGACTCTGAACTCTTCACTTATAAAAAAAAGAAATTCAGAAAGTCTTTCTGGATTTAGAAATCCCCAACAACTGGATGGTTCAAAGCAAAGATCTGAGACCTTTGTCTGATTTTCTCCATGTCAGGCAGTGATTAAACACTATGTGGAAAAGATCTATCTTCCATTCTAGCTGCAGAACTTCATGCTTTAAGCTGGAAAAGCCCCGAGTCAAGTGCTCTGAGTCACAACTGTGACCACCTCAGGTGCAAAATGATAGAGCTCACTTGGAGTTAATGCTGGCAAATCCAGAGAGCCTGCCTAACCTGAGAGAACTGAGCCATGTGTCTGGCTCCACAGAAGCTGCATTACCAGGACACCCTTCATTGTCCATGATGGAAAACCCACTGAACAGCAGTGCACCTCACCTGGAGTGTACTGGCAGTGCTGTTGTGGGGGCAGGTCCATGCTCCTCTTCCTTACACAGCTGCTAATCTTTGGCCAGGCCAAAAAGTCCATCAGGAATGGCACCAGGCAGCTTTTCTTCTGAATGTCCCACTCCAGGTGAGAACTGGGATCCTTGCAGGAAGTGCTCATGTTCTCACCTAAGGGTGACTGTGATGAGTTTGAGAAGGCACAGGCAAAATAAATGCAGTCCCAGCTGAAAATTGTTTTTTTCAATTGACATCCCACATGGCTTAAGTGCTACACTGGACTGGAATTGTTGGCATTTTTGAAGGTATGAGGTTTGCAATGTATGGTCAAAAATAGATAAAAACTCAGCTATCAATACTCCCAAATTGAAGTTGAAGTCTTGAGTAAAGAGCAAAGATTCTCTTTTCAGTTCATTGTAAGAATCTCTCTGACCACCAAATCATTATTATCAATTTCCTACCTAGTAACTCTGTATTAGAGACTACAGAAGCTTTTTCTGGACAGTGCTGCTTTCATATTAGAAATTCAGCTATGCCACTTTGGAGGACCTAATATATTTGATGTGTGTGCCTGCGAGAAAAGGGAGTTTGATCAGGTGGAAGAAAGGGTGAATGGGCTCTTTGGATTTTTCTGTTTGTTTTCTTTGCCTGCTACAGTCTTTTGATCTTCATTGATTTCAAATGGGAAGGTAGAAAATACCACAACACTGATCAATCAAGGCAGAAGTCACAGCTGTGGGTTCAGAAGTTATTCTCATTTGCACTTTTTTGAAATTTCTAAAACTTTATTCAGGGGCATAACTCATTCCTCTCCTTTCTAAAGAAACAAGGAAGGTTTTGTGAGGAGATCAGTGTATGTCCCTGTGAGACATCCTGAATCTGGTGTACTCCTGAGATTTTGTCATATTTGGAAGTAGACTCCTATATCTTTTGTCCCTCTGGACAGAGCAGTCTTGGTGACATTTAAAAAGGTATCTTCCTAGAAATTTTTCTCCAGATGTTTAAGCATTGATATGGATGATTGCTACTCTTACCTTAGGCTCTCTCTGTCATCTAAATTCACTTTACAGAGTTTGCTGAAGTCTGGGCACTTGACAACTCAATTACAGGCTGGCTTTCAAAGGTCCAGCACTTTTATTTTGCAAAATTTAGCAGAAACCAATGTAGGAATCTTAAGGTTTACCTTCAAATTACTTCATGCAAGTTTTTTAGTGCCTTTTGGAGAATGTCCTGTCAGAAGCATTTCTGCAACTCGTTTGATTCACATTTTTGCAGCTGGGGCTGCTGGGTGATGTGGTTTGGCTCCGTGCTCTCCCTGCCCTGCTGCACTGCATGGCTCACCGTGTTCTGCAGCCTGTGTGTCTCAACTCAATTAGCAGCTTGCTGCCAGCCAGAGATAAGCCCATGGATAGGCATTCTGGTCATGGCAGATAAAAGCCCCAAACAATAGCTCAGTCCGATGTCCTTCACTGAATATAAAAATAGAATTTAAAACCACTAATGAAGCCATTCAGGATATTTAATTGCAAGTCAGAAGTTTTTCCATCCTTATTCGAGCTGCAGGGGAATAGGAGACATCTAACCCCATGGTAGCTAATGTTGTCATTGCCTCTCCTTTGCTCCTGCCATCTGCCTCCCACTCAGTCACCCATGTGAGAAGATAGCTTGGTCTCTCCCAGTAATCTACACGTGCCAGGAATTTAGGAGCACTTTTAACACTTGTCCCAGGAAGATCTTGGTATATGACTCTTGTCTTCTAAGCTGAGAAAACACGGGCAGGGAAATGCAGTGCTCTGGGCTGTTTTGGAGTCTCACACCAGCAAACCTGGGAAATGTGTCAGGCCATTCTTCAGAAATGTCCCCTTAAGCAGAAAATACAGATTGATAGTGTCTGTGCTGTCTGACATTGCTGACCCAAAATGTACCAGCATGCCAGAACCCTGAGAAAGACGGCAATGGTGGTCAACAGGGCTCAGAAGAAAAAAGCTTTCAGGACTGGGCCTGAAAAAAAAAGCAAGACAAAGGAGCTTTAACCTGGTTTGGTTAGTACATGGAGGAGAGGAGAGAGGAACCATCTGATATAAAATCTATTCTTTTGCACCCTAAATGCCCTGCTGTGAAACACAACTTTCCTCTCCCAGGTCTTGATTTTAAAAGCTTTCCAAACTCGTGTAAACAGCAGTGAATCTCATTCAGAGACATTCCTGCCAATGAGAGCCCAAGGTCATCAAAAACCTGACATGAGTAAGGGTTTGGGCTTCCTGCTGTGCCAGGGACAATGTCTGTCACTTCTGTCACCAATACACAAGTGTGATTCTGGGCTACCACCTCATCCCCTGCCAGGTCAGTTTGTATGCCAGTTAGGGCTCTTTTGGGGATCCTTCCTTACTTCCTAGGCTTTCCCTCAGCATCACCTGGAGGACTTTTTACTGCCTCTGCCATCACAGCAGAGCAAGAGTGCAATACAGATTATTGAGTGTGGCATTTCTGCCCTGTCCTTGCTGTCTGATGGCACTGGGACAGGGATTTCTACATGGAGCTGTGTGTGTGCACTCAGGGAAATCTGTGGATGCAAAGAGAGGAACCTTAGAACATCCCTTCTGCAGGAATTGTTGCCTTTTCTCTTCCAGGACCTCCACTAAGTTTCTCAGTGCTTTTCCCTGCATCCTCTGCCCTTCTGTAGCCTCACAAAATGTTTGGATTTTTGCTATCACCCTTATCTCAGTACTGATCTTGGCCTATTGCTTGGAAGTGCAGAGATTCAAGAATCTAAATATTAAACAGTGAGTATTCCTGAGTCTGTGGAAATCAGGCATGCATTCCTTTCTCTCTGCAAAGCTGTTCTCAAATATTTGGTAATGTCATTTTTTTAGAGTTAAAAACCCTGACTCAAGTTTCTCATTAGCAACCATAAAGCAATCAGTGCAAGATACTGCAGATGTTCTGTGAAAAATGAAGTTTGGAAGAAGAGAAAAAGATGATGGGTAGGAATATAGAGCAACTGAAAGAACTGTGAGAAAAGATGCATTTTTAATCCTTATGGGTAAAAGCCAATAGCTGAAGAAAATAAGGTTTTTCCAATATGAAATTTGGGAAACTGTGTGGGAATCATGGTTTAGAACCATATTGCTTTGGATACCCTAAACCAAAAATTTAGCAGAACACTGTCAGATTTTCCTTACATATCACAATCTCAGAGAATTCCATTAGCATTTACCAGGTGGCAGAGCATAATGAAACCAGAACACATGCTTCAAGGGAAGAAAATAAAATATCAAATGAAGCAAAGCACAAAAATCTAAGATTCATAAGAAAATTTGGACACAGAAAAGTCTCAATATCTTGCAAGAAGTGGTATTGAAGATGAGAGAGCAGACTGGGGTGATTTATTACTAGTAACTGTTCAGTTAGAGGCTAGAGGCTTTCTTACCCAAAGCCTGGATTATAATTTTGTAACCAGGATCCTTGACCACACTTAGATGTGATACCTAAATTTACAGCAAGGGATTTCAGAAAAACCTGGTCATGCAGGACTGCTGTGGCTGGCTGGCTAATTATTTCAGTGGCAAAAATACATAAACATTATGAAGAGGTGGTGTTTATAATTATATCCAAACCAGGGGTAAACATAAGGGGTGCCATTCAGCTAATTTACACAGTAAACCTCTCCACAGGAGCTCTGTGTCCTTACAGTTAAAGAAATATCTGTAGGTGCCCCTGGCCAGCTTGAGCTGTTTGCTTTAAATCAGCCTGAGCTTTACACTAGAAGCACACATTTCTCTGTATTAACTAAACTTCACTGAGACTTAACATTTTGTCCCACAGCAAAAAATTTGTCACAATGATACCACAGATGCAAAGGTAGTTTGGCCTGCCTATGGCAGATCTAGTGCTCAAAGCAGCTTCATAGGGAAGCTGTTTTGGAATAGATTACAGGCAAATTCCTACAGGATCTGCTTCTACAATTTTGAAGGAAAGGATTGTGAACAGAAAGCATGATGAGCAGACGTATATATAAAACACATAAATGTTCTCAGCTAGATCTGCTTTCTATTGGTTTCACATGAAAAGCCATAGAAGAAAAATTTAAAAAATGGGGAATATTAAAATAAGCAAAAATTTACCAAATGAAACGGTATGATGTCCATACAAGAAACATTAGATTAATGATCATGCACAGTCATTAATTACTTCTTTTCTGGGAAAGAATTTATTTTTTTTTTACTTTTTAACGCAGCAAAATAGTGCAGTTAGAAAATATGAGTATTAAACATGTAATTTCTAAAACTAAGAAAATATATTGACCTGAATAATATATTGTTTGTGACAGTGGCAAACAAGCACTGCCATTTGGTGGCCTGGAAATTATGCATACAACAAACAAATCAGATTTTTAAGGCATAATGCTGCAAATAGGAACCATGTAATGTGCTGTGAAAAATTATGTAAAATAATGGCAAGGATGATTCTGAAAAGCTGAAGAACACCTTCAGATCCTCATTTGGCATATGTGATATACATTCTTGAAGTCTGGACTGCCACCTGCTGAAACACTTTTTAATAGGGAGCTTTGACTTAATAGGACTCGGTTTTCACTTTAAACCTTGATTTTCACCCTATTTCTTTCTTCTAACCCTTAGTGCTCTATGTCCTATGAATCACTGTAACTGTGAGTAAATTTCAGATTTCCTCCCTTTCTGTCCCTTGTTTCCCCAGGTCATGGCAGTCTTCCTCCAGCCCATCCTCTGTGATTTCAGCACTTTCTTACCCTGTGATTTTCCTGTTACGATTTTACAGCCAGGCTCAACTGCTCAGCCCACACTGCTGCCTCTACCAAATGAAATCAGGCAGTGTAGGCTCAGGCATGTCCTGTTGCCAGCTGTCTTGATGTTTGCATGGGCATTGGTGTGCCCACAATACGGGCAGTAGCAGCAAGGGGAGGATGAATCTTCTTATGATCTTTGTTGGGCGAGGGGACTGATGTAAGAAGGGTGGAATCTGAGTGACATCTTCCATAGAAAGAGGACACAAGAAGACTTGCAGGCTTCAAAACCACCAAGATCCCGACTAGAAGAGGCTGGGCTGCCTAGCATCAATGCAGGTTAAAACTGATGGCGTGCTCTGAGCTGCAGTGATAATTATTGCAGATGCTGAGGACTGCTGAGATGAGCTGATTGACTTGGGGGTGCTTGCAGTTGGTGTTTGTCCTTCAGATATGGTGCACAGGAGGAAAGCTGACCCTTCCAAGATGGATTATGGTTATGGTTATGGTTATGGGGGTACTAACACAGGCTTTTCATCCCTTGATAACCCAGTGTGCTGTGGGAAGGACAAGAAGAGCGTGGCTCTGTGGGCTCTGTGGTTTTGGGGGCCACCCTGAGGTACTTTCATGGTGGGGGGTTCAGACCACAATCTCTTCTCAGATTTGCCCTCAAGATCATTCACAACGACCTGTAACCCTCTCACCCTGCTTTTCGGGGTTGTTTTGTCCTGCATGATCTGTGTTCTCATGACTGGGCTCTCGCTTGGAGCTGGGATTGTGCTCGGTGCCACGAGGAGGGATTGAACAAGCAGCACCCCAGCAGGTGTGCCTTGGTGTCAATGTCTGGGATTTTTATTGACCAAACTCTTTCATCGCTGTAAGACCCCTCTCCTTTTATCAAACCCGTGCGATGCCCTGAGCATCCCCGGCTTTGAGGGATGCTGTCTGCAGCCCCTCGCTCTGTGGAGCACCGGTACCCTCTAGTGGCAAAACCGCAGGCATTTTTAGGCAAAAAAAAAATTACAATTTCACTACTAACTTAACTTCTGTCTTCTTTTTGGACAAAAAAAAATCTGTGCATCATCTTTCATTTACAACAGTGTTTTTTAAAATAATATCTTCAATTAATGCCTTTAGTTTAAGTAGCTTATGGTGTAATGCGATGATGTAATTTCCTTGGACTGCTTTCAGTGAGTTTCACCTTTCATTAAATCATTAAAATGATGCTTGTGAGCTAATGGGTGATGGAATTTTCACGTGGTATAAAGAAGTGACTGTAGTGGAAAGTACCAAGCAGCAGCTGCTCAAAGCTTTAAATGGGGTGCTGGTGATGGTGTCACTCTAAAGGCAGAGCATTGGTGACTCGTAGTGAATCAAAGGAATCGTGTTGTCTCTGTTTAATTTTCACCAGTTTGCTCTTGGAGGTTCAGGACAGCTGGGTCATGGGTCTTGGGGAGCCAGGGAGCCACTGGCTTTCTAACTGCAAGGTGGGGACAGCAAGACATGGTGTGACAAAGCTCAAGGGCATGGCAGGAGCACCTCAAAATTCCTGAGTGAACTGACAAATGTCTTGAGTAGCAGGAGTGTAGGTAGAAGGTAAAAGACACATTTTGGTCTGTTTGCTACCAACTACATAATCCATGCTCTACAGCAGGGCTGGGGAGTGGGAAAAGGTGAAACTTGCCAAAGAAATCCAGAATTATTTAGCATGAGCAAACACATTTAATTCTGTTCTAGCCTTGCTCGAAAAGGCTGATCTGAAATTTTCCTGGCATGAGAAGAGTGAATTTCAGAAAAGCCACAGCAAAGTAATCCTTCAGGGTTTGCTATGAATTTTGAGACACTGTTGTCTTTTCCTGGCATTTAGGGTGCTAGTGGACTCTGCTTGGAGGAAATTGCCCCCAAAAGCCAGCAGGAGATATCTGGAGCTCACCTCTGTCCTTTCACTCCAGCTACAAATAATTTTCACATTCTCAGAATACCATTCTTTAGCCCTTGGTTTTCTCAGACACGAAGGAAATGAAAACCCAGTGCAGGTTAGAAGACACATGTGTCTGAGCTGAGCTGAGTCCCTGTCACTGCCTCCTCTGCAGGCTCTGGCTCTGCTCATTTCACCCAGTGAAACCAAGTGGAGTTTTACTCAGCAAGAGATGAAATCACACTACAGGAACCAGATTGAAATTCAAAACAGGTAGTATACATAAACACAGCTTGATTCTTCACAAGCTTTTTTCCCTGGATGATTTCAGTACCTAATGCCTATCATTTCTTTGAAGTACCCTAGTTATGAAAGCAGGGGATCCAGAGCGTTTACAAAGACATCTTTCTAATTTATTCATTAAACTCAAAATATTTCCATGGCCACCTGCCCCTCTGTTCCTGTGCATCAAGTTTTGGAAACACATTAAAATGCCCATGCTCTGGGTACATGAAGTACCAGAATATGAGCTTGCCCCTCTGCTTCACAGAAATAATTTCTATAAAAGATTTTTGAATGGCTTGAACCTGGGAATAGTTTTGCAAAGCAGATCAATTAGACTGAATTGGATTTGCTAGCAGTGGGAGTTAAATTTTTAGTTGAATTTCTGTGTTCTGGAGCCTCACAGACAGAAAATAACACAGGGGCAGCGATTTATCACACACTTGTTTACTGGAGGGCAGAAATTTACCCTCTCTTGTTACTCTTTCAAACCTTTTCATCTTTTCATCTGCATAGAAATGAGTGCAAAAAGAGAAGAAATAAAAAGAAATCCAATGCAGTTTTCAGGGGAGGGTTTGTCCTGGTGCTGCCTTGAAGGGTTTGCTGTTTCCCAGGCCCAGGAGTGCCAGGGAGATCATTGCACTGTGGCTGCAGTGCCATTCTGGGCAGCACACAGCTTGGAACAGACCTCCTGAGCAACACAGTCCCCTGCCATATCATACAATCCCTTCTGGAAATGCACTGTCACCCATTTCACTCCTGGACAATGTGGGCTGATTAAAGCATGTCTGTCCCAGGAACATTCTGACTCTGGATCTTGCCATGATTGCCAATTCCCCCTGGTTGAAAACTTCTGATCTTCATAAAACCCACCTCATTCTCACCAACAGGGAGCAGCCGTCCCATGGAGGTCTCTAGTCATGATTTATATTTTTTATTTCCAGAGCAAATACAGAGAGGATTAAAAATGCTGTGTTTTTTTTTTTCTTTTATTTCATTCCAGATTTCTGATTGTCTTGGGGTGTTTGATCTTAGCTGTCCTGACAACTTTCAAGGAGTATGAAACAGTTTCTGGAGACTGGCTCCTCTTGCTGGTGAGTAAACTGGGGCTGCTGCACTGCCCTGGTAAGGCCCTGGAATTGAAATCAGCTCTATCAGCAGGGATGGAAACTCACTCCAGCCCTGCATGCAGAGAGCTTTCTGCTCTTGGTCCTGGAGTAGTCACTGCACATTTACATAGTGGAGAGTTCCCAGTATATTGCCAGCACCAATTGAGTAAAAAATACAGTAATTTCACGATTATAAACCGCACCATTTTGACTAAAATTTTGGTCCAAACCCGAAGTGCGGCTTGTAATCAGGTGCGGCTTATATATGGACAAAGAATGGAAAGTTGCTGTTTTAGTTTGGAGGACAGGTGTCTGCTGAGAAAGGCAGAAGCTTTTCTTTGAAATGGAGAATGTAAACCCCCTCCCTCCAAATTATTATAATTTTGAAATCAAGGGGCTTTCAGGCAAAAATATGGAAATTAGGAATAACAGTTCTTTACTAGGGAAATTAAAATAGAAATACAGTACTACAAAGAAACAAACCCCAAACCCTGACAAAGTCAGAGTACAACCTGACACCCCGTCAGGCAGGGTGTTGGTAGCAGTCCCATTAAATGGTGGCTGCATCCTCCTGCAGTGACAGATGTGATTCAGTTGGAGCAGTGCTCCTGTACAAGGTGCAGTTTGTGCAGTTTCCCTCTGGAGCTCCAGTGGTGATGTGGAGAAATCCAGTTTTCCTCTGGAGTCCAGTGGAGAAAGGGGCTCCCTTAGTGTCCCAAAACCTCTGTTTTTATCTTGGTAAGAAATGTTGGGTTCTTCCCCCTGGCTGGAGCAACTCCCCATGGGATGCAGTAATTTTATCAGTCCCACAGTGGGACTCAATGGCCATTAGCAGAAAATGACTGGCTGGAGGAAGGATGGGTTGTGAAAAGAGAAAGAACATTGCCCTGCCTGGTTTCAATGGATGGCCCATTAGCAGAATATCTGCCATTGAGATAAGGATCGCTGCCCCCACCCTCAACAGATGGTGATAGAATAGAAACCTTTTATCTCACTCTGTATTGTAATCCAAGACAGTTGCTGACACCCAGATGTGCACCTTATAATCAGGTGTGGTTTATAATTGTGAAATTACTGTAAGTGAGGTTCCTGAGCAAAAAGAAAATGAGAGGAAAGAGCCTAATCTGAGGCTTTTAAATAATGGCTTTTCAGCATTTGTCCAACAGTCCTTCCATCACATTATCAGTAGCTTCCTATTGACCATGCCAGACCTAAGCACACTTGAAAAGTATTTTTGGGGGAATCTCTCAACAGTTTTTATTATTCTATAGTATTCTATTAATCCTAGTATTTCTTCCAAGGGAGGTCATCAGAGTCGGATTCACGCTTGTGTGCAATATCTGAAATTGCTGCAGGCAGTGCCTTTGAGAGAAAATGTATTCACAGCAAATACATCCCAGATTGCTTGTTCTATAAATACTGAAGTTCATGCTCAAGACTTTATTTCAGTAAGGCCTCTCATTCAGTAGAAGAATTAAAAAATAGAAAAAACTCTCACTAAATATAAAATGGCAAATTCAACATTTTATGAAAATGACCCTAAAAATTAACTTCCTTTGCTCCCATAGCTGTCATAAAATACAGGGCACAATGTCTTGCTTAACCTGGCCTTGTTTAAAGCATCCCTAGGGAAACTGCACAGCAAAATTAGTTCTAGGATCTCAATTTCCATTTCCCCTTGTACCTCCAGAGACACATAGATCCAAGCAAGACTAAATGCCAAAAGGAATGAAAGGTGAATTCCCCCTGCATGTTCTTTCTCAAAAAGTTACTGTGTGAAAACACCTTCATCCCTCAGGGAATGTGAAACTTGCTTTTGGTCACTGTTATCCTGCTTAGGCCCATCTTTCACATTTGAAAACGCCTGAGGTTATCTTTCCTTCTCCTGTGATTGTTTTTGTGTGCCTCTCAGCAGTTTTTAGAAGCTGTGGGTAATGAGCATGAGGAAAATTCCCCTTTTCCCTCTTGCCAGCAATTAGAGAGGAAAAGCAACCCCATGGCCCAGGCTGCCCTTGCTGTCTCTGCTGGGCACCCCAGAGAAGCCCTTTGCTCCCCATTCCCTCCCCATGCTTAGAAAGGTTCTGGAGCAAGGTGGAAAATCCCATTCTTTTGACCAGCAGCAGTTTAAGGGAACAATATATGCCTTAAATTTGTCTTATATATGTCTTTGTCATTGCTTTAAACTTGACTGTGTGAGTATCCTGTGTCCTGCCCCAGCCTCGACAGATGTGCTGCATGAACGAGCTGCTCTGGGTGGCCCTGGGGTGGTCCAGAGTGCCCTGGGCACTTTGCAGTCACCCCTCACATGTGTCTGCCCATTCTGTGTGGGGCAGGAGGTCTTTCTGTGAAGTAATTGTCCCTCCATTAAGGCAGGACATTCACCTTCACATTTACCCAAGAGCAGGGGCAAATCCTTCCTGCAGGGTACTTAGCAGGATGGAGAACTGTCCCACTTTGCCTCTGTCATCAATCTCAACTCTCCTCCACCTTTTTTCCTCTCTCCTACACATATCCTATCACTTGCACGTCATCTGTTTCCTTCAGCTGTATCCTTGTGTCCAGAATTACTGCAAAACTTGTTGTGAGACTAACAATGTCATTTGTGTCTTCACACAGGAAACTTTTGCAATTTTCATCTTTGGAGCAGAGTTTGCCTTAAGAATCTGGGCTGCTGGCTGTTGCTGTCGCTACAAAGGATGGAGGGGGAGACTCAAATTTGCCAGGAAACCTTTGTGCATGCTGGGTAGGCACATGCTCTCAACTACTGTTTTATTCATTCATCTTTTTGCCTTTTAAGCCAGTTTGGGGGATGTCAAAGAACTGGTGATTGGCAGTGCAAAGAGCCCTGAAATCAGACCTGCCCTTTATGCCAGGACCTGTGTCCTGCTTGGAGTAATTATTTGAAGTAGCCAGAAATAACTTGTAATTAAGAGACACTTGGCTACCTAATCAGTGAGAAAAAAACTAATCCTTCTACTCTTGTCCTGAGCCCCACTGCACACTTTTCTTAAGCTCATCCTCAGGAAGACTCTCTCTGCCTTCAGTTTCAAACCACTTGGGAACCCAACTCAATACCATCTTCCCCAGCTCCCTTTCATATTTGTGTTTTGTTTTACAATTGCATTGTTGGTCTCTATTTGCAAACAAGTATCTTTGTGATTTTACCCATACTGTCTTTCAGGCTTGGAAGGCACTGCCTATAATTATCCATAAAATTACTCATTATTCATGTTTGAATACCCTCCTGCAACTACTCATTATATCCACAAACCAACCAGCTGACATTTAGGAGTTCAGTCTGCCCTGAACACCTGTCATCCCCATTTGTTCACTGATTTTAGGATGCCCTCACTTGTTTGATTCTCTTCAGGCCAAGCACTGGGTTTTTTTCCTTTATTTGTACAACACAAAACGCTGTAGGAGCCATGGTGCTGCATTAATACAAGCTTCTCTTTCCCTCCTTTTGCTTATCTCATGGATCTAAATGGTAGACAAAATTGTGACAAATTTTCTTTGTGCATCTGTGCCATCCTTAATTTAGTAAGGCCCCTTTCAGTGCTACTGTTGTACAGATACTTCTTATACTTCAGTAGGTTTGTGAAGGCAGCAGAGTGTGAGAAAGTGGGATTGATACTGTCTCATTCCTTCTCAGAAGTGTCATCTCACTTCTGAGTATGAATCTTCATTGATATCTGGGTAAGAAACAGAAGATATCCTGGATTTATTAAAATCTTCTCTCATTTGTCACTGGTACGAGTTTGTTTTGAGAATGATTGGAAGTGAATAAATCTGAAATCTACTATTTTTGTCTGGAAAGAGAATATAAAGACAATTCAAAGTCTGAGTGCCCAGAGAATGTTTGAAGCTGTTTGTACCACTTTCTTCTTGTATATGTATACAGGATTAAAAAGTAGAGGGAAACAAGGAAAAGAAAGAAAACAAAAATGATTTATTCACATTTCAAACCTCTTCAGTTATGAGTAAATTGCTCCTGTGAGCACTTATAAAAAAGTATTAGCACTGACTTCAAGATTTTAGTGGGAAAACTCAGCATAAAGAAGGAAATTATAAGATTAATCAAATCTGAATTCTCATCTGCTGAGCTGTTCACTATGTGTTCCAGTGGTACAGGTGAAGATAAGGCTGATTTTCTGTCAGCATTAGGACACTGTGTCTGGGCGTCCCTAGGCGAGCTCAGTGTCTCAGGTCCAGTGCATTGATCTGTAAATAGATCCCAAGGCTTTCCAGGAGGCTCTGTGCCTGATGCTGCCTGTGTGGCAGGTGCAGATATCTGATTAATTGGCAGAGAAGGCATTTCCAGGCAGCTCCGAAACTCACCCAGGGAAATCTGCAGCACAGCCAGATGGGATTAAGGAGCAGGTGATGGGGCCACTTTTGTTGGCAGGCTTTGTTCTTTTTGCCTTGCAGATATCTTTGTGCTGATTGCCTCAGTGCCAGTGGTTGCTGTTGGGAACCAGGGCAATGTTCTGGCAACGTCTCTCAGAAGCCTCCGCTTCCTCCAGATCCTGCGGATGCTGCGCATGGACCGGCGGGGCGGCACCTGGAAACTTCTAGGATCAGCTATCTGTGCCCACAGCAAAGTAAGGGAGGAGCCAGAGCTCAGCTGGGCCTTGGGGAGAAAGGTTAAAAGGAAAGACAGGATGCACATGTGCAGCAGAGTCTTGGGTTATGTTTAGCAGTCCAAAATACATTTTTTTTTTCCTTCAGCTTTCTTCCCTTTTCCATTCTCTGAATCATTTCTGCCTCTTGTTTTACCTTTCTGTGCTCAATGGTGGTGTTGGGAAGCAAGAGCATTTTCATTCCCAAAAAATACAATATGAATTTTGCCTTTACTGTGAGTGGAAGCAGAGACATCCCTTTTATAGTGAAGGATGATGAAATCCTTGACAAAAATCCCTGGGAGCAACATGTTTGTAATGGCTTCTCAGACTTGTCTGATCAACAGATGGAGCAGGGCTCTGAAGGGATGGAAAGAGGCTGATTAGCCTGAGAAATGTGCACGGAAATGTGGTTTCCAACAGAGCTACTGGTAAAATTTCTCTTTGAAAGCTTAGGTCAGACAATACAGAGATGGACACAGTGGGAACCCACACAGCAAAAAATTTCTAAAGCCATCTTTGCTTGGTCTAACTTAAAGGTGTAATGAGACACACCCTGTCTTGAACCAGACAGGTACTTGTTCTTGCATTTTCACAAAACATTATTGCAAGTTAAAAACTATCTGCTTAAAATCCTCTAGATGAGATTTCTCATGTGCACAGGATGTAGACAGATTACATATACACCACTACATACTGCTTTTTCTTACCCATGAATGACATTCCTGACATTTTAGGGGCTTTGAAAGTTAAAATATGAGCTGGCATAGCATACTTAGACTTTGCTTATGTGTAGGGACTAATGGGAATTCCCACCATGTTTCATTTCTGAAGAACTTCTGCTTCTTCCTCATATAAACTTGCTACAAGACAGATGGCAGATAAACACTTATGTCAAAAATGTTTCTCAGGAACAGATCATGGAAGAAGTCTATGTATCAAAAAAATTGTTTTGAAATTGTTAAAGGCTTCATTGTGGGGATTTCATTCAAATATTACTTGTTTGGTTCCCCACCATGCCCTTTTAGACCTCAGCTGGCTGAGGGAGATTAGAGGGGTTGTGAGAACTTTGCTTTACTGGAGACAATGACAAAACAATTTTGCTAACAATTTCCTTCCATGACTGCACACCAGAAATTAGCTAGGAAAGTTTTTCACTTGTCTCAAGATCCAATTACAAAGTTCTCAGCTGCAACTTTTCTTTTGTTTGTCCCAATACAGTGAATTGAATTGAATGAATGACTAGTATGAGTGATAAAAATGAATTGGAATATTGATTTTTTTTTTTTTTTTACCTACCTCTGAAGACCTTCCAAAAAACTGTTTCTACCTTATTTCAGACATTGCTGGAATTCTGGGATTTTAGCTTGGGTATCTGCATGGCCCACCTCAGTGAGGTTAGACACACACTCCACTTTAGTAATTCTCTCTAAAACAGCAAAGTTTGGGGTTTGTTTGCACACAGAACATTTTCAAGGTCTGTTCTTACTGCATGAATTCATTTTGAAAACACAATTCACGATGGGATCTACTTTGATATGTTTGAAGAGATGGAAGTGCATCCTGCAACCTTGGCTCTCTGGAGGTAGGGAGAGGGCAGAGCTGTTGCTTTGCTTGCCCAGAGTGACCAAGCTCAGGGCAGAAGGAAAGAAAGGAGTCAAAGTCAGAGCCCTGGGTGCAGCTAAGCCCTTCACCCAGATTAATGCAGAACCACAACTGCAGGTTCCGCCAGGCTGCTCCTAAGGAAGATTCTGTGTAAGGCCCAAAATCTCTGCATCATTTCCCACAAAGTGCTGAGCTGGGCTGGTCATGGATGGGACCAAAGCCAGCAGTGACAGCTCTGCTGTTGCCCTCTGTGCTTCTCTCTCCTTCTGATGTTCATTCTGCCACTGTGGATATTGAGGTTCTTTCCAGCCCCTCCATGTTCGTCTGTTTCTTTTGCAGGAACTCATCACTGCTTGGTACATTGGGTTCCTGACACTCATCTTATCCTCATTTCTTGTTTATCTGGTTGAAAAAGATGTTCCTGAGAAAGATGCTAATGGGGTGGAGATGAAAGAGGAGTTTGAGACCTATGCAGATGCACTGTGGTGGGGGCTGGTAAGTAACTCCAAAAATACCTTATACCCTTCTTCAAAACTTCATATCCAAGAAGAGATAAAGTTTTAGGGATTTCAGTGCAAATGCTGCTATATTTGGGTGATTACACTGTAACAGTACCAAAGTAGGGATGCCCCTAAAACCAATTAACAGAACCTACAACCCTGTTGATTTTCAGACAAAGGCCCTTTGGTCTTTAAACCCCCTTCAGAAATCAATCTGTGTTCCTGGTGTCTGGGAAACCTCTCTTTTAGAGGAGCATCTCTTCAGATGGAACTGCACTATGGAGACTGAGCTCTCCTGCCAGCAATGTCCTGCCTGGGAGACCTTGCTCCTCAGAAAATGGCAGAACCAGAGCTGGCCAGTGGGTGTTGGGCTGTCAAAGAGCATCAAATGTTTGGGCAGTTGACACTCATGAGAAGTTTGGTTCTTATGGAGCCAGTGACTGAGATGTCTCTAGGTTTGGATGGAGGAAGTAAAAAACTATTTCTAGAAAGGTTAGCTTAACAATTCTTGTGTCTTCTATGCATTCCCCAAAGATCAGGGAATGCCATTGGTGGTAGGGTGCTGAACAAGAGGGACCTTTGATACATCTGTTCTTGTCTCCTGATTAAGAGAGGAGTGTTGCTTTGCACCACTACTCATTCAAACAAAGATATTCCTGCCATTACAGAACTCATGTTGCTTTGTTACTGATAGTCAAGGAACTCTATGTCATGCTGTGACTTAAATTCAGAAGCATTTTTTTTATTTAATGTGGTTCACTTATAAACATAAGATACTTCCCTCCCCCATTATTAGGCAAAAGATACCAAGTGTTGCATAGAACACCTGGATGTTTCCCTGTCCTTTTATATCCAGGACATTTAGACAGAGTCTCAGGGGTGAGAAAATGTACACAGCTGGAAATCAACAATTGTGCCAGGAAGGAGAAAGTTTTCACAAAGACATCTTTGTTTTAGAAAGACCAGGACTTCAGGTCAAGCTAGTTCTGACTAGGTTACGGGTCTGCAAGGTGTTAACTGGGAAATCTCTTTTCTGACTGTGTTTTGGTGATGGGCAGGAGATTCATGTAGAGTTCACTTGCAGCAAATGCATCTGAAAGAGGCTTTGAGACTAAAGCCTTGAGAAGTGACTTGGAACTTTGATGACACCAAAAAATTGGTTGGCCCATGCTCAAGATCCTATTTCACAAAGCTGTGCATGAGCACCCATAGGGCTAAGTGAGTTACAGAGCTGTCATGGTGACATTTACACAGAGCTGTTGGCTTTGCTTTTCTGACATCAAGTCCTGGTCCTTGTGCCCACAGATCACCCTTGCTACGATTGGATATGGTGACAAGACCCCCAAAACATGGGAGGGACGGCTGATTGCAGCCACCTTCTCTCTCATTGGAGTGTCTTTCTTTGCTCTTCCTGCAGTAAGTACCTTCCCCTCCTCTGTTAGACACAGCCCTGATCTGTGCATTTGTAAAAAGAAGGTAAAATTAGTAAAATCACCAGTGGAACCAAATCCCTTTTAAAGAAGTAGTCCAGAGACTTGAGTGGGTCTGTATCAGTAAATGGAACTTATTTCTTCCCAATTCTGCACAGAGCCTATTGGGAATAATAGATCACCCCAATACCCCTCAAATCACTATGTGGTGTTGTCTGACAGTGCTAGCTGGCACAGACAAAATTAATCCAGCAAGTGAACAATCTGGGAAACCCAAGGCAGCTCATGAGACTCTACATTGGCATGTGGTAATTTGCTAGTATTAGCATAACCCCCACAAGACATGTTGTCAAGGGATTTGGGGTCCACTACTGTAATAATTAGAATTTGACCCATCTTACCCAACCCTTTGCTCCCTTTGTCTGCACCATCCTCAGATAAGAATGAGAGAAAATCTGACTGAGCTGGCTGAATAGCAACAGAAACTATCCCAAATCCAGATCTTAGGATATTTTTCCTCTAGCTCCAGACTCAGAAATAATTTCACAGAGGGTGACAAGTCCTGCACTCCCAGATCCAAAGTATAGTTTAGCACAACCCTTGTATCATGCAAGCAGATTTTCAGTGGAAATGGGAAGTAGCACAGTACCTGGACACCTCCAGCTTGGAAAGGCAGTGGACATTCAGGAAACCTGTTGAGGACCTGGAAATGATTTGTTGTGGCCTGTGGTCCTTGAGAGGATCATGACAACCTCCTGTCCCATGAGTGGAGCAGCAGGAAAGGCATGGGGATGGCACAAACACTCCATGCAGCCATCTCCATCTCCATCCACAGTCCTGCATCCTCTTACAATTTGTCCCTTCTGCTCTGAGTAAGAAATGTCTAAAATCTTGTATCACTCTGTCCTTTCAGGGCATTTTGGGGTCAGGGCTGGCACTGAAGGTCCAGGAGCAGCATCGTCAAAAACATTTTGAGAAAAGAAGAAAGCCAGCAGCTGAGCTCATTCAGGTTTGCAGCAGCTTTCCTCTTCCTTGAAAAAGTGTTGTGCATGAAGACTGCTGCATCATGTTAACATGGGCCACCACTCCTCCCCTGCCCAAATTCTCACTTCCCATTGCAGGAGGTGAGAATTTGTGTCAGTTTTTCACACTGAGCTAGATAATCCAGAGGCCCTTGCAGTTTGGAGGAATCTTTTAACTCCCAGAATATCTTGCAGAAGAACAGTGTCTTTTGAAGGAAGGATCTCATCTGCTAGCTTCTGTAAACCAACTGGCTTCTGCATCACTGCCACAAAATCACAGAAAACAAGCTGTTGAAAACACATTCTTTACAAAATACAGATTTTTTTTTCAGTTCCCTTGAGAAAATGCTTTTCTGTGCAGTTATTGATGTGAAAACAGCAATAGAAGTAACACAATAGACAGTGACAATTTCAATCAAGGCATATAACATAAATAGTATATGTGGGTTTTAAAAATTAAAACACACCCTGTATTCTCTGTTAAGTCACTGGATGATCCAAAAGCTCAATGGGAAGAGAACCCTTACCTCACCTGGATATCAGTTATGGCCTTTGTTATGAATTCAGGATATAAAGCTTAAAATCATTAGTCTCTGTGCTGACAAATTTGAAATTATTTATTCTTACTAGGTATGGAGCACATTGTGATAGCAGTTAAGTAAATGACAGAGGGACAGAGAAAGTTTCTGTGATAACAAATTGAAGCATTGGTGCTCAGGATCAAACAGTCCTCAGGAGAAACAGGCTGAGTGGAATTAAAATTCATGGCTGTTCTCATTAAAAACATGCTTTAGCAAACAGAGGGGGCTGCAGGCATGAGTGTGAATGGAATTTAATAGGATTTGATTTTGAATTAAAGCATCTCCACTGGTCAGGTAGCTTGTTTAGCTAGTGGGTTTTAGGTTGGAGAAATTTTTTTTGAGAATTTTAATTTGCACTAAATGCTGAAGTAGAAGATTTCTCAGCAAAATTTCTTCTTATGATACATTAGGAGAAAAGCTATCTTAAGGACTTCCAGAATTACTGGACAAGTCCAGCAGTGCTTGAAGTTCTGTCAGTAAAATGAGTTGAGTCTAAGGTAATGTCATGTTCTGTTAGTGGGTCTCTCCATGTCCTGTCTCCTTTAACAGCCCTCCCAAATCAAAATTCAGTGTTAATAGCTTTTCCATATAGAGACACTCATTTGGTATGGCTGATTAGTAATTAATTTCCAGATAGTCACTCAGGTGCATCATTATGTTCTTTGAAAGAGCCTGGCTGTAGTCAGCTGGGAAATAACTTCACCTAACACTAATTATTTTCTCTCCCTTGTAATTTAGGCTGCTTGGAGATACTATGCTACTAACCCCAACAGGATTGATTTAGTTGCTACCTGGAGGTTTTATGAATCAATTGTATCATTTCCATTTTTCAGGTAAGTTCATTGTCCATCATCATTTTCTGTGACATAGCAGTCAGGACAGAGAGCACAGACTTCATAAATATATATATATATCAATGAGGGTTTTTTAGGTAACAGATGCTTTCCAGCAAACTCTTCTGAAGAAGAGGAATTTTTTTCTGAGGTAGTGGTTTAATTTCAGTCACCACTTCTGAGTTCAGTGAAAGTATTCTATACATAAAGATATTCAGATAAAATGGATGCTTATATGTTTATGGCTTTAGATTTATCATCACTCTCCTTGCCTGTCAAACAGGCATCTTTCTCACTTTTAGAACTTAACATCTTTTTTTTTTTTCATAAAACCTATAGAGCCCTATGAAAAGCCAAGACTTTTAGCCACAGATTATCAGCTACTAGTAATGGGCATCATGTATCCAAGTTAGTGCTTTAAACTTTCCTCCTGGTCTTGCTGTTGTGCCTCATTCTGAAAAAAAGTGCCTTTAGCTACTGTTCAACTCAGAGATCTCCACCTGTAGTTGTGCTCCCTGCACTGATACTGCAACTCCAGCTGTTGTTCAAGACTGACTTGAAATGTTCCAGACTCCTGCTTTCACAACAGGCAAATTATAAACACTCAGCCTTTCTTTGTTTTAGTCACAATACATTTTTAGAATCAACTTCATGTGCTTCAGAAAGGAAACCTCTACAAAAAAACTCCTAACACCGAAGGCGTTTAATTAAAGCTCAATACATTTCTTCCCTTTTCTTTATCTCTTCTCACTCTCCATCTATTCCCACATTTTCCATTACAGAGTAATTTCGTCAGGATTTCTTGACTGCAGGGTTTTTCAGAGAATAATTCTCAGACTCATAAGGAGTCTGGACTCATTACTGTGACTTCAAGCTTGCTCATTGTGTGTAGGTTCTCCTGTGACTCAAATGCAACCTGAAATTTAATAGGTGTTTTGCAAATAAGATGCTGGGAGAGAGGGCAGGGGAGATTACTTCTCACCAAAGACTGGATTGTTAATGTAAGCAGCACAGATTGGTTTCAGGAATCTATATCACTTTTTTTAGCTTTATGGCTAGTTGAAAATGTAGCTTTTATTCTGCTTATTCTGTCAGTTATGGTCACAGAACAAAAGAGGTATAAGGCATTAGGAGTAGATTAAAAATTTATATTTAAAAATATGCTAAATTTATGATGTGATTCTTTTCTCCTTGCTTTCTTGTAATGCATCCTCTCTCCTATAAAAGGAAAGAGCAATTGGATGGTACTGCCAGGTATGTAGCTGTCATTATTTTATATATATGTTTTAATACAGCTGTTGGAGGATGCAAGCTAAATAGTTCTTTGTGGATTCATGATCTGTTAACTAAATCATGCTACTAACACTACAGGTAATCATTACAAATTATTAACAAATCCATTTCCTAACTGCTTGCTTTTTTTTCCTAGTTTACAACACAGCTAAAATGCTAATTGTACAAAGGCAGTGTTGCTTGCTGTTTGTCTGTAAAGAGCTTTACTGTTTGTTATGACTAATCATGGTCTAGATTTCTCCTGATTCATGCTGCAGAGCCAGGGTTTAGCATCCAGGCTGTTCTGGGGGGATTTAAGACTCTGCTGTTGTTGCTCCACAGTCTTGCACAGAGCAATGTTGTGGTGTGAGTGGCTGACAGCTCACCATGTGCAAAGATTTGCTGACAGTAAAACCAGAGATGGTGTCTAGGATGGAACAGCAGGACAGTCAGTCTCTCTGGCAGTGCTGTAAAAACTACATTGGGTTTGAGGGCCTGGTGCCACCTGTGATGAAAAACCAGGAAAGCTCCCCATCACACTGAGGTGTTCACAAGCAAAGAATGAAGGAATCATCAATCCCAACACTGGTCAGTCACTGAAGACTACAGAGCAGCCACTGTCAGTCACCCTGCAAAGTCTCAAATGGAAATGATATATTTATAACCTTCTTCAGATAAGTAGAAGAGTCAAATGCACATACAATAATCGTAAGCCAAAACTTCATCTTAGATCGCTGTCAATGGGGAACCCACAGTGAAATACAATAGCAATTAAAGGATAAATAGTTCCAGAGACTTGTGCTGAAGCTACTTCAGTTTGCATCCCCATTTACAGTGCAGAGAAAAGGAATAAGAATTGCAGCTATATTTGAAAACTGTAAGCCAGAGGTCAAGTCTGAGCTCCAGTCCCTGGCCTGATGAAAAATTATGTTTTTCTTTTTGTTTTTTGAACATTTCATGCAACTTCAATAGAGGAAGTTGGCAAAAAAAATTAACACTTGCTCTTCTACTAGGGATTTTTGGGTTTAAGTTTCATTTAGCAGAGAAGAAGAACCTGTCTCAAGTTTTCTTACAATACAGGCAAGTGCTATAGTGACAAATTATTGGGAAAGGGTGTTTTCCTCCTCTTGCCACCAAACTCATGGGATCACCTGCCTCTCCTTGAAGATGACTGGATGGGAGGTACCCAGTTTGTGAACCCCATGGACATTAAGTACTTTACAACCATGACACTCCCCAGGCCAAGCAGTCATGAGCAAGCTCAGTTGCATTAATGCAGATGTCTGGAGATTTTTGCAATCTGCAGTCTTGGTAACAGCTGAATTTTGGTCTTTAATATGTAGGGAAGAGCTTAGGAGATAAAATCCTTTAGAGTGTGTAATTCCATACCTTGAGTCAGAATGTTCTGGCTGAGATACAGCAGCAGATTAAAATTAGGTAAGAGACTGACTGCTGCAGCTCACTGTTGGTCACAGCCCCCCTAGAGGAGCTCCTGCACCTGCAGCAGTTCTGAGTTGTTGTGGCTTTCAGGGCAGTAGAAATCATTTTATGTTGAAAGGCTGAATTAAAAATGGAAAAGTATGACTCACAGCTCAAAATCTTTAAAACTATAATCCCAAGGCCCCTCATTGTAGATGGATATAATTTGGTTTTATTTTATTATATATATAATAACTCTCAGCAAAATTATCAGTACACCTGCATGGGAGCCTTTCTGCTAGCAGAAATGTGTTTATGGAATGAAGTATTCAATTAAAGGGATTGGAAACCCTCCAGGTAAACAGGCATATGATGGTTCTTGTGGGAACATCCACTGACTTCAGTAGAAATGGGATTGAGCTATAAAATCAGATTGTTTTGACAGTACCACATCCCATCTCTCATAAAAGTCTTATTTATGAACCAGATAATTTAAAAAACCCTGCCTCCTCCTGCAGTGATTTAGTATAGAAATTGTTACTCATACTCTACTGAAGTTTGTGTTTTGACTGTATTGAAATAAATGAGAAATAAGGGAATGTGGTCCTAATGGGGAGAGCAGCCCATAACTGTCCTCAGTCTCTAGGTTCTCCCATCAGTTAAGTACCTAATGAGAAAGTAAGTAAATAGCAATGCTGCTGCAGTAATCAATTGCATTGTCTGATCCATGGTTGACAAAGGAGAGAGAAGAATGGGTCCAAAGTTTTCAGAGAAGCTTTAAATAAACTAGAAATGAGGCCTGGCTGTATCAAAATTTGAGGACAGGAAATTTGCCACTTTAAGTGGCAGAGTTTCTACTGAGTCGTGTGAAAACTCTTTAGGAACTCCACAGTTCTGGAGCTGAACTCTGTGACAGATCCTTCTAGGACCTCTCCTAGATCAGGAGAGAAGCAGGAGCTGGCATCATGACAAAGTCACAGATAGATATAAGACCTTGTTTTCAGACCCTTTGGGAAGAGCACAGGAGTCACAAATGAGTGCAAAAATCCATTTCAGAAGTTGGATTCCAAGGCAAGCCTGCAGGGAAGGACTTTTTATAGTGGCAGCAATTCAAGGCTTTATTGAAGCTCCCTTTAAAAGAAAACTGTGAAGTTTTGGACTGGAGCTCAACTCTGTCCTGCACACAGTGAGGTGGTAGCTATGATGCTGCTCTTTAAGAACAGCATCTTCCCTATAGGCCCTGTACAGTCCCCCAGCCCAGGAGGAGCTGGGGCTGTGCTCTCTGTGCTCACTGGAGGTGAGTTTACTGACTTCATGACAGAGGTGCCACTAGCTTTTTTTTTTCCTTAATCGATGCCTAAATCTCACAGCCCCATGAAATCTCAGACAGAAATTGCTTTTCTCCCTGTCCTGCAGAGCCTTTTCATCTGTTCAGCTCTCAAGAAGGGAGATTTATGAGGAAGAGATACTAATGCTCATTTCTGCTGGCGTGCAGCAAATCATTCAGCAAACATTTGGGAGCCTGACCTACATGTAGGATGGTGTTTGTTTGCTGGACATATTTTTATTCTGAGCCAACTTTTATGTCTATATTTTGGGAATGAATACTGGAGCCTGATTTTCCAATACTGTTGTTAGCATCTGTTCCACTGACTTTGACCAGTGTTGAAACTTGCATGTACAGATACTTTAGTGAAGAATTTTGAACTTTCTCCTAGGGTCTTGTTCCTGATCCTTGTCCAGCTGTAGAACTAGACATCAGGAGAGCATGTTCCTAGACCTATTATTATGTAATTGTAGAAAATTAATTTATTCCTTAACTCTACAAGATAAATAATATTTCTGTGCCTTTGGAAAGTTGATTTGATTTTTCAAAGTGTCATAATCAGTACCTGTCCTTCCTAGTACATGAGTATGAAAGAATTCATGAAATGTGGTGCATTTTTGTATTGCCAATGCTGACAACAAAATGAAAATAAAACCCTACTTTGCAAGGTGTAAAATGTCACTGTAAGCATTTCATCCTAATACATCTGACCAAAAGAGGAAGGAGAAAAAAACCACCCTGATCTTCACACTACATTAACTACAAATGAAAGGCTCCCATTCTTTTTCATAGAGCTTTTCATGGGTAATCATTAATGTCTCATCTTAATACCTTTTCTTCACTTTACAGTAATGTCATGTTTAGTAGGGAGTCATTCTTTGGATCAAGCCTCACAAGAAAACTTAGGTATATACGTTCAAGTAACAGTTGAGCCTTATTCTTTTCATATTTCTTGCATGCCATTCTCTGCCTGCACTTTCTGTTTTTACTACAATAGTTCACCTAACCACCTTCAAAAGTAAGGTGCAATAAGACCAAATAGTTATTAAGCATAAAAAGAAAGTTGCATGAC
Organism: Catharus ustulatus; assembly: GCF_009819885.2. Lineage (NCBI taxonomy): Eukaryota > Metazoa > Chordata > Aves > Passeriformes > Turdidae > Catharus > Catharus ustulatus. The sequence continues at coordinate 155,028,177 of NC_046221.1, read as the reverse complement.
CTTTCAAATAGTTAATTGCTCTGCTGTTCAGAAAACATGGGATATTGCCCTGGTTCTCCCAAATGATCTGCTTAGAAACAGGTGCTTTTCTCTAGTTCCATAGAATGGAAATGAAACTAGCCTAGTCTGCAAATAATTCTGAAATTTACTGTGAGAAAATATACTATAAGAGCTAAACACTGTTCTTTATGCAGTCCCAACCCTGCCAATACAATTCACACAAGTTACTTTGAATTTGAGTTCAGTGGAACAACATCTTTGCATGTGTATTTGCAGGTTCTGGTTCAGCAAATGGAAAACAAGTGGATGCTTTTGACCATCTGAATAAAGTTAGTGACATGCTTAAATATCTTGCTGAACTGTGACCTAAGATGTGGGGCAAGAACTTTACCTTCCTGCAAAGAGACATAGAAATAGCCGGGTTCATTTCAGGAATAGGAAAGACACATCACTAGAAATAATATTTTGACTGAATTGCCAAGTATTTTACTCTATCCCACACCTTGCTGTCATTCAACTTTAGCTGGTTGTTCTCATTCCAACTTCATTCCACGAACATGAACTCATCAACATGCAACTCAGCTTTTCTAGCTGGAGCTCTTCAGCTTTTGGAGAACAGCAAGTAAAGCACTCCATATTTTTCATTTGATGATTGGCCCATGCAAAATAGTCAAGAGACTTTGATTTTGCAGTCTGATTTGCTTTCTAGTGCTTGATCCATGATATGTTCACTTTGAAGCAAAACGTGGGTCAGCATCCATATGGTTCCTACCAACGATGGCTGCATCCATTGGTGAAAAATATCCATCCTATTTTCACAACAAATTGGATTTGGATTATTCTTCCCATGTGATATTGTTTATTTTCATCCATCTCCAATCCCTTCAAAAATATGTGGATGAGAGAAGGGGTGTAAAGGCTATTTTTATGAAGGGCAGCAAAGTTGAGCTGAAATTTTGACTTGTGCTCATGTTTGTGCACAGATAATCTGGGTGGTAGATGAGTCTGGATTTTGAGTCATACCCACCCTTAAATACCAGTGAGGATGAACACCACCAAGGAATGTGGAAATTTGTTAACTTAGAAGGGATGTTTCCTCCTCACACATTAGAAACTTGCAAATTTAGACCTCAAGATTCAGGATGCAAAATGAAGTATTTGGTTTTCAGGAAGCTGTAGTCAACTATTTTGAGACAGAACATTTTTGTGAGATCCCCTCTGAAGGAAAGAATGCTACTCAATAAAAGGGAAAGTTGATTGGCTAAAGTTTAGAACTACCTCGGAAGTGTGGAACGGTCTTTGTTCTATCTTTAGAAATCTCATGGACTGTCTGAGATCACCTGAACCAGGTTCATTGCAGAATTCCTGTCTGTCATAACATTAGTTTGGTGTTAATTTCTATTTGAAAGGGGTTCTAAGCAGAATACAGAATACTTCTGGAAACCTCATTCAGAATGTTTGGTTTTCCAAAGCTAAGTTCACCCATATAAGTTCAGCTGATAAGGTACAAAAATGCTGGAGTAAACATGACTTTCTTCTGCTTCCAGTTACCTGAAATAAATTACATCTAGTGATTCTAAACTGTGAAAATATGGAAAAAATTCCTGATTATCTTTTGTCCTTGTTAGGTGAAAGTGGTGAATCCATGGCAGAGGGCTGATTGATTCACTATTGGAACTAATTCACTATTTTTCTCCTCATACACGTACCATTTGTTTATGAAATTCCAATACTAGGAAAAGGATAGAGAGGAGAGTATCTGGCTTGCATGATGGGATGTAAATGCATTATTTCTTTGCATGACTGTTTCTGGAAAATATTTCTAGTTCAGTGGTTCCCACTCTTTATTCTGAGCAAGGGTAAAATATGTGCTGCAGAAGCCAGCCCTCTCTTGTATATCAAGGCACCAAAATAATCTCTCGGGTGGTCCAAAATAATTCCCACTGCTCTCTGGAAGCAAAAATTTAAGAGCTGAATTTTTCTTTAGTAACTGCACTGCTTTCACCTTCCTCCCTTTCTGGTGATCTGTGTCTACCACAGAGTAAAGGAATTCTCTTCCTGGTCCTGTTTCAAAGACACAGGGTTTGGAACCCATGAGAGAGAGGATGCAATAGTGTGCAAGATAAGAAATTATAATTTATCCAAGCTAGTCAGAGTAACTACCCTGCATTTTTATCAGCATGTTTGGGATGGATTTGTATCTCCCCAGTTTCTGGAACTGTGCTGGAAGTTGAGAATCATATTTTACTGAATGTAAGGAAGCCAAATGAGGTGGGAGCACTCTTCCCAGGGGAGGAAGAGCAGCTAACATCAGAAGGGGGAGCCTGAAGGAGCAGGAGCAGTACCTGGCCCTGTGGGTGGGAACCACTGTGCTAGCCCCTCTGAGCAGGGATTTGTGGTCGGCGCATGCTTCATGCCCTGGGACTGAGCCGCGCGCATGCTGCTGGACTGAGGGAGATTGTGCAATGAGAACAAAAACAGATCACTGAAAACTGAAACCCAGCAGGTCCAGATTTCATTCTTGGAAATGAGAACAAAGTCCATTTTTTTTCCTGATGACAGATAGTTGTTATCTGGAAAGAAGCTTGGGTTTTGTTTTGGGTTCTTTTGTATACAGCACAGGATTGTATATTTTGATTTGAAGCTGATGAATTACTTTCTGATGATTTTACTGCTCTGGCTGCCAGATATGAACACAACTGTCTATATTGCATAAACCTACTGTTGTGAATCTAATGTTACTTCAAGGGTTAATTTTCAGGACTCAATTAATAAGGAAAGCTTCAGCTCAGGTAACTTCAACTTAGATTAGAGACCTAATTTTAGATGACTTCTCATCTAGATTTTTTCATACTCAACAACAAGAGCCAAGTTCCCCAAGTGTAAAGTCATCCCAAACTGAACCACGCTCTTCCCTGTCTGGTTAGAGCTGCTGACTTCCCACTGAATATAGAAATGGTTCTAAAGAGTAATCTTAGATGGGAAGTTTAATTTTTTTAACAGCTTAAAACAGATCAGAGGAGTTCTAGCTCATAAATTTAAGATGTTCAAGCAACAGTGTTTGAAGAATAGTTTCTTTCTAAACTGTCACTTATCAGAAGAAATAGTAAAACTACCTGAGAAGAAGATCTGGGAATGCTTTCAGTTTGTATTATCCACCTTAAGTCCCACCCCACTAAAAAAAACACCAAAAAAACCCCACCCCACAAATGAGAATGCCAACATATGCAGTGGAAAACGTCACTGCAAATAAGTAGGGTTTTGTGATGAACACCAAGGAATATTTTGTTCTGATTTTATCTAGGAGGAGGATATCAAATCTTGTTCAGTTTCAGTCCCAGTCTTGCATAGCTCTATGACAGATTTCTGCTTATCTTCCTTATATTGCTGTCCTATACTTGGAAGAAAAAAAGAAAAATCACTTGATTAACATTTTGGATACTTTGCATCATCTACTGACCCTTTTACTTCTGGTCTGATCCCCACAGATCATCACCTCACTTTATGCCTCCATTTTTTCTGGTATGCAGGGCAGTTATCACAGGAGTTTTATGAGGCAAACTTTGGGACAGCTGGATATGTATTTTGAAGAACTGAGCAAGTTTCTGGAGAAAGAGTCAGAGATGTAATAACAATTACATTATTTTAATGCTGTACTAAATGTCTTTTTATAAACCACAGCAGTCTCTTGCCTCACCTATTTTTCTGCTTCTTTACCTTTCAGGTTCTGTCCCTTAAAGATGTTTTTCTCTTGAGAGCTTCTCTGTAGTGTTACTAATTCAGATTTTAATATGTTGCTCAAAGCCAGTGGAGTAGGTGACCACTTGACTCTTCCTTTCATTTGAGATTCATCCATCGATTATCTATTGTCAGTGACCTGTAATCCTCCCACCTGGAGAAAGCTGATCTCCACAACAAGCCTGTTGCACAATTTTTTCAGACCCAGGAACAAACTTTGTCATTTTATTATCACAAAACAGATCTCCTCATCCTAAAACTGCTTTGGTTTCTTCCTTCTTGTATCTTATTCCACAGTCTCCTTCAGTCTGCAAGGATCACCCCCAGGGTGTCCCTGCCTCATTGCTCTTTTTAATTTATATTAAAGAAATTCTCACTCTCACAAGTTCACTCTCTCTAATACCTTCAGGCCCATCAGTGTATATTGCCTGGCTGACTCTGTTATCACTTAACTAGATTCTTGGTTTTGCATTTCTTTGCATTAAAATTCTTTTCAGTGATGTGCCATGATTCTAGACTCTTCTTGACTGTACTTCTCAAAATGAATTCCTCCTTCAAACTTTGATTTTATTATTAATGAGAATTTTTTCCCCTACTTTACCTGCCCAAAATCCAACATGCAAATCATTCCATTGACTTTTACTTTCTCACCTTTATATTTCATGCCCTTTCCAAACTTGCTCATTAGTTATCTTCTCCTGTATATATTTGCCCTATGTATGGCAGCTGAGTGCTTTTGAAGAATTGAAATTTCACAGAAAATGGAAGCATCTGTCTTGTAAAGCAGAACTGCTCTGAGATGTGGTCAAACAGAGAAGTGAAAGTGATGCAGAAAAGAGGGTGCAGGATCTCCCTGAGTTAGAACACAAATCATTTTCTGGGACTCTGCACCCACCATCAGTTCAGTGTGGACAGAACCTTGGTGGGCAAAGCAGATCAAGATCCCACCCCAAAAGCAAGAACTATGGAAATCATTTTTAAAATTACTTCTTAAGCCCAAATGAGAGACTGCCTGAAACACAGATGTCAGATGTCAACAAGCAACATCTCATATTTTTCTACAGAGAAGGAAGTAATCCCTGATTTTCACTCCATACATTTGTCTGCACTTTGTGCATCTTTTCCCCACGCCATGAATTCTTCAGGAAATCACATTAGGGTAAATTCTGAGTAATATAGATATCATTCATTTAGACTGTTCTAATTCTTCACCCAAATCCATGCTTTTATCTCCTGGAAATGCTGATATATCAGAACTAAATCTGTGTCTCCATACCAAACTCCTCCTTAGGTGCCACTTCAGCACTCACACACACGTGCACTTCACACATGCAATCACAGGGAAAGTGTCTGGACTTCCTAAAAGTATTTAATATCAAAAGTACAGTAATTTCACGAATACAAGCCGCAGCAAGAAGACTAAAATTTTGGTGGAAACCCGGAAATGCGGCCAATATTCCGGTGCGGCTAATCTATGAACAAAAATGTGATATCTGCCCTTACCTAGTATCATGCTGGTCCAGTCCCGAGCCAAAACAGTCTGAAATCCATGGTTTCCCATTGTGCCGACGATGAACCAATCAGAGAACAGCTTATTGCCTGCCTGTGGATGGCGGCGTTACTGAGGGGCGGGGGTTGTTATCGGGATGAGTTACCTCAGCAGTTCAATAAAAGTGTGTGATATTTCTCTGTACTTTTTAAAGTGTTTTCAGTCTTGTGTGGCTACGGGGCTGGCTGGGCTCGCAGGGAGAGGGCTGGGGGAGCCTCTCGCCCCGCAGGGAGAGGGATGAAGCGGGCAATCGGCTCGCAGGGAGAGGGCTGGGGGAGCCTCTCGCCCCGCAGGGAGAGGGATGAAGTGGGCGATCGGCTCACAGGGAGAGGGCTGGGGGAGCCGCTCAGCCCGCAGGGAGAGGGGTAGAACGGCCACTCGGCTCGCAGGGAGAGGGCTAGAACGGCCGCTTGCCCCGCGGGGCTGCGAGGGCTTACAGCGGCCGCTCGGCCACGGGGCCGCGAGGGCTAAAACGGCCGCTCCCCCCGCGGGCCGCGAGGGCCAGAGCAGCCGCTCCTGTGCCAGCACGGAGATGTGGCTCTGCTCGGAGCTCAGCTGCCTGCCCGCGCGGCTGAGCGGCTGTTTAAAGGCAACGCGGATCCATTGGGAATGCTCGCAAAATGACCACACTATTGTTCCTGTCTTTTTCGGCTTGTAAATAAAGGGTGTGTCTTTCTTCACTTGGAAACAATGTTTCCGAGGTCGGCAGTAAGCCAGTAAGCCCCAGCGATCCCGCGATTGTGTTACTAAATGACGACTTTGTGAAAGTTCGCTGCGAACTAAAGTGCGGCTAATATTCCGGGTGCAGCTTATCTATTGACAAAGACATCAATGTTGCCAACACACCGGATATGCGGCTTATACTCCGTGCGGCTTGTATTCGTGAATTTACTGTATTCAGAAGTATTTTTATATCAAAAAGAAAAATCAGAAGGGCTGGAAAAACTTCTCACACCCAAAGGTTTAGTGCTTGTGACTTTTCTGATAGGGAAGCCCATATTTCATTACTCCTTGGGTCAAAGATACGATAATCAGAAACAGCAGTAGAGATGAAAACCCAAATAATTAATGTAAAAAAACCCAACCAACCAAAAAAAACAACAAAAAATAAAACAGCACAAAAACTTGCAACAGATGTGTTGCTCAGTGTTCAGATAACATCCACTGTGGCGGAATACTGCAACAGACAGAGCTCTGAGACAGAAATAGGTGCTTCTTTCACACTTGCAAGGTCTCCAGACGCATCTCCATCTTTGTCCTCTATGTCCTTGCACAGTGGACCCTCCCCACCCTTGCCTTTCCTGCCAGCAGGCTTAGTGGCTGCAGCTGAGCTTTCTGCAGTGATACCTCACTGAATACCTGTTAACTCTTTCTTCTGGTAACCATGGCTGTTCATCCTTCAGCTCTGCTCTCATCTGTGGCTCTCAGAAACCTGCCTGTTATAGCTATAACAACTTCTTCCCTCCCCACATCCAACTTACTTATCTGGTGTCCTACACAGAACTGCCTCTTGTTCATGTGTGCACAACTCACCTCTCCCTAGAGCTGTCCCAGGAACGTGTTAAAAAGCAGGCTTTCCTCCCATGGCTTAGCCCTGCTTTGCTTCTTTTTTTAATTTTTTTTTTTTTTTTTAACAAATGTGCAATTAACAAATATTTGAGCAAAGTGAAAAGCAAATAAAATATTTATACTATCTATCACCTACAAGCTGATAAACTCACTAGCAAATTCCTATTCCTGTTGCACTTTTAGTGGTATTAGTGATTACCTCTAAGATCATTACCATCATCAGGCTGTCAGGAGGGTTAGTGATGCTGGCAAAATGGCAGGTAAATGAAATTATATCTCTGTGTTGACACTGAAGGACAAATGTATTTGGGCAGTAAATCTCTAAGAGGACAGGCAGTGCAAGGAATCATCAGAGGAATTAAATTTGTCACTTCACTACAACTCCTGTAGGCCACAGTGGAGAGAAAACAGGGTATCCTGCCCTACCATGTCCCTAATCAGTGCTTAGCAAAGCCTTGTTAGAGTTTTGCTGGTGATTTATTTGGTTCACAGCACATCTGACTTTATTTTATTCCTGGCTGAGGGAGTTGAGGTTGTTATGTTTGGATAAGAGAAGGGTCTGAGGAGACTTTAGAGAAACTTCTAGTACCTAAAGGGAGACTGCAAGAAAATGGGAGGGGTATTTTTAACAAAGGTGTGTAGTGACAGGATGAGGAGGAATGGCCTCAAACTGAAAGAGTGCAGGTCTAGGTTAGACATTAGGAAGAAATTCTGCACTGGAACCACTCGACCAGGTTGCCCAGATATGTGGATGTCCCACCCTTGGAAGTGTTTTAAGGCCAAGCTGAATGGAGCTCTGAGCAACTTGGTCTAGTGAATGACATCCCTGCCCTTGGCAGTAGTGTTGGTTCATGTCTTAATAATAAAACTACTGCTCCAGGTGTGCTACGTGAGCTGAAGCACTGTGACACCTTTCATGGAGAGGATAGCATGACCCTCTGGTAACATTTCCAACATTGATACCAAAAAATGCTGATGAAAAGCAGTTAATTATCTGTGGAGCTTAACTGTTGCTTGCAAAGACATTGATTAATTATGGTAGCCCCAGCAGTGTCCTGGTATACAAAACAATTTTTTAGCCCATTATCTACTTAAAGCATCATGAAAACAAGTTAATAGTGTACAAAGGAGGAAAATTATTACTTTTGCTTGTTTTGTAGCCAAAAGCTGGGTCTCTTGGATCGGGTTCGTGGTACCAATACTAAAGGAAAGCTATTTACCCCTCTGAATGTAGATGCCATTGAAGAAAGTCCTTCAAAAGAGCCTAAGAATGTTGTCTTGAATAATAAGGAGCGTTTTCGCACTGCATTCCGAATGAAAGCATACGCTTTTTGGCAAAGCTCAGAAGGTAGCCCATCTGGGTTGATTTCTTTCTATGCACCCCCTGTTCTCCCCATTTTACTTTGTTCTTCTGCATATTCTGTTGAAGGTTTGTGACTTTCTGGGACAAGTATGTCTGGTAGCTGGTTTTATGTAGTATGTTTGGGCCAAGCCCAAGGAAAAGACTCCTGGAGTCCAGACAACACAATGCTTGGAATCAAACAACAGCCCCTCTCAAAAACTGCAATTGATGTGGGATAAGGCCAGTGCTGGATTCAGTCTGTTTGACCTGGAAAAAGTGAGCACACTGGGCAATCAATCTATATCCCCCAAAAAGCACATGCCATCATGGCCTGGTTTAAGAGCAAGGATGCTATGCTAAGGTAGCTCTCTCCTGCCTGCATCCAGCCCTGCAGCAGCCTGTGCCCTGGCATCTCAAATATACCCCCACTGCCATCCCAAACCTTGTTTATAGAGCCAATGTCTTCTTCCCTCCCCTCTCTTCCCAAACCTGCTTCCCCTCAGAGGTTTCCATTGGATCTCCATGCAACATTAAAGGGCATTTTTCCTCTCAGCTGTCCTGAGCACACATTTTCCTCTTGCCCATAACATCGAAATGGCCCTTAAATTACAGCTGGCACTAGTGCATGCTGAACATGCTACCATGGATGTAGCCTGAGTATCCACACCAGGAACTTCATTTTCTCCTTCATGGAGGTACATGAGCTCCTGGTGGTGCCAGTGAGAGAACATGGCCTGTGGCTTCTACAACCTGTTTTAGTCTTTATGCAAAATAAAATAATTTGGGCAAAGATCCATTGGGAAGGAAGAAACGTTCCTAGTGTTTCAGAAATGCTGGAATGTGGGAGGAGATCTTTCAGTAATGTGTCTTACAGCTGTCCCAAAAAATTAAATCCCTTTCAAGACCTGCCTAGTGAAAGAAGCTGTAAGAGATATTTCTTTATTAAATTTCACTTACTTTATGTAGTGCTTTATTCAGCCAGATATCCCCCTAAATATTGTTGTGGTGAGATGTTCACACATCTGTATTTTTTACCTGCTTTGCAGATGCAGGAACAGGGGAACCCATGGCAGAAGACAGAGGTGACAGTAGTGATTTCCCTATGGAAGATATGATCCCCACATTCAAGACAGCCATCCGAGCTGTCAGGTAAATTCTTTTTGAAGGATTTTGCTTCAGGAAATAACAGTACTATGTTGCTACATGTTGATTCACTGTTTCTGTTACTGCTTTTTTTTAGGTGCAATACATGAGATCACTCTAATGTTTTCAAAAACATGAGACAGACCCTATTCAGTCTGTTGAAAACATGCAGAAGGAAGAAAGCTTTTAGTAATGTTGACCATGTCATTTTGCAAGATACTCCACAGTGTTTTTATTATAAAATAATATTGCGTACTGTTCCTTGTTAAAAATTTGTATAAATACACCTTTCTCAATTTAGTGACTAATATTTATATGCAATGGGAACTTTTGCTTAACAAAAAACTCTGAGCTGACTCAATTCACAATTGTATGAGTGTCCAACCTATTTTCAGCTGTCATATTTTATTAGATGCTGAGGTCTCCATTTCAGCAGTTTTTGGCTTGTAACACGTCACCTCTATTTTCATGTCACAAGAGAAATTCCCTAGGCTGGAAAACTCCTAGTAAGCCTTGGTCATGTGTTTAGCACATTAAGCAAAGAGAATTGATTCACTGATGCTTTGTTACTCATTGATGCAGTACTTTTTACTCTCCTTCCTTGAAAAATGCCCCCATGGGAAAACACTCTGATTTCATTGCAATTGCTGTTTATTCTAGAAGTTGTTAATTTTTGGGCCAGGACTTACCACCTGCCAGGTGGAATACTGCAAGTCTGGAGTGTCTCACATTTATCTTAGAACTTCATGGAAGATGATAATAAAAATATAACTATATATTTATATGTATATAACCATGATTTGTACCCTCCTGGTTCTTTTCTAATTGGGTGCAGGAGGATCAGTTTCCAAAAATTCCAGGTTTTCTTAAGGCTGCTGAAAGCCAAGTGACACAGGCTTTGCTCATGTTACCCATGACTTCTCTCCCAGTGGAAGCTTCTTCATCCCTGTCCTCCATAGATTTCCCTTTCTTTCCCTGATTCCAGCTTGCTTTCAAATATGTTATTGTTACTTTTGAAAAAATTCTTCCCCACATCCTGTCCAAATCTAATTGATTCATGCAATTTCCATTTAAACTCAATCAGGAGCCAAGATTCTTTTTTTCTTGTGTGGTGTACCCAGATCCTGAACATTAATTGGGAGTAATTCTTTCAGACAAAACCACTTAATGGATTTCAGGGTCATGATCAAGGAGATTTAAAATTAGAATTGCTAACATTGTGATCCCTATTGTTCATTTAAGTTTTGAATGAGTAGTTTTGCTGTTACCATATATAATTTGGCTAAAATAGACACAGGTATAATTTTGAAACCTTGAAATATTTTTAAGCCAGAGAGATAAAGAATCAGCCACCCTTAGAAAGCTGTAATATAATTATCTTTGCTAAGTGAAAGTTTATACTTTAAATTTTATACTTTATCTTTAAAAAGATTTAAAAACCCACCAACCTTAAATAAAAAAAAAGTTACAGTCTTAACAGATGACAGCAGTTTCCCAGTTCAGACCAACAAGTATCTGGAAAACATCCAGAACCCAAGTCTAAACCAGATGAAGATAAAGATTTCATTATTTAAATGCATTTTTTCTATTTATTTAATCTACCAAGATATAGACATTTAAATTAATTTATAAACAGAAAAAGGATAAAAAAAGAATGCCAAGCATTTTTCAAGTGTTCTGGCAAGCAGTGTTCCTTGTTATAAGAATTCTGTTACTAATTACTAGATCATTTTATAACAATAGCAATGGTAACAGCAATCATTATCATTACAACAACAATAATGTGATACAGCTGTTTTCTTCAAGGACATTTCAGGCAGTTCTAGAAAGTTTTCACCTCTTCACAACCTGAACTGCTGCTAAATTCTTAACTTCCACATTTATATCTAATTAGCATCTCCTATCCAAAACTTTCCCAGGTGCAAAATTAAAACCAAGCTGAAAATGATTCAGCATTGCATATACTATAAATTAGCTTTACAATGGGCTGAAGCACGAAAGGAGCAGCTTCCACTTCACAGCTTCAAAATCTCCTGTGACTCGTGTTGTTCAAAGTCAAGCTCCAACTGTGATTCTGAAGCTTTAAACCATTTGTTTTAGACTATTTTTTATGCAAAGCCAACTATTATAAATTTTCAAGTATGGTATGATGCTACAGTTTCTTTGTTTATATTTTATCGCCTTGTTTAGAAATAACATGCTCAATTTATAAACACCCAGAGAATTCATCCATATTTTGATAAAACTGGAAACTTTCATCATGGCATTTATGTAAGAAATTAATATTTTTTTTATATTTATTATGCAGAATACTACAGTTTCGTCTCTATAAAAAAAAATTCAAGGAGACTTTGAGGCCTTATGATGTAAAGGATGTGATAGAGCAATACTCAGCAGGGCATCTTGATATGCTTTCCAGAATAAAATATCTTCAGGCAAGGTAAGAATCCTCTGGTAGATGAAAGTAAAGTATAGGTAAAGAACTTTGGCCTATTTGTGTACAAGGCAACCCAGAAACTATGTCTGTGCACAATGTAGCTGGTCCATGAGAAACCTTTTCCCAAAAACAAAAGGCAAGTGAGTAGCTAGTAGGGATAACTGCAGGGAGAGACCACTAGCTCAGATTTAGAGCCAGGACATGAGAGTTAAAAAAATCCTGTGAATTTCCTTGACCATTGCTTTATTTCATCAGGATCAAATTTCTCTCCTTCTCCCCATTTTACAGATGCTAAATAAAAGAATATTTTCTCTCCATGAACTTTTCTTTGAGCTGGATTATCTGATGACCTATACCTAGAAAAACATCCTATAAAAGTGCAAAAATACGTCAGCACAGAAGGTTTTGTCTGAAAAAAAGTTGGGATTTCAGGCCTCTGTGAAGGTTCAGGTGCAGTCTGCATCTGCAGCTGTTCCCTCACAGAGGGGATTCATTGCAATGTGCTTTTGAGGCACACCTACAAACCTTTATGCTGCTCATCCCCTGAGCTGTGAGCCCGGGTCAGAGCTTGGGGCTGTAAATCTGTGTGGGTGCACATCTGTGCAGATGTGTGGAGCTGTAAAACTGTGTGGATGCACATCTGGGCAGATGTGTGTGCAGATGTGTGGAGCTGTAAAACTGTGTGGGTGCACATCTGTGCAGATGTGTGTGCAGCTGTGTGGAACTGTAATTCTGTGTGGGTGCACATCTGTGCAGATGTGTGGAGTTGTAATTCTGTGTGGGTGCACATCTGTGCAGATGTGTGGAGCTGTAAAACTGTGTGGGTGCACATCTGTGCAGATGTGTGTGCAGCTGTGTGGAACTGTAATTCTGTGTGGGTGCACATCTGTGCAGATGTGTGGAGTTGTAATTCTGTGTGGGTGCACATCTGTGCAGATGTGTGGAGCTGTAAATCTGTGGGTGCACATCTGTGCAGATGTGTGTGCAGCTGTGTGGAGCTGTAATTCTGTGTGGGTGCACATCTGTGCAGATGTGTGGAGCTGTAATTCTGTGTGGGTGCACATCTGTGCAGATGTGTGTGCAGATGTGTGGAGCTGTAATTCTGTGTGGGTGCACATCTGGGCAGATGTGTGTGCAGATGTGTGGAGCTGTCTGTGCTCAGTCTGCACAGCACATTCTCTGAGGCCCTCAGGGACTCTAAGCAGCAGAATTCCACACAAACACCTTAATTCCTCTCCAGAATGGGCTGAGGGAGGGCAACTCCTGCTGCACATTTGGGCCTTGTCTGGACTTAACCTGGCTTTGAAAGACTGCTCTTATCTTCCTTGGTAATTTTGTATTTCAAAGTGATTTTCCTTGCACTGGGCTCCCTCTTTTTCAAGTGCATTATACATCTGTCAGCAATGCCCAGGGATCAAGCCAATATCTAACCAGCTTTGTGAGGCTTGCCTGGAGCTTTTTCAAGTTCCATTTCAAAACTCCAAGAGGCACTGTGAAACCATGCAAAGGTGTCTGCATGGATTGTCCAATAATACAGGTAACTGGTCTGTGGACTAGTGCTGGTTGATATGTGGCTATTGTGGGGGGTGAGATGAATAAACAGAGACTTACTTGCACCTGAGCAGTTGGATATGATAAATGAAAGAACATTTGGTATAGTAAAAGAGTATAATTATGTGTTGTAGCATTCCAAACAATCTTTCTGCTTTTGGGCGAAATAAAAAATCAAGTAGACTTCCTTATGCAACTTGATCTAAAGTTATGTTTTTCAAGCCAAAAGAATAATTAGTAAAGACTAAAATATTGCTGACAATTAGAAACAACAACTGACAGAATGTTACTGGTTTATTAGGGATGTCAGAAATTCTACCTTTTGCCAAGTTCTGATTTTCATTAGCCTGCACAAAATCTGATGCATCTACTGGCATTTTCAAGAGCTGCTGCTATAGGATATTTTTTTACAATCATGCTGTTTGGTTCCTTTGAAGGAAAAGAAGTTTTGTTTCAAATGTTGACATTTGGAAAGAATGATCTAGAGCACTACTTAATTACCAGTAAATTACCAGGTAATTGCAATTCAGTGCACGAATTGTGACCCAAAAGAGAGCAAACACATCATGACCCTCAGTGTTTTACCAAATCAACCTGTGCTTCCTTTTTGAATCTTTGCTTCTGAGATGCACAGCATATTCTGTCGTGTGTTAGCATTTGGAGATGGACTTACACAGTTGCACTTTTCTTTTTTTCAGAGTAGATATGATTTTTACACCTGGACCTCCATCTACTCCCAAGCATAAGAAATCCCAAAAGGGAGGAGCTTTTTCTTACCCTTCACAGCAGTCTCCCAGGTGAATTCTTTTATACCTAGTATTTAGCACAGCCCAAAACAGAAATGAAAAGTTAATTCATTCCAATAATTATAATTTTTGTTCATCCACTACTATAGTAATGACACTGAGAGGATATGTTGCTATGAGATACACGTAGATAAACATTGAGCCAGAAAGTCGCTATCTTCCCTAAGAACGATGTGTGGTGGAAATCTAAACAATGGCTTCTTAACTGTCCAGCTCAGCTTCTCCACTTTTAAGTTAAATACATACATTTGATTGCTGATGTGCTAATTTTCTAACATTTAACTTGCAAACCCACCTAAAAGCTCAATAAAAGTCATTAACAGTTTGAAAGTAAATTAGTTATCTTCCTGAAGTGTCCACCAAACGGCAAGCAAAGATTTTTAATGCTGCTGCTTTTAAACCAGTGATTGGGAGAGATACTCAAAATAAATTGTAATAACAGATTTCTGGGTGTGAAAGTTGCACTGTATTATTGTATTGCTGCATTCCATACAGAAAAAAAATCAATAATAAATGACATTTCTTCTGTTGTTTACAACTATCAATCTGTCAATAAATATCCATCAAAAACCACCACAACCATCAACAATCTGTCCCCAAAGCTGTCATGGTTACTCAGAACAAAAGCAATCTTACAGAAAATAAACTATCCCACACAGGGAAAAATCTGAACCACATAAATGTGAAGACAGAGACCTAGGTATATGGAAAAGGCAGTGAACATTTGGGGAGGAAAGCAGATTGGAAACACTGCATGAGCAGTTTCATATCACCAGTAACCCCGTCACCATAACCCAAAGTGGAAAATCTGACATGTTTTAGGTATAGATTTTGCTCTAACATGATTTATTCACAGCCATATTTTAGATTTTGTCAGGAAAGATGAGAACTGACCATTTAAAAAGTTTTAGAGTATATTTGTTCCAAATCATGTTAAAGAGCAAAGCGCTCAGAAGTTGTTGTTCTAGACTTTGCCATAGATTATGGGAAGATGTTGATTCCTTTGACATCAGTTTGGAATCCATTGGATAAAGGTTTAACTTGATCATGAGCATCCAAGATCCCATGAAGTTATAAATCAAGCTCTTTAGTTAGAGATCATCTTCTTACCTAGTGAATTTGGTCCATCTGATGGACAGGTAAGAGGAAATTGCACAGATGAAAACCTGGAATCAGTTTTAAATCTCCAGACCAGACTGTCTCTTTTCAGCATTTCCAATCTCTGACACTTAATATTTGATATAATGAAATTGAGGAAAAAAACACACTCATCCTTGAAAATCAGATTCAGTCTCGAAAGACACTAATTATAAAGAATTAGATTTAAAAACACATGGCCATCTTGTTCTGAAAACACATGCCATCTGTAGACCCACTAACTGCACTATATCAATAATTTTCACAAACCTGAAATTATTCCAACAAGCAGGAGATTAATTTAAATTTTATTTTGAACTTCTGGAGCTTTT
This sequence comes from Catharus ustulatus, assembly GCF_009819885.2. NCBI lineage: Eukaryota > Metazoa > Chordata > Aves > Passeriformes > Turdidae > Catharus > Catharus ustulatus. The sequence goes on along the minus strand of NC_046221.1, from coordinate 155,012,573 downwards.
ATATCTTTATCTAAAATTTATAAAAAACAAAAAAATTAAAATTCAAGATTCTATTTTTTAGAAATGCACTAGCATCATAGAGAATAGACTTTCTCTCCTATTTGTATAAACAGCTAAATGGGGTCCAAGGATCTATATGAATAAATCAACAAGATGGTAATTCTGGTTTTTTGATATAAATTGCTTATTGTGATGCAAAGAAATATTGAACTCTAATAGAGTTATTAATTCCTTATAGAAATGAACCATATGTAGCCAAAGCATCTACAGCTGATACTGAAGACCAAAGTATGATGGGAAAATTTGTTAAAGTTGAGAGGCAGGTAAGTAATTTCATGGCAATGACAGAGGCTGAGGTGCTTGTTCAGAAGTGATAGAGCTGACATAAATTCTGCATGACTCTGGCTGACCCAGGCAGAATTGTGCTGGTGGTGGTGAAGACTCACAGAGATCTTGTTCTAATGATCACAAAACTATGTTGCTAGTTTTTCATGAAAGAATTTGCTTACCTGGGAAGTGTGCCTTTTGAAACTGGGTGAATCAATGTCACTGTGTATGGCAGAAGATCCTAACCATGATGTTGAAGTGTTTTTCATTCCTGTAACTTCAGTACTCATCACATCTGGTATTGGTGTGAGCAAGCCCTTTTCCTGCAGGGTCTGTATTCAAAATGGTTGTCTGCTCTTGGGCCCTATCCAAAAGAGAAAGGAAACTAGTCCTGATATGTAACCCTGATGCTGTGGGACTGTTAGGGGGTGTTAGGTCATAGGTTGGACTCAATGGTCTCAAAGATCTTTTCCAGCCTAGATGATTCTGTGAATAACAGAGAACTGGTTTGCATGCAATGGTAATTCCATAAATTGCATTTTGATAGTAGCTATTTACTACAGGTATCAAGACTTTGTCATAACATTATTGAGTCCTGTTGGATCCTGTACTGTTAAATATCCAGCAAGACTAATAATTTTTTGGCACAGTTCATAGGGATGGGTCTTCTTCTTCTGAGGCAGTTAGAGGATAAGCTGTCATGCATTTCAGGATGCTGAGGGAAGGTCATGGTTATGGTGTGTGCCTCCACGAGCAATGAACACGGCAGCACACCACTGCTGGGGCAGTGCATGTATGGAATCATGAACTCTTTTTGAACTGACTTGAGGCAATATCATGATGTTGGTATTTTCCAGGTAAATGACATGGGGAAGAAACTGGATTTTCTTGTTGATATGCATATGCATCACATGGAGCAGCTGCAGATACAAGTTGCTGAGATAAGTCCATTGAAAGAAACCGCTTCTCCTGCAAGGGAGAAGAGAGAAGAAAACAAATATTCCGAATTAAAAACAATAATATACAAATATACTGAGCAGTGTTCTCGTGAAACTCCTTACAACTTCCAGCAGGTTCCAGTCAACAAAGTCAGCCCCTATGGTTTCTCAGCACGGGGTCACACGGCTCACTCACAACCTTTATCAATAGGTGGGCAAAACTCTGGCAAACTGCAAGCCACACCTTCCTCAACTTCATATGCAGAAAGGCCGACAGTTTTGCCTATATTCACATTAATGGACTCCCAGGTTAGCTACCACTGCCAAGGGGACCTGCAGAGCCCCTACTCAGACAAGGTGTCTCCGAGGCAGAGGAGGAGCCTGACGAGAGACAGCGATACCCCCCTGTCCCTGCTCTCCGTCAACCACGAGGAGCTGGAGCGCTCCCCGAGCGGCTTCAGCATCTCCCAGGAGAGAGAGGATTTCCCCTTCGGGCCCAACGGGGGAGCGGCGTGGATGAGGGAGAAACGCTACCTGGCAGAGGGGGAGACAGACACAGACACAGACCCTTTCACACCCAGTGGCTCCATGCCTTTGTCCTCGACAGGAGATGGCATTTCAGATTCCATATGGACCCCGTCCAACAAGCCGGTTTAAAAGTGCGTGTGGGGGCAGTCACTGGTTGGCTTCTCCTTGTAATGTAAGCATACTTTGTATATCTCACTTACTCTACACCCAAAGCTTACTAGTTCAAAACACCAATGGCTGCATAAGATGCATGTGATATTAGTGGTAGTCATTCTGCACCATTTCATACAATTTACTGATGCAGTTTTTTTCATGCTACCAAAACTAAGGAGCTTAGTTTTGAGCATGGTTTGCATGACTTTGCCCTATATAAATGGTACAGCTGATTTCTTCCATGATACGTATCTATCCGGTACTCTTCAATACAAAAATGGTGAATTGGTTACAGACAAGATACAGTGGTCTTTGCTACATTTTGTAAACAGAGCAGCAAAATAAAAAGGTTTTCAGGAACAATATCCCTTTGTGGAATCATAACGTCTGAATCATTTTCCAATACAAGCAAATCAATCTCTAATCAACCAAGCCAAGAATTTCTAATATCAAAAGCAGGGAAAAACCTGAGTTAAAGTATGACCTTATTGAAATGTCTTTGTGAACGAAATGTTTCTCATGTGATCTGTTATATAATTACTCCTGAAATACAATGTTGAAATGAAATTAAGGGTAGGATTTTAAATCATCAAAGCCACCTCCTGGGATTGATCAAAGCTATTTATTTATTGTAAAATGTAAATAGAAATCCCTCAAACTATTTTGAAAATCTTCACCAGTGTTTATAAAATTGCTCAAAGTAGGATTATAATGCTTTTTTTTTAGAAAATCTTTTGCTAAATCTCTTTGTTACTTATGGGGCCAAATTTTCTTTGTTACAAAAACAAGATTGTTCAGTGTAGGAAACACCAGGTTTATACACCCCACTCTTCTATTGACTTAGGTGCTGCTAAGTAAGATGCATAATGTAACTCAGCCTCAGTTTCCCAATCTCTTAATTGAGAGTTACACTTCCACACATGCTCACAGGTTGAAAGGTTCGATTCCCTAATATTTGCCAAGTGCTCTGAGCTCCTAGATGTGCAGAAAATTGCTATTCTCTTCCCTGCAAGTCCTACAGTGTGAGATGCTGCCAGGATCTGTTTCTCTGTGTTTACCTTTTCTCTTGGAAATGGAGTGCTTCAAATCCATGAATGTGTGCTATATTTAAGAATATATGAATAAATAATCACTATTTTTGTCATGTGTCCCTGAGCAACAGAGAGATAAGTATGCTCCCTAGGCCTCAGCATTTTTTAATGGAAGTTGGAAATGAATGAGAAGGAGGAGACCAGGAAAATCACTGGACCATTGGAAAGAAACAAATCACAAGGTCTCACCACTACAGTGGGAATGTAGTACCTATAGAGTTAGTGAAACTAGCATATCCAAATGTCCTGTACAGGTCTTACCTGGTGTCAGTCAATTTGTCCATGAAATAGCATCCATATGATGTCCAGCTTGATGGCTGCACACTCTTTACAGCTGGTGGGAAAGGAAGGACTACAGTCAGTGAGCACAGGGGACAGGAACCAAGGCACACAGCAACTTTAGCATGAGCTAAATCTCACTGTAACTCAGTTATCTACAATCACCAAATGTCTGCTAACTTCAAAGAGAGCAGAAGGTGACGTAGATGATCAGAGACCACGCCATCGGTGTTAAGGCTCTCACCTCTCCCCCACTGATCCAAGGTGCAGCCTCTCTGCCATGGCTCATCCCCAGCTCATGTCCAGAGCAACCTCTGACACTCCACACAACTTCTCCTCTGTGGCCAGGTCACTGACCAAAAAGATGTAAGGATTTGGCCCAAATAAGATGTTAGAAAAGGGACTTTCTGTAGAAACTGCTTGTATTACACTGCAGCTGCACAACTGAGACCCCTTGGCACAGTCAGAGCCAAGAACAATTACTGGGCTTCCCAGTGCTTACTGGGTATTGCTCAGCCCTGCATAGAAAGTGCTCCAATGGACAATATTTTCTTGGGTTTTTTCAACCATAGTAAACTTTGGTTTAATTCCTCAGTATTGTAGACATCTCATAACAGTCATTCCATCCAGGGAGCTTCTGTTCTTTCCCAGATGTGAGCATTGCCTTCATCTTCATTGTTTATTCTCTATTGGAAGAGACATCTAAAGGATTAGGATCTTCTTGCTTCATCTGTTTCTTCAGCTAAATCATGATTCATCCTTCTGGAATGGATCTTCAGGGAGAACAAATTGCTGTTGTTACTGGATTAAATACTGCAGACCAGTTACACCAGCCTTTGAAGACTGGGCTGAGACCATGGAGCTGTTCTAAAGCCAGTAACTATGATGGTATGAGGCACCATTTTGGTAATTACTTAATTTACAAAATAGCACTGACCTGAAAGATCATCTGTGTTTGGCACAATTTTGTGGCTAAATTTGAAAAGAATAAAAGTAAATGACCAAAGTGTAATTCGTTATAATTTGGCATATTGAGAATAATTCTTTGGCCTTTGCAGTTCTTGGAAATACCTGGGTTGTACCTGTCGCAGGCTTTCTGAAATAGTAATAGATGTCTGTGGCAACTTGTGAGATTTAACCCCCACATGACAAGAGAATGGAAAAGAATGAGAAATTACTTTAACATTGCTACACTTCTAAAGTTGATGTAAGCATGTGCTAGACAGGCCTACTTCAGTTTTCTTGTATGTCAAGGGCCTGTCATTCCTACTGATTTCATCTGAGTTTGGTCCTTCTTTAAATGTTTTCTAGAGCTAAGCAATCAAAAATCAAGGCAGCCAAAAAGCAGGTGCAGTCTGATCAATTTGTTTGTGACTGTCTTTGGCAGTGGCTATGCCATGCTGTTCCCTGTCCAATTCCCACTGAAATTTTTCAGTTCAGGTTTCTGTTTTCTTTTCATCACAGGTTGTATAAAATAATCTTTTCCCAGAATTAAACCCAGTTGAAAAATCCATAAATAGGCTCCTTATAAAGGTATGTTCTTTCCAAGAGAAAATCCAAGGCAGAGCAGAGACTTGGATGAATATTCACCTGCACCCAGAGCACAGCCCCAGGGAAAGCAGGATTTGGGCTGTCCTGCACCCTGCACACTTTGCAGCTGAACTGTCTTGAAGTCAGTATTTTCTCTGCCCTGCTATCACCAATTTGCAATATACATCTTAAAAGTGTCAGGTCAGGTATTTGTAGCCACATCGTGAAATATTTAATATACCAGATAAGATCTGCCTCTCCTTAAAAAGCACTGGTGATAAACTCAGCAAGATCATCTGCAGTAGACATCTGTGGATCCTGTGAAGCAGATCCAAGAAGTGAGACAGGCAGATCTGATTAACTTATTTTAATATTTATTTTTCCTTCTTAGCACTGAAACCTGTCACTGCTCTGTTCATAGGGGTGCTGTTCTTAGCAGCTCTCTGCCTTTTCATCATGAGGATTAAAAATAGGGCATCCACCAGTTCTGCTGTCTGTGCTGACAACAGATACGTGTCAAGGTGTCACCAGCAAGAGATCTGAAAGCCATCCCTGGTCTGGGCTGTGCACACAAACTTCATCAGACTCCAATCAGGATGGGTCCAGGGAGGGCATCCACCTTGGAACTGTGATTTATGTTCCAGCCATAGATACTGGACAATGCAAAATAAACTGTGGGTGATCCTAGTAAGATTAAGAAGGTCAAGATCTGTTTCCACATACGAGGAATCTCTATTCTCAATTCCATTTGGGAAAGGCATTTTGGTCTAAAATGGCCTTCATAATAGTAATTCATTAGATTTATATCTTCTTCTTCGTGATGTTTCAGTTTAAGAGTTATCAATTCTCTTTGGGTCAGATCTTTCTAGCATATTGACAGACACTAGCACTTTGTTTGCATGTACTTAACATTAAAAAGTATTAATGACTTTGATGACTCTCATTTCAGGCCTTGAGATATTTTTGAATTTTTGAGTAATTTGAAATTGTGAAGATTTTCTCTGCTCTCCTTGAAGTAAGTTAGAAACCTTCTCACAGTGATGTACTGGGAGCAGGGCTGGGTTCTAATCTGCCTTTTTTATAAATTTCTGTGAAGGACAGCACTGATCTGGAGACATTTTTCTTGGCTACATTTTAAGAGTGATTTTCAGTTCCTAACAAATGCCACATGTCTGGAAGTTTTCAAAAGGTCAGTCTGTGTTTACATTGTGTGCCTCTCTTTGCAGCATCATTATCAATTAAGCTTCCTCATTTTAAATGCAAACTGGGATTATTTGATTAAAGCAAAAGTGAATCCTTAGTTGAAGTATGAAGGAATGATAAATGTGGTTTATGCTCTACTTCAAGAGCTGACTCTTAAAAAAAAAATCGAGTCAGGTAATGTCTGTTGTCCTTGCCTTGGCTTTTCCCTACCCTGAATTTATCAATCTGGCTCCTATCAAAATAAAAGGGAATTCAAACCATGGAGAGATTGATTAAAAAGTCCCTAAATGGACTTTGGCTATATTTGCTCTGTGTTTATCTGTAACATTGCTGCATTATTACAGTCCAGAGTGGAAATAGTTTAAAATGTTCTGCTTCCAATGGTGGCCCATGAGCTCTGCAGACTAAAACCCACCTGATCCTGGGCTAGGGGGGCACTGCCTTGTGCCCTCAGGAGAGCACCATGGTCCAGCCAGTTTGCAAGATCACAGCCTAAAGCAATCAGAAAATGCAGAGTAAGGAGCACCCTCACCCCTGCTGGGAGCCCAGCTGCTGCACAGCTGTCACATCTGCTTAGGTAAGGACTAAATCCATCCTGAGCATGTGAGGAAAGAGCTCGATCTGATTCCTTGCACCCCACAGCCCCCACCTCTAAGCTCTAGGTGCCTAAGAACTGCAAACCTAAATCTCCTACAGCACCTCATGAATTTGGTGGGATGTCACTTTTTCAGGAGCCCAGCTGGATGTGGGTGTTCAATTTGAAGATTGTTTTGAAGAGGTGCAGAGGGAAAAGATGCATTTTTAAGGGTTTGTAGCTGGGCACTCTGGGAATGAAGATCCTGGGTATCACTTTTCCTTCTGGTTTTTTAGGCTGTAAGATTTGATCCTTCCCAATTCAGCTTTGAGTAGCTGCCCTCTGAAGTTCATTGAAGCAAAATACTGAAAATGGGATCCTATTTCCATCATGAAGAACATGCTGAGACTGAAGGTTACATAGGCAAATGCATTTTGTTTTCTAGTTATGGCATCTTATTATTACTAGTATTTGTGCCTTGCTCACTGAAATCTTCTCCATGCTACAAAGATGCTTTTCAGATTCTGGCTGACAAGGGAACACAACTTTTATACAAGTGGCCTTTAGTGCTCTTTATAATATTATTTATTGTAATTTTTAAACTGTATGTGTAATTTCTATTCTGGCACTGTCCAATATTTGAACAAATTTAATATGTTTATTTCAATATATTATGCAAACAATACTTCTTAACTGATTTTTTTATGTTCTGTCTTTAAAAACTGCACCACTTATTAATAAATAGAAATTTCAATTATGATGTGGATGCATTTATTTTAATTTAAATCTTGATATCTTCACACATATTCAAAGAATATAATGTCAAATATACCCCCAGCAGAGACATTGGTAAAGACCATTTTGACTTCATCTAGGCAGGACTAAACCCAGCTACAAGTAGGTTTTATATGACTTTTATATCCACAGCCAGCCTGCCAACACACAGTAGATCCCATTATTTGTGGCATCTTTTTGTTTAGTGGCCATGTACAGTAATTTCACGATTATAAGCCGCACCTGATTTTAAGGCACATGTTACAATACATCTGTTGAGGGTGGGGGCAGTGATCCTTATCTCAATGGCAGATATTCTGTAATGGGCCATCCATTGAAACCAGGCAGGGCATTGTTCTTTATCTTTTCACAACCCACCCTTCCTCCAGCCAGTCATTTTCTGCTCATGGCCATTGAGTCCCACTGTGGGACTGATAAAATTACTGCATCCCATTGGAAGTTGCTCCAGCCAGGGGGAAGAGCCCAACATTTCTTATCAAGATAAAAACAGAGGTTTTGGGACACTAAGGGAGCCCCTTTCTCCACTGGACTCCAGAGGAAAACCGGATTTCTCCACATCACCACTGGACTTCCAGAGGGAAACTGCACCTTGTACAGGAGCACTGCTCCAGCTGAGCCACATCTGTCACTGCAGGAGGATGCAGCCACCATGGAATGGGACTGCTGCCAACACCCTGCCTGACGGGGTGTCAGGTTGTACTCTGACTTTGTCAGAGCTTGGGATTTATTTCTTTGTAGTACTGTATTTCTATTTTAATTTCCCTAGTAAAGAACTGTTATTCCTAATTCTCATATTTTTGCCTGAAAGCCCCTTGATTTCAAAATTATAATAATTTGGAGGGAGGGGGTTTGCATTTTCCATTTCAAAGAGAAGCTCCTGCCTTTCTTAGTAGACACCTGTCCTCCAAACTAAAACAGCAACTTTTCATTCTTTGTCCATATATAAGCCGCACCTGATTATAAGCCGCATTTTGGGTTCGGACCAAAATTTTAGTCAAATGGTGCAGCTTATAACCGTGAAATTACTGTAATTGATATGCCTTTGAGCATAGGTTTGGGGGGAAATGAAAAGTGGGGGGAATGCATTCATATTGGAGATATTAATGTGCTAAAATATTATGGAATTGCAAGCAATATATAGAGAGAACACACTAATGGCACAAGCATGATCAGAATATCCCCTGCAGGGAATTTGCTTGAATTCTGCCCCTGGTTCTGTTGCTGCATTTCTGTGTCTGAATGAGACAGGAAAAGAAACACATGAAGCAGCAACTCTTCCCAAAATTTTCGCTGGACACAGAGAGATATTTTTAAGGTACTCTCTGTGGTTTTGCTTTTATGGCCAAGGAATCGACTCTGCTGAGCACTTGAAATAGAACCTTAAAAAGGGTTTTTAATTTTTTGTGGTAGGTAAGAAAAATATTCATAATTTATGCCATGTGTTATCCCACTTCTAGATCACTGTAAAGTGGGAGTAATTAAAAGATCCTTTCGTATTTAACATTAAGTTGTAGTGCTTTTGAATCTGTTTGTTTTAAATGAGTAAATTTTAATAGAAGTAATAGCTAAATAAGAAATAGGGTGGATGTCAGGGTTTTAAAGCCAAGGGGTTTTTTTATTTTCCAAAGGTTGACAGTTTGTGTTTTTTAAAATTAATGCACCAGGGTATGGAATTCTGAACCTTTTGGGGTTCAGGGGTTTTTCAAGTGTCTTCACTTTTATAGACACCTTTACTCTGCATTGTAATTACTGCCTAGCAGTGAATGTCCCAGCTTGAACTGAGGGCTTGAGCTGAGCCCTGCAGCTGCCAGGCACAGCAGTGACATTTTCCTGAGGATTTCACAGACAGCAGGTGAACCACTGGGCTTTTGTTCACCTGCACTGAAAGGAATTGCATTAAAGTTTCCCCCTGGCTGTCACACAAAGACCTGACAAATCACTGGATTTCAGTAAGGCACTAGGTCTGATCTTGTAAGAAATGGGCTCTAAAATGGGAAGAAGGTGTGACACCTGTTCTCAGGCAAAGCCCTGCTTTTATCCAGAGGTGCAGCCTGTGCTGACATCTCTATGGGATTTTGGGGATCCTACACAATTGTTCCTTCCTAAGCAGAATAAGGTTTAGGGTCAGCAGTTTAGAAAGGGTACAAATTGAGTCCAGTATGGCTCAAGCAACAGTGTCAGGAGTGGAATTTTCTCAGTGTATCCTTCTGTGTCTTTGCAGGATGCTTTGATTTTTAAGACTCACCAGGGTAAAATGGTTGCTTGATTAACAGAGCATCCTCCTGGACTACAGAGAAGGGATGGAATCAGGGAAGCCAAGTCCCATGGCAGAGAGCAGCAGGAGAACTGGACATTATTTTAAAAATTGCCCTCTAAGATAATGGCTGGCAGCCCTGTGGGTTTGGAACAGCACCACAGCTTCTCTCCTACTCCTTTGTGTCAGGTGCAGATGGACAGCAGAATACAGACCAGAAATCTTGAAAAAAGGTGTAATATGTGCTATGAATGTTTTGGCAGATTTGATGGGATCACTTACATCTCTGACACATATCCTATCAGAAATAAAATCACTGGATAAGTCATTAAATATTTTCTAACTAAGTTCTGGACTGCTGAAATTTCTTGGTATCTAATCAAGGCTTTATGAGGATCTATGTTCAAAAATGCCAAGTGCTTGATCACAAACTAACATCTTTGGAAACCTCCACGGAGCAGGGCATAGTATTGTGTAAAAACCCTCATGTATTGTAACTCCCACACAAATAAGAAAACCACTAGGACCCTCATGCCTCTCCACTACACATTTTCATTATCTTCATGGTTCCTTTTTTTCACTTTTTCTCCTTTTACTCCCTCAAGAGTGTACATGAATTCAGAAAAAGCTTCACAATATCAGACATTTCAAAAGAAAATGTTCCCTATATTAGACTAGTAAAAATATGAAACGTTCTTACTGAAAACTGTGGAGTTTAATGCACATTCTGTTCAGGAAGTTTTGTGGTGTTAGTACCAATCTCAGCAAAACTTTGAAAAAAAAATTAAAAAGAAAATTATATAAAGGACATAAACTCTTTGCAGTTCTAAATAAATGTTCTGAAATGGGAAAGGAATTCTATGAATGAGAATAAACACAGGTTTATGTATATAACTATATATTTGGGGTTTTACAAAGCAAAGTCCTTGGTTCTGCACTTGAGTCAAAACAACCCCTGCAGTGCTCCAGGCTGGGGGCAGGAGGCTGGAAATCTGCCCAGAAAAGGACCTGGGGTGCTGGTTGAGAGCAGCTGAACATGAGCAGAGTGTGCCCAGGTGGCCAAGAAGGCCAAGGGCACCTGGCCTATGTCAGCAGTGGTGTGGGCAGCAGGGCCAGGGCAGGGATTGTCCCCTGTGCTGGGCACTGGTGAGGCCACACCTCAAATCCTGTGCCCAGTTTTGGGCTCCTCACAGCAGGAAAGGCATTGAGGTGCTGGAACATGTCCAAAGGACAATGGAACTGGGGCAGGGTCTGGAGCACAGGTCTGATGAAGGGCAGCTCTACAGCTCCCTGAAAGGAGGCTGTGCTTGGGGGTCAGTCTCCTCTCCCAGGTAACAACAGACGGGAAAAGAGGAAATGGCCTCGAGTTGTGCCAGGGGAGGTTTGGATTGGATATTATGAACATTTATTCAATGGAAGGGTTGTCAAGCTGTCCAGGAGGTGTCCAGGGAATCAGCATCCCTAGAGGTATGTAAACAATGTATAGATGTGGCACGTGGGGATGTGGTTTAGGGGTGGGCTTGGCAGTGCTGGGTTAATGGTTGGACTCCATGATCTTAGAGGTTTTTTCCAAATGTAATAATTCTGTATTTCTTTATATAATTTTTCTTTTAGGAAATGAAATGTTATTCTTCTGAAAAAACAAGATTGACAAAGAAAGAGTAATACATTTAGAGAATTGTCCTTAATGAAACTTGTTCCAAAAATAAATATAATAGAAGGATATCGGTAAAATCTGAAATTAAAACTTTAGAGAGCTAGTACATTTCTTAATTTAAAAAAAAACTATATAACTTGAAAAATTGTAATGGTAGAGGACTAACAGAGAAGTGTTGAAGTGCAATCAGGTTTCTTCAGAATAAATGAAATTCACTCGATACTTTTCTAAATAAAATTTCCTAAACAAACACTCAAAGATGCTTTCATGGAAACATTTGCCACAGTAAAATGAAGTGTAACTGAAAATACAACTTCAATGCTCTGGAGAAAACTTGGGTTAAGTTTGCTTCTTTGCACTCTATTTAAACACAGCGTTTTGTCTCTCTGCACATCAGCATCTGGTGAGAGAGAGGCACATCTGGATTTGTGTTTTCTAGCAAGGTAAATCAGACAGGTTTGCAAGGTGCTTTAGGTGTCACAGTGCTCCAGGTGCCAGGGCTCATCTCTTAGGGCAGAGATGGTTCCTAGCCCAGCCAGAGAGCAGGGTGGTCACACCTGGGGACACTCACACCAGGACAGAGCAGCTGGGAGGGGAAGCTGGTTCGTGCCACTGCCTGAGGTCAGGAACGTATGACTGGAGCTCCTGCAGTCACTTACACATATTGCAGTTTCTATAGAGAAATGTGTGCTTTTAATGGTGCCTAAAGGCCTAAGAAAAAGCCAGAAGGAAGAAGCAGAGCATTGCTCTCAGCCCAAAGAGAGATAGAGCTCCAACAGCCAGACTTCATTTTCTCCCTCCTTACCAGAGTGTCACACCACACTGTGTCTTACAGGTAATTTCTTACAGGCATTTCTTGAATTTATTTTTGTGTTTATTTAAATTGCATTACCAGGGCCTTACTCGGTGCAACCTTCAGCAAATGGATGCATTTACTAAGTAATTTATTTGAATTGTGTGTCTATACTGTGTTACTGTGACACTAAAAATATCTTGTTTTCCTGTTCTGGATTTTGGGATGCTGGTTATGGACACAGGGCTGCCACACAAAGGGATGCTGGAAAAAGGAGGCATGTAAAGACTATACTCCTGAGAAAGCTACTGCTCAGAGGGATGTTCTGAGTGAGAACACTGCATTGTCCCCAAGAGTCAAAGTTGGGGCTGAACAAAAGCCCCCTCCCAGGTCACCTGAGCATTGCTCAGCAGCTGAGGAAAGTTAAAATTACAGAGTCCCAGGGTAAAACACAGCAAGAGGCAAAACCTGCTGAAAGTCTAATTATCCTTGTAGGCAAACATCAAACGGCTGGAACTGATCCCAGCACACATTTTCCTGGCTATACCTGGTTTTGTCAGCTGTTACAGAGAGGACTTTCATCCCAGCCTTCTTGATGTGATATTGAGCAACTGGTAATTAAGTCAGTAAAAGTAAGTCTTGTCAAAGAAAAGGTGTTTCCATATTCCTCCAGCTGCAGCATTCAGTCTCCAGCCTCAAACATTTTCCATTTTTCACAGTAGTAAATTCCATATAGAATTAAATAATACTAGATGAAGTGACACCTCACCACATAATGTGTTTTTTTTTTTTTTTTGTGAGAGGCAGAGTGAACTAAAACAAGGAAAAATTGTGCATGCAGGTGCACAGATGTGTGGGCATCTTATTGGCCAGCTACAGCTCTGTTAAATGTGGCTGCAGTTGCCTTGCAGCGCCTGAAGCTCTTGGTGAAGGCAGGATTGTCAGACAGAGACACAGCTCAGCCACACATATAAAATGGTCAATAAAGCACTTTTTGTTTCATAAACCAACTGTGAATCCGCTTAGATTTTCTTTATTAATTGCTACAACATTTTGAGTGATTTTACAAGTGGAAATATTTGGTGGATTGTGATAAAATCCCTGAATGGATGAGCATTGGCTTTTAACTGTGCTGCATCTAAACTCATTGATGTCACAGGAATTATTTCCAGCCCGCTGGAGTAAATGGGAGCAGAATTTTGCTGACTGTTTCCAACAGTGATCTTCCCTTGGATGCTACTAAACATCACTCAGAATCACTGAAATTGCCTTATGTCACTGCTCTGACCAGACCTCTCTTCCTTCCTCACCACTTAACCATGACTCCAGGAATTTTTTCCTGTTTTAACTGACATTTTATTCCTTTTGAGGTTCCACACTGAAGATACACTTCAGGTGACATCTCTGCCCTCTTGACAATGTCCCTTGTACTGAAGGATGGCAAAGCTTTACCAGAGGGGCTCATTCCTGCCTGCTCCTCACCATCAGAGGTGGCATTGGTCTAACTGCAGTAAGCAGAGCTGCTCCTTTAAAAGGGAAAAAAAATCCTCCACAATTCATTTCTACTGCCAAAAGGAGCTTCCAATCCCCACCTGACCTGCCACAGAGCCTTTCCATGCAGGATTCAACAGGCACTTTGTGTGCTTACGATTGTGTTACCTCCAGTCAGTCCTTCAGGGATTAGGATAACAATTTTCACAGGGTTTTAAGGAAAGATTATCAAGCCTGTCTACTCAAAGTATTTCACAAAGTGTTTATTAAGACCTGGCAATAACTTCCCGTTTTATATAGGCTCTGAAGAGAATTTTTGTCATGAGAAATCAGGTAAGTTGATATTAACTATTTCAGATCTTGGCGGTTTTGCTTGTACTTGGAGGAAACCATTTCAGCTGTGCTATTAGTGCTCAGTGGAAATGCAGCAAATCAAATTATTTTTTATTAAATTTATATTTATTGCATTTCATTGCATTCTCATACAAATAAATCCTAACTTAAAAAGTAATTGTATCAATGTAATGAAGCGTGAGATTGTAACACGGGCATATTTTCAAAATTAACTTGAAATATTTCTTTAGACTTGGTGGAGGATGGTGTGCTTAAAATGAGACATGACCTTTAGATGTTGCAACTGAATGAAGGTAAGGAAATTCTTGCTCAAGGACTTTCCTCTTTTATTTCTTTGTTCTCTTGATTTCTGTTCCGCTCTGTTAAGCGTGAAGACATGAGGAAACCGTTTGATACTGGAGTGCACTACGTTTGTACAGGAAAAAGGAAAACAATTCAAACCTCATGGTTACCTGCCACATTAAAAGGAGTTCTACTGAAGCATAGCTAATAAACACATTGCTTTAAGATTGCTGTTAACCCAGAGTAACAGAGAGGGATTTAATAAGAGGTCTTCGTGCGTGTATGAAAGTAATTTGAACCAGATTAAAATCTCCAATGCAGCAATTCAGGGAACTCTAGATCAACAGTTCTAAAAAAAATAGATTCTACTAATCTCATTCAACTTCAAATAAACAGAGGAGGATTGTTATATCTAGCAGAATTTGTAACCAAAGGCTTGACCCTCAGCCTTTATCAGATAAATGTTTGGAAGGAAAACTTTCTCTGAGTCAGATTATGGGATTTGTCTGCCTGCTCAAGGCTGTGGGGCACTGTGCCTTCAGTGCCTGTGAATCTCAGCACAGCCTGGAAAGGAAATGGTGATTTTGATCTGGAGGACAATGAGGGTTTCATATTTGCACTCTGGACATGTATTTCAGTCATCGCAGTGGGGTCACTTCAAGAGAGATACAGCTGCAAAGTAATAAAGTCTTGTCCCTGATAAATAAAAACTGGATATTAAATAACCAGAATAACGCAAATGTGACGTGTATTGCAAGAGTTAATATTACTAATATCCACACCGCTGAGAGATAAGATAATTCAGGGAACAGTTCTAGGAATAGTTGTCACACATGGTTTTGAAATTGAGTTAGCAGAAATTTCAAAGAGTTAATGCTGGAAAAAGGTTTTGGGAAGCAGCTAAATGCTAATGCTTCAAATTTAAATCAAAGTCTCTACCAAATCAGGAGCAAGGGTAATCCATTTTGGAATGATATCCCTAGTATTAAGATTTATCTGCAATTTTTTTAAGCATTTTGTGCTGATCAGAGAACACACTGGTGCTAAATCTGGCACTCAGGCAAAAAAGCATTCTCATGAATGGAGGATTTTCCATCATTTCATACCACAGTACTCAATATTTCTTTGCTAGAAACAGAACAGGATTGGCCTTACTGTGATTCATCCTCCCATATTATGTTTGCCTGTTGTCCTTATCATTAGATGTTTTGCTTGGTAGAGTCTGTAGTGTGATATGGGCAGGTTAATGTCCTCTCTCAATTCCTGCTGGAAATCAGGCTGGAAATCTGTGTGTGGAGAAAAGTGTGTGTGCTGGTTAGCACAGAGGAGCAGCTCAGTGGGGAGGACAGCAGAGAGCTGACAATTTGGGTGAGCAGGAAAGCTTCACCCAGTGTGTGGGAAATGCTTCCAAGCACAATTTATCTTGCTCTACTTTGTACTTTTACAGCTTTTCACTCTCTCCTAAAATAGATGATCCCTTCATGTGTCAATCCTCTTGCCTCTTCTCTGTCTTTTGGTCTCTCTAAACCCTGCTCTTACTTGCTACACCAAGTCCTCTGTCAAATAATTTTCCCCTGTCCTGCTGCCATGGACAACTCTGGCCAGCTTAAATAAATCAGTACTAAGTTAGATCTCTGATAGGAAATTATCTGCTATCTACCCTTTTACTTAGGAACCTTAGTAAAACAGTTGTGCTTTCACATCAGCCTATGAAATGCTCTGATAAGGATTTCAGTGTTAGTGTGAGTCACTGGTGACCCAGGAGAGCCCCTATTGCTCACAGCAGGTCCTGGCAATCAAGTTTCCTCACAGTGGATGAACACTGGCCACTGATCTGTAGGGACACATTGAAATGGGGCAGGGCATGCCCTCCTCTCCCAGCTCCTAGGTCTGGGTCTTTCAATCACCATGCAGCCAAAATCCTTGTGAAGGGCAGAGGTGGGGGTCTTTCACCAGCCAGGCTGCAGAAACCCTCCAGCTGACCAGCCTTGCACCCCAGGGACAGCTCAGTGGCAGCACTTCTGCTGTCTGTGTGTCCTGCTGATGTCCCTTGGGTTGGTGTGCACAGGGACAGTGCTGGAGTCTGTAAGTCAAGAGTCTCTCTGAATTCTTCAATCCATCCAAAGGTTTTAATTCAATCCCTGCTCTCTGATTTCTCTCTGAAGAATTCAGAGAGACTCTTGATTTATAGACTTCAACAGGACAGCAGTGGCTGTGTAGCCTGGTCACTCCTGAGTGCATGGAACAGGTCATGGGGAATGTGCCCATGAACCCTGAACCATCACCACAAAGCACAACTCATCCTAATGCAGATTCTGCAGAGCTGACACTTCTCATAATACAATCAAATTTCATAAAGGTCTATTAAAAAAAGCAGCAAATCACCCCACTTCTCACCTCAAAGACACAACCCAATAGTTCTCCTTTAATAGGAGACTTGATTATCTAGATGCCACCACAGACCCCTGCTCCAAATCACATGTAGTTACAAACATCCCTTTACATGATCACCCAACTCTCCACCTTCTAAAGCCTGCTCTCCCCAGCAGCCACCTCCCTGCACCTCTGCAAAGCACCAGTTCCTCATACTCAGCTCCACTGAGGAGCATCCCTCACTAACTCCTTTCTATTTTATTGAACCAAACCAAAGATGACAAAAAAATGATCAGAATCCAGAAATGTGGATTGGTTTTCTACCTATCTCCATGCAGGCTACACCTCCACTGCTTCCATCACATCAGGCTTGAGCTATCACACTGGTCTCTCCTAATTACAGGGTCCACAGACCCATTAAAAAAAAAAAAAAAGCTGTTGCAAGTCTCAGGAAGCTTCATAACACCAGAGTGGAAGAGGGGATAGCCTTGCCAAGGAGTCATTTTCATGACAGCCACATTTTCATGGTCTGCAGTCTAGCAGTTTGCCAGATCCCAAACATTGTTGCAAGAAAAGCCAGATTTAGGATTTCTGGTGCTAGACTTGTCCATGGGATACTGGACTCTGTCCATGGATAATTACTCCATAGAAAGGTGATGGAGTATGAAGTCTGGGAATGAGATTTGGCCAACGCTTTCTGCCTCAGTTCTTTTTTTCTGCACATGCTGTGCAGACACTGTGGATGAGTCCAGGCTTGGGACTGGATAAAAAGGATTGGGCAGATGGACTGAATAGGTGAGATGAACTGCTTGAAAGCTCCCAGAGCTTTGCTTGAATTAGCAGAGCTGGCACTTACACACTTTTCACTCATCATACCAGCAAACACAGACATTTCCAATGCAGAAATATTTAGTGTTGTTTCACCATCCCAAGGAAGAGTCTCTTTAGAGCCACTAAATACAGATATGCCATTTCTTGAATGTATTAATTCTCTAGTAACTTCAATATGAAAAATATTTTAAATATGACAATAATAGTTTTCTACTCAAACAATATTATCTCTGAGATAATGATTTGCTGCATACTTGCAAGATTAGCTGCTCCAGGAGGATATTAAAATTTTTGGACTTTGCTGATTTTCATATCATCTCTCATTTTCTGACAACTACAGAGTTATTTGACACGTTCTGATAATGCAAAAATGGGAAACATGAAAATATTTTTTTTCTTTTTCCTCCCTAACCATGCTTAATTAAATCTTTGAAACCTGGAAAGGAGTTCATAGTCTGAAAGGCAGAACACTGTTAATCCTTACCAAGCAGGTAGGCAAGGCAGCACAGGACACAACCTGGTGTCAGTAACTTCAGAAATACAAGATCAGGAATGATGAGAAAAGCAACATTTCTATGGAAAAGAACCTCAGTTGACATTACTGGTTTGAAATCGAACATAAGCAAATTTTATCTTGTTTTAACAGAAAGGCTTTAGGCCCTTGATGTGTCAGGTGCCTTTTAGGCACAGCTCATCCTGCCAGAGAAAAGGGCTGTGGTGACAACCTTACCAAGTCCCTAGAAAAGCCAGGTAGGTAGGACTCAAAAATCGAGAGGCACAGAGAAAATACTGATTTGGAATCTCTGTTCCTTTGTCATTTCCAACACAAATCTTTCTCTGCATCATGGAAATCTGGTATTTCTCCTGTGGTCAAATCATTCTGGGACAAGGACAAAATTGCTCAATGCTAAAAATTTTAACAGCACCAAAGGAGCATTTCTCTCTCCTAGACCAGCCAAACCTGCTGGAAGTCAGCATCCATAATGCAGGGCTTCTCCTGGCATGTGGCAGCAAAGATGAGCCTGGCATTTCTATGTCTCTTTCTGGTTTTCAGCACAGGTAAGGACAATGGTCTGGGGAATAACCCAGGTGCCCCTTTCCCCTGCTCCCATAGCCCCATTCCCACATCCCACATCAGGTTCTTTCCCTGTGCAGGCAAGGCTGCAGCTCCAGGGCTGCTGACATTCAGCAGAGCAGAGCAGGTGACGCCTATTCCTGGATCCCATGTCAGGAATCTGGAATCAGAAAGGTTTATAAGGAAAGAGAAGGGTTAGAAGAGCTCCTACCACCTAGATTGTCAATCCAAATTTAGCTCTGACTAATTGGGTTGTTAATATTAACACAGCAGCACAATTTATAAGCCCTGTCTACTGGGTATCTCTCCTTTATAAACATATATAAAGGGGAACTTGGATGGGCTGAGAAGCTGAAGCTTCATAGGAACATGGCAGATTGGCATTTTCTGGCACTGACTCCTTTGGAGAGCCTTTTGGATTACTCTTAGCAGGCACTCAGCTCTCCTCTGGTGGGATAGGAAAACTAAATCTCAAACAGATATCTTCAACTTGTCCTGCAATCTCTCATTTACTGCTGTGCACCTCAGCTGGTCACTGAGCAAATCCCAGAAACCCAGTCCAAGCTCCTGAGCCCAGTTTCAGCCCATTCCTCCTACACACAGCTCTTGAGCACAGTCCTCAATTGCATGACTGCTCTGAATCACAAACATGCACAAGAATTGTTTGGATTTGGCCTCATTCTTTACCTGGCAGCAAATTCTGTGTGCAAGCCTAGTGAAGATCTTTACAAACATTTACTATTGTATTTTTATTTTGATTATTGAGGGGCAAACTCATCAGGGAAAACTGTTTCTCAGTCTCTTTCTTCACTTTTCAGTTTCGTGCATAAGAAAAGAAAATAAGAAAGAGAAGCAAGTGGCAGTGCTGGCTACTGCAGGTAAGAGGCAGCACACCAGGAGCCCAGAGTGGAGTCAGTGGGAGTGGGAGGCGCTGTGCTGGGCAGGGGGTGGCAGCAGATGGGCCCTGCTCCTGCAGAGTCTGGGAACCCCAGCCCACACCTGCTGTAAGGCCACCCCACCCAATCCAGTCCCTGACCAGGTTAACAGCTCTCCTTCACAAAATCTACTCTTTTTCCTTTCTCTCCTTCCCAGCTCTTGATTCCCTTTTGTTTTTCCTTTTCTCTCTTCTATGTGTGGACAAGCACTGCTTTCAGCCCTGGGGTGCAGCTTGGCTTCAAACTGGTTATAAATAATACTGATGTCATTGGAAAATTGCATTTCTCTCCAAATCCAATTTTGTTCTCATCTCAGCTTTTTGTGCTTCTTTTTCCATCCTGCTCTGTTCTTCCTCTCTGTCATGCTCACACACACCTTCCTCCCTCACACAGACACTGTGCTGCTCTGCTTCAGCATGACTTTGTGGGAGGGCAGCAAAAAATATCTTTGAAATTTTTTACTTGGGAAAAAAAAAAAAAATCAACCTCAACAGAAATAAAACATGTTAAGATGAAAAGTGTGATTTGGCTACAGCAAAATTATTCTCCTATAGTAAGCAGTACAGCCATCAATGTAGCTGAAAAACAAAAATTTGTATTTTCACATAGGTTTGGGGAAGGGGGAACATTTCCTAGGAACTTTCTCTGCCTTTTGTGATGTGCATGGTGAGATCTGCTGCTCTGTTGGCAGCAAACACCCATCACCCAGCAGGAGAGGGCACCAGCACACCAGGGCTGGCTGGGTCCTGCGGCTGCTCAAGGGCACAGCTGGCAGACCTGAATTTTGGCCCTCCATTCTTCAGTTGCTGTATCTTGCTATTTTCTAGACCCATCTCTGTGGTCCTGGAATTTTATTTTCCCATCAGTGTTGGTGCACACCAGAACATAATCTGCTCATTTTGGTTTTCCCTCCTGGCAGAGTTCTAGCACATCTAAGCAGTAGATGCACAGCTGTTCCCTTGTGCCCTCATGCACCCCTTTTCTTTCAGAGCTGCCTGCAAAGTCCCTGGACCTCGCTGCTATTAACCTGACAGAGCTGGTGAATGGGATGCTGAGCACTGCACTCAGAGGTAAAGGGACAGGGCTGGGCAGGTCACAGCTGCCAGCCCAGCACTGCAGGAGAAAAGAGATAAAAGGCAACAAGTGTTAGCAGGAGAAGCTGTAAACATGTGCTGTTGGCCTCCAGAATTGCTTCTAGGAGCATGTTACCTTCATGCATTTATAATGCAGATGGCAGTCTGCCCCAGAGAACTTGGAAATTAGTGTGGGTTTATATATAGGCACAATATACAGTAAATTCACGAATACAAGCCGCACTGAGTATAAGCCGCATCTCTGGGTGTTGGCAAATATTTCGGTTTTTGTCCATAGATAAGCCGCACACGAATATAAGCCGCTCTGTCGTTTGCAGCGAGGACCCGCGTGCAATTAGTAACAGAACCGCGGGAGGGCGGGGTTTACTGGCTGAGCTAAGGCTGTGCAGGCTCGGCCCGCTAGGGGCCGCTGACGGGGCCAGGTGGCCCAGCCCGGTGCTGCCGCTCGGGGCCGGCCGCCGCTGCCCCTGGGCTCGGTCACCCCGGGTCGGCGCTGCCCCGCGGTGGCAGGCAGGGACGGAGCTTCCCCCGCTCCTACGGCAGCGGCGGCGGGCGGGGACGGAGCTTTCCCGCGCCCGTGGCGCCGGCGGCGGGCGCGGACAAAGCACCCTGCCTCCTCCCCGAGCCGCGGCAATGGCGGCGCGCACTTCCCGCCCCCCCCCGGGCCGCGGCAATGGCGGCGCGGGGCTCCCGCCGGCTCCCCGAGACGCGGCAATGGCGGGGCGCACTTCCCCCCCCCTCCCCGGGCCGCGGCAATGGCTGCGCAGGGCTCCCGTTGGCTCCCGGAGCCGCGGCAATGGCGGCGCCCCCCCCCCCCCGTCGGCTCCCGGGGCCGCGGCAATGGCGGCGCCCCCCCCCCCCTCCTCCCCTGGGCTGCGGCAGAGGAGGGAAGAAGAGAGCTCTCCCGCCTCTCTCCCCGCCCCCCATGCTGCCTGCAGGGAGCCAGGGCAACACGGTAACACTGTAACAATTGCGAAATGCCGGCTTTTACTGGCCGGTGCTTGACTCGGCACTCTGGCTGGCACGTCTGGGGTTGTAAATGTCAGAAAATTATTAATATATTAGCCGCACCCGACTATTAGCCGCACTTCCGGGTTTCCACCAAAATTTTTGTCAAATTGCTGCGGCTTGTATTCGTGAAATTACTGTAATTGCTTGTGGGACACCTTTCGAAAGCACTTTCTAATCCAGTGTACATTTCAATTAAAAGAAAAACAAAATGAAAAGGAATGAGCAATGCAAATGATCTTTCTTTCAGTGGAAAAGAGAAGGGACTGAGTGTGAGGCACCTCGGGAATCCTCCCGGCACTAAATGAGCAGAGACAAAACACCCTGTTCTCACAGTTTGTTCCAAGCACTAATGGCATGGACCTGTGTTTCTGCAGGTACCAAGAAACTCTTCTCTTTGCTGAGTGTCACCTCTTACAGCTCGTTTGCCTTCCACAAAGTGTCAGTCACCATTTATAACCGTGAGTGTTGGAGCTTTGCTTGGCTCAGGAGCAGTTTCTCTCCCACAGCCTGTGCAACAAGACACTGATATTTTTTTTTTTTTCTCTGTCTCTCCCTCCAGTCTCCAACACAAAAAATATTGACCCTGGCAAGTTCCCTATGCACTACTGCTACTGTTTGAATAATGTGACAAATGACTTGACAGGTGGGTAACAAAAAAGGCTTGCAATTGCATGTGCTTAAGCTGAATAATTTCCTTTGGAGCTGAAGGCTGTAGTGTAAATTCTGCAGACTTCATCCTTATGATTGTCACCACCACACTGAGGTCAACAGCCATCACTCAGGACAAGTGGCTGCTCTGACTCCAGACCTCAGTCTCAGCTGGCTGCCCCCAGCCAGTCTGGGATGGAGCCATCAGTCAACTCACTGGTGTGGTTTGACTGGCAAAAGGCTCCCTTTCCTCCTTGGAATACAAATTGCAGCACAGGAGAGACAGCCAGCAATATGTGATACATCACCCTGGCCACTTTTTCTCTTCTGAGATAACTCACAGGGGATGAACAAGGGTTTCTCTGCACCAACAGATTCCAGCAACTTCAATGAGCCCAAGAGAAAAGCGAGGACTAACATCTTCATAGAACTGTTGAATGGACTACAAAATACTGTCAGGAAAACCCTTCCCCTGAAATCCTCATTCACACCCTGAATTAAACACTGCAGGATGCATGAGTGTTTGGATTCTGTGGCTGGTTAATGTAGGGCATCAAGAGCAGATCAGCAGCTGCAGACCAGACTCCAAACCCCCTGTGCCACACGTGGTGTCCCTGCAGGAGCCACAGGGGCTTTCATGGCTTTCTCTGCACCCACACATCTCACAAACCTTTATGGATATTTACCCAGTTTGCCTTGGAGACTCACAGAGAAACTTTAATCTTTCTGCTGCAATTCCAGAATATCTTGGGGATTAGAGCATTCTCCAAAGCAGCAAAAATTCAGGGCTCGGGTCCTTCACTCCCTAAGTGAGAGCAGTGACCTGTTACTGCTAGAAAGCACCACCACAGCACCACCAGCCATTTCTTGGGCTGACATCTGAATCACCAGTATGTCTGAAACAGACCCCAGAGCAGAAAATCCAATGTCTGTTGGAAGGTCCTGCACAGCAGTCAGGCAGTGAGAGCAGGCAAAGCCTGCAGGCTTTAGATCTTCTACATTTAAGCAGACTAAGTAAAGCATTACTTTAAAATGTTCCCTTGAACAGATAAATTCCATTTAAGTTTATTTTTAGACACACTGATGTTGTTTTGGACATATCTTTGAAATATACTTCTGAAAGGATTCTCGTGGTTTCTTCAGTCCACTGCAAAAAAATATTTTAACCTTTAAAATATTCTAAACTTTGTCATTTATGAGCATATAGCTAAAATATCATCACATATAAAAGTGAATTTTTGACTTGGCATACATGATAGGATATGTGTTTTCAATAATAAACTTTCTTTATTTATTGTCTAGATTTTACAGCTCTACTTGTTGATATCATTGGAAACTCCACCAGTTATCTCACAGAAATTTTCAAATCCACTTCTATTCTCTCAGGTTTGCATTTCCTTTCAACATTTATCATTGTCTTATCTGTCTCATTTACTCCTGGCCTGAAAACAACCATAAAAATGTGGATAAAATCCTACTGCTCTTACTCAACAGCATTTTTCTTGCAACAAATGGAACAACTCACACATATAATATGTATGTGTGTAACATAGAGCTGTACATCTTTCTATGGGAAGTTATGTTGCTTGAATGTTTTCTAATTAATTACTAAAAACTGGTGGGTTTGAGAACTATTAATACATACTGATATTTTGAGAAATTCTGATTGACAGAGAATAACTATGGGCTATTTCATCTGAAGGTTTTTTTTCCATATAAAAATACTCATAATTTAGAATGTTAATTAGATATAAACTTTTTGCCTGAAGATACTAACATTTGGATTTCATGGTGGTTTGAGGTTTTTGTCAAAAATTAGATCAGAAGGAACATATTTGGTCAGCCATAGCCACATGCCATTTTTTGTTTGTGCTTTCAACTGTTTAATAATTAATAATAAACAGTTCAACTGTTTAATAATAATCCCATGTAAGGAAAACTGGTAACCATGATCTCTTTTATGGGTTTTTTTGCCTTTCAGTGCGACAGAGCAATGACTCTGATTGTATCTACATCTGTGTGATGGCAGGGCAGACAGGTAAAAGTTAAAATCATTCCACCCAAAAAATACTGCCCTAGTTTTCCTCAGTGATGATTTATACTGGAAACAAGTATTTTTTGATATTTGTAAGCATTTCTGTTTGCAGGGAAAAATCTGTCTGATTTTTTGGAAATACTAGAAAAGTCTCCTGTTATTAATTACACATTTTCCAGTAACACATCATCTGACCTGGGTGAGTACATGCTGGGGAATAAAAGGAAACAGGAACCAGAGTGAAAATCACGATATGATTTTCATATCAAATGCAAGATAGCTCTTGGAATAAATACTCCATCTTCATTACTACTACCATAAATATTATTTTATTTTTATTATTACTTATATATTTGCATAGTATGATGTATTGATTACAGTTAGAATACTTTAAATTGTTGAAAATTTAATACAATAATTATCTCATAAATGTAAGTAACTTCTACAAACTTTTAGATTATCAAGGTCTTCTGTTGGAGGAACAAACAGAGCCTGCTGGGATGAGAGCTTTTACAGAATTCAGCACTAGGCTGGGGAGGGTGTCTGGTGCTCTTAAATCTTTCTGTGTGCCTTCCATAGCTCTCAGCACAAATAACCTCCTGCCTTTACATGAGTTACCTTCAGAGTGGAGGTGAACACATTCAGTCATTGTCCTGCTGGTTCCTCCACCCAAAACTGCTTTGCCAGTGTGAGCTGCACTTCAGGAGCTCAGCTTTCCATCACTATCTCCCATTTTCAATGATAGATTACTGCAGGCAGACTGAAACCAGTGCCAAGTCGTGTGTGCTGAAAGCTGTGGGATGTTTCTTTCTTTTAAAAACAAACAAGAAAAAAGATGACACTTGGCTAAAACACCCTTTAATTAGAAACAGCTGTGTCTGTGGTAGCAGAATCTGATTTCTTTCCTTTTTCTCACACAATATGCAGTGGATAATGAGTGCTCTAACCTTGTCTTCTCATACCTCAAAGATCTAGATTCAGTTTTCTCCAGTTTTGTGAAATTGCAAGAAGACACAAACAAGACACTGGATTCATCAGCAGAATACGTGTGGACATTTAAATGTGAGCAAATATTGTCAGACCTCAATTTGTTCCTCTTGATTAAAGTCTTGACAAGTGATCATGTCTGCTTGCTGCACAGTTAACTGTGATGTTAACTCCAAATAAAGGGTAGCATAAAATTTCTCTGAATCAGCAGATGATGTCAGTAATAAAAAATATAGAAAAACTCATGTGAAAAGCCATTTTACCAGAAAAGATAAGTTTTCTAAAGAGACAGAGAAAAAACTGGTTGTTGGTTGCTAACCAAAAAATAAGATTATTTAAACTTTCCTCTTATTTTCTATGGTCATTGTTTTCCCTGTATTATTCTCTATCTATTTGTTTATATGACATTCAGTTGTACTTGAGCATTTAATAAATTTTAGTACATTTAACTTTGCTATGGGGCTACAAGATAGAAAAGTGCTGCTCTGCCCCATTTTGGAAGCCAAAATCAAGGCTTTGCACCTGCTCACTTGTAGTAGAAATCAATAGAAATTCCAACCTTGACTTCATACCTCCTTGTCATTGCATCTGCATCTGTCTTCTACAAAATGCCTGCATTTCCCATAGCCAGTCTGCTGTCTTTTATAAATTTTTTTTTAATTTCCTTAACCACATGCCAGCCTTGTTATCCTTGTAGCCACGACTGTCAGTTCTCAAACTGCAGCATCTGCCCTCCAGTACCTTCCTGCTCACCTTCAGACAGACAAGACCCTTCTCTCTTTTTAGTACAGTGAAGCAGTTCAGGAAATTAAGCACAAATTATGTGAAGAAAAACCCAAAACCCTGCAGCAAGATTTCAGTTTGTTTGGGTTTTTTTTATTTATGAAAACACACGCATTAAAATATTCTCAGTTAAAATTTCAAACATTATTGGAGCTCCCCGTGTTTCCATATTTTAAACTAAATGGGGAAGTGACTGCTCAAGTGCCAGAGAAGCACTCAAGGGGTAGATGGGATTTTCTGGGTGTATTTTAGTTATTATTCTCCCCAGTGTGTTGCAGTTTCTGCTGCTGTGGGGCACCAGCACCCCCAGTGTGCTGGTGCCCTCTCTCTGCCCTCTTGCTTCTCCAGCTACCAGGATCCCTCTTGCACAGAAAGGGGGGGAAATCCCCACCACGAAGTTCCCAGCGTGGCCAAAGACAGCTGGAGCCAAAGCATCGTGGTTTCCATCACCCCAGGTGGATGCTCCCAGGCCCCAAGGCACAGCCAGAGCACCCCTGAGCCCCGGGGGGAGCTTGGCCCCATCTCCAGCCCTGCAGCCCAGCCCCAGTGAGTATGGCCAGGAGCCTGAACCTGCCCTGCCCACTGCTCTGGGGTTTGGACAAGTGTCCCTGGGGTGGAGCTTGAAGGGTCCTTCAGAGAGACCCACTCTGGGTTACCAGTGAGTTGATTATTGCAGAAATGTCAAAACCAGCTACAGCTTCCATCCTGTAGTTTCATATCTTTAGGGGGAAAACTTGGTCTTGCTTCCCACAAACACTTCTGCCACTTGGATCTCCCCTCACATTTTGCTCACATTTGGTGAGCAGACCTGTGCAAAGGCAGTATAGAGATGCTTCTTTTGTTGTCCCCTAAACATGCCTTCTTGAAATCCTGCCCTTCCCTAGTCCACAGGCTTTTCAAGTTCTAGTCAAGTACAGATTTTGTTCTTCCTGTTTCATCCTGGCATTTTTATGTCACTCAGTCCTGGGTGAGGGACTCTGGCTGTTGAGCTGTCCCATACACAGCAATTCTTCTCAGATGAATAATGAAAACCAGGAAGTGTCTCTCTGTTCCCACAGCTGACATGCCCATGTTTTGGATGCAGACAGTGTCCCCACAAGGAGCCAGCAAACTGATGCACACAGAGCCAGGTAAGACTGATCTGGGAGAGCAACAAAGTGTGTCAGTTGGCACATTTATGAACTATAAAGTTATACATAGAAATAAATGACGTATTTATGCAACACTGTCTACGTAAGTGTTCATTAACACTTCAGTCAAGCTACTTTTTCATTTTGAGGTGTCAAAGCAAGTTCTTTTCTTTTCCCTCCCATCAGATTTGCCATCCACAGTACTGTCTATGCCACCTTCCTACCGACCTGGTGTGACACTGAAACTTTACTCAGCTGCCAGTAAGTAAATGCACCTCATGCAGCAGAAACAGCAATAAGTTTGAAAGCAATGCAAGATAGAAACATTCCCATGCAGAAAGAACATACATGGTTAATTTGCCTGTGATAGTTTATGTATGTAAGCCACCCAGAATGTCCAAGGGACTGCTTCCCATCTGTGAACTGTACACAACTGCAAATTCAAAACATAGATGATATTGTGGTGATAGAATTAATGTAGGTACTCTGTGAAGCGATTTTAGCATTGATTGGTTATCAGAGAATTCATTCTTAGAAGTCATTCCAAAAGAAAATATAATGCTTTCTATCTCATCATAAATAAAATGCTGAAACCAGCTCATGCCATATGAAAGCCCCAGAACTGTTCTGAATTTACAATACTGCAAACTACTCCCTCAGCTAAAAAGGATAATCAACAACTAGATTTTCATGAAAGCTCCATTCTCATCCACTTGTGTTTCTGTGTGTGACTGTCTAAGAGAAGCATAGATGCTGGGTAATGCAGAGATAACATACCAGCCTAAGCTGCAGGAGCCTTAATGACCTTTAGGCTTGATATTTTAGATAAAACCAGAGGAGTGTAAGGAACTAAAATGCTGGGCAAATAACTTTGGTTTTCACAGTCATCTTTTTAGCTCTTATAATGCTATTTAATTCTGAAATCAGATTTAGTTTTCTCTCATTTTACTTCTGTTTAAGGAGTTCCAAATACCAGAGCCCTCCTCTGGTGTGCAACACCATAGGCCCTGGAGAACCTAGGATGTTTGGAAAAGGCTGGGAAACATGGATTTCAGTGAGATGGGCAAACTGGAGTCACCAAATGCCTCTGTGAGAAACCATGGCGGCAGAGGCTGCCTCCTTGATTCTAACAATCTTGCATTTGGGGAAATAAATCCAACTGTGGCATCCCAAAGTAAGAAAGGGCACCCACATTGTTCTGAGGGATGACTCATTACTCCAATAATTTATTTCTTAAATCACAGAAGTGGGTGCCAACTAATAAAACATGTAAATGTGCACAATGGAGTGTGCAGGGAGGGATATTTGGAGTCTGAATCATTCACAGGATCCATTGCCCTTCACTAGCAGCAGAATTTAATCTCAGTGTCACAGGGATGTGATATTTTGAATTAATAAAAGAACTGTCTGTTTACTGGTCACTTCACTGTCCCTGACAGTAATGTGGCAATTTGAAACACATGGGAGGAAATCTCTGCACAGGTTCTTGCCTTTTCTGGTCTCTTGACTAATAGAAAAGAAAGTTCTGAAATAAATTCCTACTTTTAATTATCTTTATGAACTTATGTACTGAACACAAAAAATACATTTCACAGTAGAAATTTATTATGGAAGAAGTATAAAGCATTACTGTGAATGGGTAAAAATTTAAATTTCAATTATATGATGTGAATATACTATGCAATCAAAAAAAATTAAATAGTAAAGTAATTGAAAAAGAATTTCATCATTAAACAAATATAGTTTTATGCAAATACAGTGGTAATTTAAAGTGATTGTCAAAAATGAAAACCAAATCAATTTCCTTAGCTTTCAGCATTTTTGTTTGACTTCTCTTTCCCATATAGATGACTCCAAATTGAAATTGCCATAGTTCAATTTGCAGCTAGATAAAACTGAATTTCTACTGGCAAAACACATAGCCTGAGTAAAACATTTAACACCTGGTTGGCAGGATAGGAGGACCCACTTCTGTGGAGGCTGAAATTTGCAGGAGGGTGGCCTTCAGCAAGTTTTAATTATTCATCAACTTTATTATTTCCCATCAACTTTAACATTACTTTTCAGGGACAACTTATATTAAAACCTCATTGCCCCATGCTCTGATGTTTGGTTATTAACGTGAAGTGTGTTTATTTAAGCAAGGAATCATTAATTTTTTAATTTACTCCAAGTAGGAAAACATCAAGGTGTGTCAGATGCTATTGAGTGGACAAAGCCTAATGACATTTATGTGAAATTGCTGGGGTGAAGAGAAATGGGTGTCCCTCTTGCCCATCTCTGGCTAATTACACCTGATATTTGTGTGGTGCCTTTGACACACAGCAGGTTTTCCGAGCAGCCTGTGAGTTTGGGAGCTGCCAGTGTCTGTGCCTTACTCCTCACATACTCCTGCTATCTTGGTCAAGTGCTGCCAGGAGAGAAATAGTTTCATAGCAATCTCTTTCAGGTTGGCAGAGCCTTGATTTTCCTCCTGCCCAAGAATGCCATTTTATATTAAATTTCTTGTCAGCACCAGATGACTCAAGCTTATTTCAACAGAACTTCATTAGTCCAAATTTAACCTTCATAACCTCTGCTATCACATAACATAGCATTGCCCAGAGCTATAAAGTGTGTGAGACATGTGAACCTGGAAATGCAATTACACTGTCTAAAGGGATTATACTCAGCAGGTAGGGCAGTTTATCCACACAGGGCCAAAGCCTGCTGCTAGTTACACAAATGGAACAAATAGTTGACAATCACACCACAGCTGCCCTCTTTTTCTTTCTTTCTTTTTCTTTCTTTCTTTCCTTCCTTCTTTCTTTCTTTCTTTCTTTCTTTCTTTCTTTCTTTCTTTCTTTCTTTCTTTCTTTCTTTCTTTCTTTCTTTCTTTCTTTCCTTGTTTCTTTCTTTGCCTTCCTTCCTTCCTTCCTTCCTTCCTTCCTTCCTTCCTTCCTTCCTTCCTTCCTTCCTTCCTTCCTTCCTTCCTTCCTTCCTTCCTTCCTTCCTTCCTTCCTCAGAGCCCCAGGATGACATTTGCAGGGATATTCCTTGGAGTAGGGAAGACATTGCTTTGGAGATCATAGCCCAGATGTGGTAGAGCAAGAAGTGGAGAGTGCCAAGTGTCTGTGCTAGCTGAGAGCTGTGTTTTTTCCCCAGGGTGCCCACAGGCGCTGCTCAGAGAGCCCCGAGTCACCTCCCCTCCTGTCACTCTCATAGTGCAGAAGATCAACCCCTGCGTGATGGAGCTCTGTAGGTTCTTTCAGCTCTGCCTCTGTGTTGGTCACAGAAGATATTCCAGAAAGGAAGCCATGAGGTAAAACCTGGCACTAGCTTTTCTTTCTCTGTCTGCTTAAAATACTCCTTCAGGCTTTTTTTCCCCCAAATTTTCAATCACCAGTGATTATTTTGGAGGGTCTGTGGCCACCAGCTGAGACCCAAATGTGTCCCAGTGCACCTGATTGGTGTTCAGCATTCCAGCTAAGTGAAAAAAGCCCAGCTGCATTTTTCCAAACACCAAATGGCAACACTGAGGTTGGAATCCAGCTTTTTATTTCCATATTTAGTAGTAGCAACATGCTATCCTGTGCTTATTGCAGAATAATTGATAGGTTTGAGTTGGAAAGGATCTAAAGACCATTTGGTTCCAGCCCCTTGCCATGGACAAGGACACCTTCCACTGGCCAGGCTGCTCCAAGCCCCACCCAACTTGACCTCAAACACTTCCAGGGATGAGGCATCCACAACTTCTCTGGGCATCCTGTGCCACTGTCTCACCACCCTCACAGTACAGAATTTCTGCCTAATATTGAATCTAAACCTTGCCCTATTCCTCCTCATCACTGCATGCCCTTGTGCAAAGTCCCTCTCCTTACAAAGATAACAAGGCTCTTATCTCTAACTGCATCTCCTATCTGTAACTGCATCTTCAGGTACTGTGTTGAATACTACTCCTGGTTTGTGAAAAATGCAAGTTATGTCTGTGAAACAGTCAAAAGAGTTGCCTACTCCCACAGTAAGTGCATTTTCACTTTATATCTCTATATCTCTACACACTTTATTGTGAAGATATGACAAAGGTTTTTGTAAATCCACAAAATATTTGCTGTCTTTCATCAGATAGCTATTTTATCTGATAATGATTTTTAAAGGATTAAAAAAATTATTATTTTACCTTCATGCATGTTTTAATATTTCCTTGTAAAACCTATTCTAACTAATATTTTCTTGTGTTCTTCCAGCATTAAAGCAAAAATGCCTTAAAAACATCTGTACATCAGTTTAGAGCACTGAGAAATTTTACTGCAAGTTGGAAGAATGGTGGCAGTTTTAGTTTTCTTTTTGATTTCTCAGTGTAAAAGTCAGAAAGCAACATGTTATTTGCAAATGTTTGAAATCAGACAAGATATTAACCAGATGTTAACCTACAAATGTCTCCTCCTGCAAGGTGTTGTAAAAATGATGTGTAAAAAAAAGAGAAATTTTATACAAGTGATGTAACTGCAATAAAAACATTGAAAGGCTTTAAAAAAATCTTATTTTATAATGGATATTTACATGGTTGGCTAGTGAATGCAAATAACTTCCATTTATTTTATTGACATTTGAGACAGTAATCAAAACTAACAAATACAAAGTAATTTAAAAGCAACCTGAAATACTGAAGACAAGAAGGACTCTCTGGTGTTAATCACATGCAGATTGTCTTCTAAATCAAAAACTTCCATTACTTTAGCAATGCCTGTTGTACAGTTCAACCCAGGAAGTGACAGGACCTCTTGTACTTTGAGACATATTTGTGTGAGCTCCCCAGGATTCATAGAAACATGGAATTATAGAATGGTTTGGGTTGGAAGGAACCTTATAGATTATCTACTTCCAACCCCACTAGATCAGGTTGCTCAGGGTCCCTTCCAACCCAGCTTTCATGTCCTTTATATGCAAGTCTGGTGAACTAAAAACCAGCTCTAAAAAAATGAAATCAATTGTATGATCCCATATTTTTCTAAGCTGCAGCAACATTATGCTACTGTCTACCCAGAGTATGCCATCAAGCCATTAATATTGTTTTACAATAAGAAGTTTATTTGCACTACAGCTGCTGCACATTGATGTTTCACTGAAGAAAGATGTGTTCAAAGGCAAAGCCAAGGAGAAAAGTGGCAATATAAGCAATGCTGGCCCCAAGGAGAAGTGGGAAGCAGTAGTTCTCTTCCAAAATGCATTTCACTGTTGTGCTCAATAGTATGAGAGAACTTCTGTCATGTCAAAGAGCAGGATAGATTGGAGTAGTAACAATTGAATAAATAGGAATGTTGACACAGTGAGTATATGCTGGGAATAAAACATGCTGCTATCCGGAAGGACCTCAACATGCTGAAGAAATGGGCCAGGGCCAACAGGAACATCATGAAGTTCATGAAGAAGTGCCATGACATGGCCATGGTACTGCCATGCTGTGGGAGATCTCCCCCTGTTGCAGCAGCTCTCAGTCTGTGCCCTTTGCCTCTTGTCACGTCCCTGGGCACCCCTGGACAGAGATTGGCTCTGTCCCCTTTGCACCCTCCCCTCAGGTGTTTACTGGATTGATGAGAACCCCCCAAGGCTCCTCTAGTGAAGAGTCCCAGCTCCCTTGTCCCCTCCTCCTGAGAGATGTTCTAGTCCCTTCACCATCTCTGTGCCCCTCCTCTGAACTGTCTCAGGTTTTTCCAAGTCTGTCCTATACTGAGGAGCCCAGAACTGGACCAGCCCTGCAGGTGTGGCCTCACCAGTGCAGAGCAGAGGGGCAGGACCCCTCCCTCAACCTGCAGGTAGCCCTTTGCCCAGTGCAGCTGAGGACACCCTGAGCCTTCTCTGCTGCAAGGACACACCTCTTACTCCTGTTCACCCCGTGTCCAGCAGGACCCCGGGTCCTTTCCTACTGAGCTGCTTCCCAGCTGGGTGCCCCCAGCACATGTTGGTGTGTGAGGCTTCACCTCTCCATGTGCAGACTTGGCACTTGTTGAACTTCATGGAGCTCCCATTGAGGTCCTTCTGGACGGCAGAGCGACCCTTGGAAATGCCAGTCCCTCATCCCAGTTCAGGCTCACCTGCCAGCCTGCTGAATGTCCGCTCTGCCCCATCATCCAGATCATCCATGGACACCAGCACTGACTGCTGGGATGTGCCACCAGTCACTGGCTTCCTAACAGAGTTTGTGCCACTGGCCATGCCCCACCAGTCCATTTTCAGCCCACCTCCCCAGGCACATCCAGCTCAGGTATCAACAGCTTCTCCATGAGGATCTTACAGGTGACTGTCAAAGCCTTCCCAAACACCTTGTAGGTCACGGAGTCAAAGGGCCTTTTGCTCATGTCAGTATTTCTGCAATTCCCAATTGTCAGACTGATCACTTCTCCATGCTACAACCCAGCAGACAGTTTGTCTCTGCTGAGGGACTCTTTGAAGGGTAGCTGTGCCTGGCCCTGGCAGACAGCACATCTTCCTGATGAAAAGCAGCCTTCCCAAAGCTCACTGAATCAACCTTCTCCTGGATTTCACTCAGCCTTGGATCACAGCCACCGTGGATAGATTAAAGAAGACTTCCAGCCCAGAGGAATGCCAGTGTTTAAAGCTGTGTAAACTCTCACTCATCACCAAACACTACCTCTTGCTAAGCTATTAAAGCCATATTCACATGGCCGAGATTTTGTGAGTGATTAATAACAATGGGATGACTGTTATTTAATTACAGCCAAGAGTATTAGGGAAAGTTATTATATGGTGAAGGCACCTGCAGAACAGACTTCTCAGTATAGATCCTTTACATGGCTGGAGCCATATTACCAGATACACTGTGGGCATAATGACTGTAAGGAATCTCATGGAAGAATTAATTAATAAATGTTGAAGTGGGTTTGATAAAGGAAGTGATCACATGGGTGAGGTCTATATCCAAGTGGGTATAAATAACTTAGTACTGGCTCTGTTATATTCATTTGTCTTCCATCCAGCTGCTTTGGGATAATATCCCCCAAGGTAAGTCTTTCTGGATGTTCTCTATAATAAGGGAAGCAGGAAGAAAACAATGTAGAATAAGCTATTTGTGACTTGGGAGTAATAGACAAAAATATAGGCAAGAGATTTCAGAAAATAGACTATAAATACTTAAGATGCTAGATTTATAATCTCACTTCCTGATTAAATATTGCAAGATTTTCTAATAGAAATTAATTCCATATTTGAATTCAGAAAAGCAGATAATAATCAGTAGGTACATATTTGAAAACTAATCTGTATATATCTTCATTTATTTGGCTGCAAAAAGCTCTATGCCTGACTTACTTGGAAAATTGTTCTAAATTTAAAGTAATTTGTGACTGCAGTTAAAAACTAATCTATCACCTTCCATTTAATGAGTACTAGTGCAACACATTTAGAAGAATTTTTTTACGTACATTTCTTGAAGATCTCCAAATAACATATTTCTCATTAGAAAAAATTATTATATATTAGTTCAGTCTCAACACAGATTAGAATAAATGTTTGACTAAAAATTGTTGTAATATGAAACAAATATAATGGAATGCAGATAAACTGGATTCCATAGATGCAATATCAGAATAACTCTTCATTTATATGTATCACAATATTTTCATTTAAACATAAGAATTATTTGAACATTCTGTGAGATGAAGGAAGATGTGAAAAATATTTGCAAAACAAAAGAAACTGCAAGTCCACCATTTTATTGCTATGTGGCAGTTTCATAGAGTCTGTTGACTCAAAGCAATATCAAATAAATATTGTTAGACTTTTAGAGAACATTGGTAAAATAAGGATAAATAAGACTCATCATTCCTGTAATAAGTGCATTTACTTAAGTGTAAAAACTGAATTTTATCAAGCAGAAATATATTCAGGCTACAAAAGAATTATTTCCCAAGATGGTGTCTTCCCACTCCCAGACTGAAGAGATAACATTCTGTCTAATATTTTACTTAACTCACCAGGCACACCAGTCTGCTGTGTGACTTTTTTCTTGTCTTTGGATTAAACAAACAATGATTGTAATTCTGCTGGTGTCTATGTCCATGGTGGTGTACAGTGGTAAGTGGCAAAGTATTTTTATGATTATTGGACATTATGTCAAAATACTATTTTAGGTATGAGCATTTGGAAACAATCCTTAGAAACACACCTCCTCTCTCCTCAAGTGTTGATGTTCAACACACAAATGCACTTGAAGATGTTCCTTTATGAAGTACTTATAAAATATTTTTCTCAGGACTTGTAGGTTAAAAATACAACAAAAAATACAACTTGATTTTGCTAGCATTTTGTCCTTATTTAAGTCATAAAGACTTCAAATTCATACATTTCATATAAAGAGATTCTAGTTATTAAATTCATTTGTATTGTCTTAATTGTCCAAACCATTCAGTGCACCCTGAAATATAACCCATGTCCAGCTAGAGCTCCTCTTTTGAATTTTAGAATGTATAGGGTTTTTTCTTCATATAACTCTTTAGATTTTATTGTCATGAATGAACTTCCCAGAGTCAGGGATGGGCAAACATCTCAAATTTCTGCAGTCTCTGCACTGTGTAGGAATGTCAGTAAGAGTTATGATGTGCAAGTGAAGAGGACTCTTAGAAAATCTATCAGCATTTCTGGTCAATCCATGGGGATATTTCAAAAGGGAAGAGAAAACTCAGCATAGAAAAATTCTGCACTGACTTTCATCAAGTTCACCAGTTGTTTCTCTTCTGAGGGGTTGCTTGCATGGCAGTTCAAAAAAGAACAGGTCTAACACAAAACATATCGGCTAAAATGATGAAGCTGAACCTTAAGACCCCTACTATGTAGAGAAATAAGAGAGACTATTCACATTTTCCCCTGCAGTGACAGCAAAACCAAAATAACTGCACTATTTATTTATTTTAGATTTTTAAAAAAATCTTGATAGTGCATTCAAAAATATCTGGACATTTGTATATTTTTCTGACAAATCATTTGAAGAAAAATTTCCCAAAACCTTAAAAGGCCATGCAACAGTGTTGATTCTTTCCCCCAGCTAAATAAAATCAGAACATGAAGATTTAAAGTGTTAGCACGTTTAGGTTTGGGGAGGATTATTGATTAATCTTTCTGTGGGATTTATTCTGCTGACCTCTGCTTTGAGACTGAAGCAAATATCTGTGCAGGAAATAACATCTTTGAGAGAAATTAATGTGATTTACCTTGAATAAATCAGTTTGTGTTCACTGCTCCTTGACTTTTTCTGGCATAGTCGAGGTTTTTGCTTCCCAAGGATTATAATGAGCACATCCATGCCCTGTATTAGGACATCTCAGTGAGCCAAGGCTGCAAAAAACAACTGGAGGTGCAATGATGTTGTTTGATGGACTTTTTTTTAGGCAACATTTCAGGAAATTGTTGTCAGGTAGGAAAATCACTGATGCAGTCCAGAAACAATTTTATATATAACTGAACATCAAAAGAAACTCCATGGATAAGATGCACAATGGGAAAGTCCAAGAGCTGATGTACCATACGAGCCTCCTCAGAATGTATTGAAATTTTAAACAGGTTTTAGAGAGAGGTGAGACAAGTTGGTATCCCCAGGGTCTTCTGGAGAATTGATTTTTGTTGTGAAAACTTTCACTGCCTCTATAGGGAATGACATAGGAGCAGTAGTTCCATACACATGATACCAAAAGAGGAAAAGAGATTACTCTAGAAAGAATTTTCTCCTTGTTCCTCCCATCCCCAATTTCAACAAAAGTAAGCAATCTTGTTAGCAAACATTGGTTCATTGATCTTGACTTGGAGACAATTAGAAAAGTTTTTCTCTGTAATGAGAGGATTAGAAGAGCCAATGATTTACCAAACTGCTGAGCAGACATTCCTCTCCAGGGGGACTTCAAACATTTATGTGTTAATTGGGTGTACACAGTTCAGTTTGCTCAGAAGAACTAATTGCAAGTGAAGGATAGTGGAGCAATCACAGCCTCCAGCACCCCTGGAACATGGTTTTGTCAATTTTCCCCTCTGATGCATTTAAACTCTATGGGATTTTCATGTTTTCCAAACATTTTGCTGAAAGGAACAAATGATAAATGGCTGTTCATCAACACTTAGTTTGGTGTTCTGTAGTGTCAAACCTGGCTCCAGCTGCACTTCACAGAACCTGGCCCAGGTGATGTTTGTCATTGAAGAGGAAATACAGGCTTTAAAAAATAAGGGTTAGTTTTTCTTTAGCAAGCATGTGTACGAATACAGCATTAATGCTGTTTTTTGCAAGGCATGCCATTATTTCACCTGTAGCTGAATCCCTCATGGCTATGAAGCTTTCAGCAGACTTGTTCCACTTCTGTGAAAATACCAGCCTTTATTGGGAGACTTTTTCTGGTTTGTGGAAAGCAATTTTCTCCCCTTAGTCCTGCTGTAGAGAAGGACACTTTTGATGGATTACTGTTTATCTAAAAGCTTCTTGTTGTGACCAAGAATTTCAGGAAAAGAATAACACAAGAGGGAGCACCTCTTCCTGACTCACTCAATCCTCAATCCTGTATCCATATTTTGCAACTGACCTTGAGAAATTAATTGCTGGGAGCCTATGGCTGTTACCATGAAAATCTCGTTAACACCACAAAAGTTGTGGGCATCCTGAGAAAGCACTTATATATGATTTTAAAAAGAAAAAAAAAATCCTATTTTTCCTAATCCTTCGCTAAACATAAGTTAAGCCTCCTATCTAAAAACCCCAGTACTCTGCTTTACTCTTTTACACCTATATTTATTGCAGGAAAATGCAACACAACTGTCAGCTCTTTTCCAGAATTTTTATAAAGTAAAAGAACAGCTTTCCTAAAGCCAGTTATTCTGAGACATAAGTTATGCCACAAATTTGACATTATGGGCTTTTTTGGTTTTAAATATTTAAATTCTTGGACAGTAAATACCCTTTACTTACTATGTGTTTTTTAAAAAGCCAGGGTTAAATAAATCCAAAGTAATACACTGTCTTCTGAAATCGTGCAGAGGAAAAGAACAGGTCAAAAAATGGGAAGGGAGAGAACAAATATTAGATTTTACTCTAATTCTGGCCAACAGAAAAAATGAAAATCTTGAAAATATGCCAAATCTACCATGTCATCTTCAAAAGGAAGAGGAGATAATTAATTTAAAATATAAAGAGTTATAGGAAGAGAGACCATGAGCTAATAAGGCAATAGTCAAGATGCACTCAGAAAAACCAGATCACTTCAAATAACCCTGCTTCACATTATAGCACAGGTTACAGAGTATTTGGGACATAGGTGGGCACTAAACCAATTTTATATAATTCTACTAATTTGTCCCAGAAAGGGCTACTGCTCAGATAAGAACAGGAAGACAAGGGTGAGCTCATCCTCAGCAGCAATACCTGTTTAACAGAGCCTGGGCTTTGAGCTGGACTGGATGTGAATTACCAGGACACACCAGTCCACACCAGTACAATTATGGACTTCCCAGGGTGGGGGTAAAGCTGAGCAAGTTCTTCATGTCCTTCATAAATCAGCTTGCCAGTATAGAGAAATATTCAAAATACCTGCAGAGTGTCATAATGAAATGTATGTTGCTGGTTTATTGTGATATTTTGGGATTTGGTTTTTTGGGGATTTTTTTTGTTTTGTTTTGGTTTGGCTTTTTTTTTTTGTTGTTTTGTTTTTGGTTTGGTTTGGTTTAGTTTTTTGTTTGTTAGTTTGTTTTTTGGTTTTTTACTTTAAAATCTTTTTCTTCTCAAATTTATTTGCTGAGGTAGGTGGCCAAGAACTGGAGCCGCCAGCATTCCTGCCAGAGCTGCTTAACACACCTGAAAGAATCTTGAGTAAGAAAGGTTTAAGCTTTACTTTCTGCAATATTGCATGGCAGTGGGAATCCAAAAGCATCACAGGGAAGTGTGAGCAAATAGCTAGGAACTCATCTCAAATGGCTTAATAACTGAAGTGAGACCAGGGGAAGTCTGGGGACAGTTATTATCATTTATTTTTTTTACAAGTAAGCATGGTTTGTTTGTTTATTTTTTCATTTAGACAATGCCACACTCTTCAACGGAGTCTTTCAAAATGTGGAAAGTGTTGCATTATTTTTTGGTAAGTACCTGTTCCAATTGTACTTGAGCACTGAATAGAAATCCTGTGGGGTTTGTTTTTATATATTTACTAAGATGAAGCAGGGATTTTTGTGGCTGCAGATCTCCCCAAAGACCACTGCACACTAAACCCTGCTGAGTGTCAAGCAGTGCCCAATGTCCCTGCCTTGTTTGGGCTCTGTGTTCTTGCAAACATCATCTGTGTGACCCACACCTGCCTCACCTCCCTTCCCAGGTGTTTTATGGCTGTTCTCTTTCCAGACTGCCTGGGTTCTCACTTCACCTGGATACAGTCCATCTTCACTAACTTCCCTGCCCTTCTCAACTTTGTGAACAAAATGAAGTGTGTCACTGGGTTTTGTCCCAGGGATTTTGAAGACTATGGTTGCTCTTGCCGGTTTGAGATGGAAGGGCTCCCCGTGGATGAAGCTGATGAGTAAGTCATATCCATGAGAGGTCCTTTTCTGCCCTGACTGGCAATAAATGCCCTCATGATCTGATTAGCCAAAGCAAAACACCCGTATAAATGATTTAAAAACAGTAATAAAAAGATTTATTTGGGGGTAAGTAAGACCCACACCATCTGACTCTAGTGAGAGAAAATGTAACTTCAGGCCAGGACAATCAAATAGTTGTTCAATTTCATCAGCAAGAAATGTGAAAGGAAATTCAAAGAGAATCAAGATACATCTATGTCTGTGAAGAAAATAGGTTTTCCAACAATGTAATGTATTAATTCCCTGAGTGAAGACAGCAATGGCTCAGAAAGGGCTAAGTGTATAGATAGGTGGAAATTAATCCATCCACTCTGCAGCATATGATGGCTGGGAAAATGGAGATCTAACCCTGCTACTGGAAAAAAGCCATGGGACTTCTCTGTGAAAGGCTTTCTGAACAATTGTGATGACATCCTGAAACAGGAGCTCGAGTCAGTTCAATAATGGATTGATACCCAAGAGCTGAGCACCTGGGCTTTTGCTTCACTCAGCTTCATTTTAATGCAGAGCAGCACAAACCCAGAAACTGCAGAAACATCCATCAGCAGGTTTGTCCTGAGAATCACCCACACAGATAGTTTGTATTTACAAATTGTTTTGCAGCCCTGGGGTGAGGTTTCCCTATCAGCACAGAATTCCTACTGCAGTGTGCAGCAAACAGAGACTGATTATTGCTTTGCCACTGACAGAGATGTGCTCTTAGTTCAAGGGAGCCTCCAAAGTGGCTTGCATGTCTTTCCCAGGGAAAGTTCTCACAGTGTTGCAATTTTTTTTATTTCTTAGAAACTAGTTTTGGAGATCTTGGGGCTTCCCTGTGCCATTTCTGTTCCATAGAAAAGGGCTCAGTGCCTCACAGCAAGTTTTTAAGGCACTGAGAAGTACATGTGCCTGTAAGACCAACCTTTTCCCATTTCCCAGAGCAGCTCATTGTCATACCTCAATTAGGAGCCAAGTTTACCTCCACAGACCTTGTGAAAGAGAAGCAGGCCCAGAAAACCATCCATATCTTACAATGTTCTGCTTGCAAAGGGAAGCTAAACAGATTTTTGGATTAACTGTTGCAGTAAATGTTGACGCAATTTTGAATCTGTAAACAAGCAAGAAGTGCAGAGAGTTTGTGTTAGACTTCTTATGCAGTTAGAGGAGCTAACACCTCACTAGACCTCAGTTAGAGTCAGGAAAGTGTTGAGACATCACCAGTTAGGTGTTTAAAGCCCTGTTCCTGATGGAGCTCACAGATTTCAGCCTCATCTCTGGAACAAGCAGAATTTGTGGTGCAGAGGAGCCATCAGGCCTTTCTGCTGAAGGCTATTTGTTCTCACATTTTTTTACATACATTCCTTGGACTCCTTCTCTGGTTATGAAGACAAATTAAATATTGTGATCAGTATTTATTAATACAGTCAGTGATTTGATATGAAATTATTTCTGAATGTAGGAGGTGAAAAAGTGCATGTGTAGCCCAGAAAGGATCCCTAAAAGGGAGCCTGGCAAGGAGAAGGTGTCAGCCTTCCTGGAAGCTGGGTTTGGATGTTCGTGGTGTCCTTGCCTTCAGCATTGTCCAGGCCAGATGCAAGTCAAAAACAGAGCTGTGTTTTGAGTCCGTTTCTCTGAACTGAGGGTATTTCAATCTGAATCTAAGAGCAAGACCCTCTAATCTATGTAACAATTTTACCTTGAGTAAATGATGATTGTTTCACTGTGTTTCATTTACAACTATCAGTGCACAGAGATGTTGTGTAGATGACTTATCTGTACAAAGAGCTGAAGAGAGGAGAGAATTGAAGAAGACCGTGTTGCTTTAGTTGATTTTTAAATTTCCGTTCAAAGCTTAAGTGGCCCTGTAAACAATTTAATGTTGGTAGGACAGCAGGGGTGCAGGAAAACACAAAATTTCTGACTGCCTATGTTGTATAGTGGTAGGAGAAAACTGTTTTACTCCAGTGTGAAAAAAATATTTCACGGTCCTTTCCCCTCTCTAAAAGGTGCATTTCGATTGTGGTTGTTGCATAGAAGTACAAAAAATAGAGGATTAAATTTTCTGTATTTATGCAGTCTCAGTGAGACACAGGAATTCACATTGCAGAGCCATTAACCCTCCATGAGTGCCAGGTTCAGTGCAGTTCTCCAAATCCACAGTGAGAAAGGTTGGAACAGGACTGGATCCAAGTTAAGACAGCTCTTTGAGCTCTGTGTTATTTCCTTTTTAAGATGCTGCTTTCAGCACCGCAAATGCTACGAGGAAGCACTGGAGATGGAGTGCACGTGGGACCCATCAAAGATTTCTGCAGATGTCAGCTGCTCTACTAAAAACCTGACCTGTGGTGAGACTAACCTGTCAAAAGAGATTAATCAATCCTGGAACCTCACTGCAACCAGAAGTTTGTTCTGGTCTACCTGCCAAAAGTCATAGACAAATCAACCAGAAATCACCTCCACTTCCCAGAGCTCCTCCAACAGGCAGCCTCTTCCTGGGGTTTCCCTCACTTTGCAGGACCACTGGTCATTGCTTGAGATGTGTCCACACATCAGAAATGCAACAGATGTTGAGAATAGACCCGAAAAACAATTCTCTTCTGAGACATCAAGGCCTGATTTTTCTGCATTTTGAGGGATCAAATTCTTTTTTTCAGAGGGTCAGGCACACTCCCCAGCACCAGCACTGTCAGCAGTGAGGGCAGAGATCGTGTGCTGTAACAGGAGCTATTCCATGCAGTGCTGCTGCAGGCCTGACAAGAGTGCAGTGGGGTTCTTTAATGCCTAATAATAGGTAATTTAATTTTTTAAGTATTGGCTCTCAGAAAAGACTATGCTAGAACATGGTTTGAGGATACCAGCAAAGAGGAGCAGAATACCCAAACTAATACCCTTACATCCTATTTAAGCAACAATCTGATCCAATTTCCATTTCTTGTTTCAAATTAAAACCATTTTTGCACAGTATAAATAGGTTTCCACTAACAAAATATAGACACAAACCTTACAGGGAGGAAAAAGCAGAAGGTGGAAAAGATTTTTCAATAGTGCCTTGTTTGGAATTTTGTTTTGTTTCCAGACTCTGTGGATCCCTGTGAACTGTTCCTCTGCACCTGTGACAAAGATGCCATTGAATGCTTTGTGAATGCACAGATTAACTCCTCCTTGAATGGGCTGGATGTCTCCTCCTGCCCATCTCCAGTTACAGGTAACAACAGGGATCTGATGGACTGCCCCTTCCTGCCAGATTTTCTGCTGGCATCAAATGTGACCCAGAGAGAATGAAGCAGGAGATGGATGCTTTCCTGCCATACATCTGGTCTCTGTTTCATGTGTCCTGTCCATTTACTGCTACTTGGGCAAGTACCAGGAGAGAAGGTGGTGGCAGACTGATTGCTGTCCTGGAGCAGGGCCAGGAGAGCTTCTGAGCTGGGGAAGGGGGCTGGAGCCCAGCAGGAAAGAGGAGAAGGCTTGGGGGAGATCTTTTTGTGGAGCCCAGGAGGAAAGAGGAGAGGGCTTGGGGGAGATCTTTTTGTGGAGCCCAGGAGGAAAAAGGAGAAGGCTTGGGGGAGATCTTTTTGTGGAGCCCAGGAGGAAAGAGGAGAGGGCTTGGGGGAGATCTTTTTGTGGAGCCCAGGAGGAAAGAGGAGAAGGCTTGGGGGAGATCTTTTTGCTGTTCTCAATACCAAGTGTGGTGTGGGGAGAAGATGGAGCCAGACTTCCTGGAGGTGCACAGGGACAGGGCAAGAGGCAAGAGACAGAATTGCAGTAGGGAAATTCCAGTTAGATGCGAATTTTTTTTCTTCAGGAAGCTGGTGTCACCCAGAATGAATGAGTGATACTTGTGATGAGGTCACTAGCAAGAAATGCTGAAAATATTGCTTACCTAAATATTCCCATAAACCATTCAAAAACTCTCAGGAAAAGCAAAAACAGGCTTACTCTGTTCAGTTACTTGGTGTCTATTCTGGAAGGAAAAAATCCCTGCTAAGGAGGAAGGGGATGTTTATCCCCAAGGTCACTCACTGATCCATGCTCTGTAGCTGAAATTACAGCCTTGCAAGACCTGGATTAAAAACTTCATTCATATGGGCTGCAATCAGAGCATGGCAGGGGCAGGACCTCTGGGCTCCCAAGCTGAGGGAGATGTGAAAAAGC
This sequence comes from Catharus ustulatus, assembly GCF_009819885.2. Taxonomy (NCBI): domain Eukaryota; kingdom Metazoa; phylum Chordata; class Aves; order Passeriformes; family Turdidae; genus Catharus; species Catharus ustulatus. The sequence goes on along the minus strand of NC_046221.1, from coordinate 154,968,688 downwards.
AGCTTTAGCTTTCCTAATACTTTGGCTTACAGTCACAGCCTCCAGTGCTAAGGACAGACAAACAGACACACCTGTATCACATCCTGGATGTGTGCACACCCCCCTGAGTGCATCACGGGAGAAGAAAATGCCCCAGGAAGGTTTGCATCAGAGCCAGGTTGTTGGCTTTTTAAAAGACAGTAATCTTTCACAGGGATCAGATATCCCTAATGTACAGTCTGGTAGATCCAACACTCTAAAAATAAAGGGGAAATTGTTTGGTGCTAACAGGAAGATCATGCTGATTTTGTCACTGCTGATAGATTGAAGTTCTTTAGATAGATTAGCTCACTGGATGTCTCTGCTAATTTTAGGTGCCTGTTTATATTTCTTGATGGGGGAAAGAAAAAAAGCAACTTTGAATGAAACATTTTCACTTAATGTTCACTTATGTTATGAACCTTCTGTGTAGCTGCTCTGTCCCGTTCTGACTTTAGGAAAAAAACCAACCCTATCTGATGAATCCACAGGCAAAGGATTTTGGTAGGTTCTGTATTACAGAGGAAGAAATGAGTGAAACAGGCATGTATTTGACTAAATCTTTGATTTAATAGGAATTCAATGGACTCCTGATTTGTATTATTCCGATCAAACAGTGAAAAAATCTCCTCACACTTTATTAGAGACTTTTCTCTTTCAGAAACAACCAGCAAGAGAGAGCTGACAACACGCCACATGGAGGGTAGGTCACTTCTGTAATTCTGTGTGGAATGTATTAAATTGAGACCAACCTATACCCAGAAAAATAAGCTGTGGAAATGGGAATTTAAAGAATGCTGACTGCTAGCCAATTCCTCTTGTTTGGGTTGAAACTATTTGGCATTATTTTTTTATTATTATACTGCATGTAGCAAAATAGAATTTAGTATCAGCAAGGTATAAATAGCAATGTTTTAATACTTCTGCTGTTATTTAGAAATAAGCTCCCTTTTGATGACTCTGATCACGTTATTCCATGATACAGTCTAAGGAGCACCTAAACTACGAGTTTCTGGAGTAAAAACTGTATTTTTCTTTTGCAGAGTTGGTTCATCAAGGGACTGATGAAACACAGGCTGCGACTGCATCTGTGGAAGAAGGTTTGCAACTTAGGGTGAAAAAACCCTGCTTTCACCTCCCAAAAGCTGAGAGAATACAGGATGTTTGCTTTCTTTCTGCCCTTCTAAAAGGACTGATGTAAAATTAGGTGTAATTTCTTGGTGATGGAACTCAAGATTGAACGGGAAGGTGCAATTTTTCAATTTGTGCATGTAATGTGTTTAACCAGTGTTTACAGAAAGTTTCCCAAGAGCTGAGAAGGAACGCTCTACAACAAAAGCTGTTTTTATCAAAATAGCCTTTCTTCCCTGGGAACACAGGTTGGAGCAGGTGAGCTGTTTGGCAGAGATGCCCTCTGTGGGTGCCAACCACTGGACCCACAGCCAATTTCATATTTCTTGTCTTTAAAAGATACTGAATTAATTAAGATCAAGCAGTAGCACGAGGAAATTCTGAGCATGGTTTGTGCCAAGGAGCCACCAGTTTGGTGATTTATTTACAGTAAATTCACGAATACAAGCCGCACTGAGTATAAGCCGCATCTCTGGGTGTTGGCAAATATTTCGGTTTTTGTCCATAGATAAGCCGCACCCGAATATAAGCCGCTCTGTCGTTCGCAGCGAGGACCCGCGTGCAATTAGTAACAGAACCGCGGGAGGGCGGGGTTTACTGGCTGAGCTAAGGCTGTGCAGGCTCGGCCCGCTAGGGGCCGCTGACGGGGTCAGGTGGGCCAGCCCGGTGCTGCCGCTCGGGGCCGGCCGCCGCTGCCCCTGGGCTCGGTCACCCCGGGTCGGCGCTGCCCCGCGGTGGCAGGCAGGGACGGAGCTTCCCCCGCTCCTACGGCAGCGGCGGCGGGCGGGGACGGAGGTTTCCCGCGCCCGTGGCGCCGGCGGCGGGCGCGGACAAAGCACCCCGCCTCCTCCCCGAGCCGCGGCAATGGCGGCGCCCCCCCCCCCCCCCCCCTCCCCTGGGCTGCGGCAGAGGAGGGAAGAAGAGAGCTCTCCCGCCTCTCTCCCCGCCCCCCGTGCTGCCTGCAGGGAGCCAGGGCAACACGGTAACACTGTAACAATTGCGAAATGCCGGCTTTTACTGGCCGGTGCTTGGCTCGGCACTCTGGCTGGCACGTCTGGGGTTGTAAATGTCAGAAAATTATTAATATATTAGCCGCACCCGACTATTAGCCGCACTTCCGGGTTTCCACCAAAATTTTTGTCAAATTGCTGCGGCTTGTATTCGTGAAATTACTGTACTTGTAACAAAGAGATCCAGGCTGAAACCTGTTCACCCTGGAGCCTCCTTGGTGAGTCTCTAAACCACATAAACCACAAGACCAAGTGGTTCTCATGAAAGTTTTTGTGGTTTTTGGTTTATTTTTTTTTTTTTGCTACAACCAATGGTTGTTTTATGAGGAGTGGGTACTTGCAAAACCTCACTGCTGCAGTGTGAGAATCTGTTCTCTTGCCTGCATGGTGATGCAGAAGCACCCAAAGCCCTTGGTAGCTCTGGTAGGGGACACCTTGCATGAGAGGGCCAAGATGTGAAGTATAGAGGGACACCAGTCTTGGACTATTACCCAGTTTAGCTGCTGCACTCTTTTGTGGCTCCATCACAAGCAAAGGCACTCTGCTGTTAAGGGAGGAGTGGCATCAGAGCTGTTTGGAAATGGACTGGGGGTGCTGATCCACAATTGCCTCAATAGGAGCCAGTGTGTGCCCAGGGGGCCCAGAAGGCATCCTGGCCTGTGTCAGCAATAGTGTGACCAGCAGGACCAGGACAGTGATCACCAGTGCATCATGAGGCTGCACTTCCAGTGCTGTGCTTTGTTCTATCCCTCATTTTATAAAGGACATTGAGGGGCTGGAGTGTGTCCAGAGAAAGGCAATAAGGCTTGTGAGAGGACTAGAGAACATTTTTTATGAGTGGCTGAGGCAGATGGGTTTGTTTAGCCTTGAGAAGAGAGGCTCAGGGGGACCTCAGTGCTCTCTACAACACTTGACAGGAGGGTGTAGTGAGGTGGGGGTTGGTCTCTTCTACTGTGCCTGCAGGGAAACAATCAGAGGAAATGTCCTTAAAATGAGACAGGGGAGGTTCAGATTAGGTATTAGAAAGACTTTTTTTGCTGTTCAGGTGCTAAGACATTGGAATAGGCTGCCCAGGGAGGTGGTGGAGGTGTTGAAGAGGTGTCTGGATCTGGTGCTGAGTGATGTGGTTCAGTTGTTCAGGGGCTCCAGGGCAGTGCTGGGCTGGCAGCTGGATTGGGTGATCTGAAGGTCTCTTCCTATCTTGAGATTCCATGATTCTCTGTTCATAGACCCCATATCTGCCAAGTACACAAGAAACATGCACTGGATATGTGCAACCAGGCCACAGCTTAACCCAGAAAATGCCAAAGTGGTTTGTTTTGGAAGGAGCCTTAGAGAATATCTCACTCTAAACCCCCCTGCCCACAGCAGGGGAGAGGTGAAAAGCTGATTTTTTTTGAGAACCTAAGAACCTGATTTCAAGCTTTAGTATGCTCCTCTGTGTGTGCCATGGCCCTAAGTGTGAATCTGGAATAATGAAAACCACATGGAATTTTTTTTTTCTTTTTAAAAAACAACATTTCTGACTTTTAAAGGTTTGTGGGTTTATTTGTTTGGCGGTATTTTGTTGTTGTTGTTGTCGTTGTTTTTTATTTTTAAATAGCAGCACATGCACAAGTGTAGGTCCCTGAAAAGGCTTTATGCTGAATGGAAGTGCTGGCTGTTCCTTCATCTCTCTCCTGTATTATCAGTTTTTTACCATATTTTTCATTCTCGCCTAGCAGCAGCTCCAGTGTTGGTTCACATTTTTCTATCTGTTTCTGGGACACTTTGTAGCAGCAAACAGAACTCCTGAAGGAATTAGAGCATCTGTATTTGCACTTCTGTAGCAATCTTTTACTTCCTGAAGAAACAACTGCTCCTGCTCCCTAATGAGGCACAGACCATCATATGGCTCCAAGTATTGCCAAGGAATAAAATCCTGTATTAGGAATTTCAGGAAGCTAAAAAGAACACAGAAAATACTTCTAATCAGTCTTTGAAGGAAACATTTGGAGAACCACTAACTATTTAACTATTTGTCTCCTGTTTAAGCCCAAAGAAGTTTTAACATTGACAACTATGGAAGCTGTATTAAATCAAAACTCAGTATTACTGAGAAACTCATTCAAAGGCAAACAATTCTTCACATCACAACATCATAACACAGGAAAATGTGCAGATGGTTTTTTAGATCATTTGATGTTATGTTTATAATTTATCAAAAGGCAGCTGAGAAAACAAATAATTTTATCAGGTAAAGAAATAAGTTAGAGGTTAGGAAGCTATTTGGACTTACTGCTGCCCATCCATACCTGACTTTCAGTGCAGGTAAACACAAAATGTTCACAAGGAACGTGGCATCCTTCTGTGCACAACACTGGGATGCCACACCTAATCCTGTTTGGCCTATTTGTCTGTCAAATGGACTTAATATTGAATTTCCCAATTCAGTCATATTTATGCTGCTTCTTTCATGGAGCCATAGAATCCTGTGTTAGTGCTATGTACATTATTTGCATGCAATCAGATTAATTTATCAGTATCCTTTTGTCTATAACCAGTGAGAAAAATAGGCAAATGTCAATCCATGATACCTCTGGATTTTCCTGTTTTCAGAAAAAGATCTTCTCAGCAGCCTGACTGTTCATAACTGCTGGCAATGTTTTTCCTGAGTTTATATTTTCTATTTTCAACAGTGGTTTCTTTTAAGCCCCATGACAGAGTCTTGGCAACTTCCAAAGGCAGAGGTAAGAGTCATTAAACATTTGTTGACAAATTTGGCACTCTTGAGTCCAGGTGAAGATGGATTTTCATTTATGAAGCTCTGTGGTGTCACAGTCAAAAATCTTTAGCACAGGATTTCTGGATAATATTTCTTTTGCTGACTTGCACATCTGTCAGCAAAACACTTAGCTTCTCCTAATTACCATCTTTATAAATCCAGACTGTTTGGTTTAGCTTTATAAGGCTTTAAGTAAAAGTAATTTCAGAAATGCATAGCAGAAATTCAGCTGGCAGGTCACTACCATGATGCTTCTGTTTTTTGTACAGTTACTTCAAGGGACCAGAGAGGCACAGCTCCTGCTCCCCCCATCCTCCCAATAAAAGGTCAGTGACCCTCAGTTTTCCTCTTTCTTTGACTGACACAGTAATTCATAATCTAAAAGTGTCACAGTTAAAATTCTGTGCATGGTAGTAGCAACAGGGCTGTTGGAGAATCAAATTTAGATCAGGGTCAGATAGCAGATACACAAACAATAAAACCTGGCTGAGAAGCATTAGCTGTTCCTTGCCTCCAGCCACTCATTTGCACTCCTCATCCAAGTATTTCTGAAAGCCTCTCCACATAAGATTTTATGACATAATGGTTGTTTCTGTAAATTACATTCTCAGCATCTGCTGCCAGAAGGGTTCATTTGGATTCTGCCTCCTCCTTTTTTATGGACAATTTAATGGAACTCTCTCCCAATCTAAAACTTACTCCAGCTTTCACAGGTGTCCATGCTTTGAGCACAGCCTCATCAGTAGGTACAGCTGAAAATGGAGCACCTTGGTAGATCTGGAAGTTTCCTGTGAGCCCTTTTGTGTAGAAAGGACTATCCAGGCAGGCTGAAATCCACCAGAAAAATGTCAGAGAAAACTGCACAAGGAGAGTAGAAAGCAGTCATTTTTTTGACTCTGACTATACCATCTGAACAATACTCCATCTCCACCTCAATGAATTCAGCATTACTGGACAAAATCTGGTCAAAATCACCAAATGCTCTCTTACGTTAACTTGACTGTATCAGAAAATCTGTGTATTGTGTTGCAGGTCTGCATGGCCCCAGGAGATTATTTGTGATATCTATTCTTAGTTAAGTGTAGAATTTCCCAAACTCTGGTTTTATTTTTCACATCCAGCAGGAATAACTTCCATTTCAACATTCCACTGCCAAACAAAGTGGCATCAAATGTGCACCTTGCTGAGCTATCAAAACCAGTGTGTGACTATTGATCCCTTTCTGACACCTTTCATGGGCTTTGCTGTGTTCTTAGCAGTACTTTCATTTCTTTTAATCTATTTTTTTATCTTGTGTCAGGTTATTTCCAGCACATACTAAAACCAGAACATCAGAGGGATAAACTTAATGAATTTGAGTTTAGTCCAATTAATAAATTCAGCCAAAGAATTTAAAAGGAAAGATTTAAAAATATGAAAATGCATGCTTATTAGTATTTTCAAAGTATTTATTTTGTGAAATACCTCATTGTTCATATTTACATTTAGAAAAAAATGAAATCACTTGATAATAGTGTTATAATTTATAATTTAGTTTATATATAAGAAGGTTTAAAAAGTAAGAAAAATATTTTAAGTACCTCCAAATTCAACAAAACATTCCTGATCAACAATAAAGTGTCAAATAATCTAAAATAAATACCAATTTAATTTTAGGGATAAAGAACCTCCTGAAAACAATTATTTGTCAATTTATTTTCCCATCAGTGTTCCTTGTGGTTACAACCAGTAAACCCTTCAGTCACCCAGTTCTGCATCAGTCAAATAATTTCCTCCTTTCACTTATGTTACTCTCAGTTTTAGAAACCTCAGGTGAACAGACACTTTTAAAAGCAATTTACTCAGCAAATGACATCTCATGACATCTCACCTGTACTTTATCTCTCAGTACAGCTGACTAAGCAGCAAACAATACAATTTTCAGCACCTGGCAGAGCTCTTTGTCTCAGTACAAAAAGAATTTTTAAAAAACCCAAACAGCAGTTAAACTGTTCATAGTTAACTCCAGTCCTTTCTTCTGAAAGGTAAGAAATGTGAATAAATGACCAGTGTGGACACACTGCTTTTCCAATTTTCCTCTTAGATATTCCTTCTCTATGACTGACCATCAATTCACACTCGTTCTGCCTGAGGATATTACTCTCACCAGCTATCTAAAATTAAAATCTTACTGTTTATTTTCTATTTCTTCTTCTGCTTTCTTTTTTCTGCTTATTCAGAAGAAGTTGGATTTATGGAACCTTTGGGCTCAGTAGAAGAGATAACCACCTCCCCAGCCTCATTCCCAGGAGATAGCAAGTCAATGCAAGTCAAAATTGTTCCCACCAACAAGAGTCCTGCAGGCACACCTGCAAGGACAAAAGGAAAAGGCAAGTGAAAAATGAATTACACCTTTTCTAATTCAGAGAACTCCCCTATTACTGTTCACAGCTATCTGGGGAGTCAGCATTTTTCATGGATATATAGAATGAAACTATTATGGTTATTTAAATCTGGAGGTTACATACAGGATGTATAACACTGCCCTGGAAAGGTCAGCTCACTGCCACCAGGAAACATTAACTAATCATTAATAAACAGCCTCCCACTAAGAATTAACAAATTATTAAAGGCTGCAGTTGGTAATTGTTTAGAATATGCACTTTTGGACACATTCCTGAAAGAAGTGCTTATTCTACCTTCACAAGTCCAATCTATCCATTTGTCTTCTCCAGAGACAGGCCCTGTAAGGGGTGGCCTGAGCACAGCCTCCTCTGGAATAGCTCTGGACCTGGGACTGTCTGAGAGAGGACCTGCAGGAAAAGGTAAATAAAGGGGTTTTTTCTCCATTACATCTGATGAAGTTTTCAGCAATCCCTACACTAAAAGCAGGTATGTATTACATATAAATACATAATAAATAAATATTTACAGTTAAATAAGCGCACATGTATTGGTACTTAGAAGAACAGGAGGTGGAGACATCTGCAAAAGCTTCCATCATTTTAACCACTTCTGCCAATATGCTGTCAGTCACACTTGTAAAAACTACTTATTATTAGCTTGTAAGTTCATTTTTCATATATTGCAGTGTCTAAAATGAGCTCGAGGAATGTTTTTCCCTGGTTTTGTTTGTTGGAAATAATTTAACCACATCTTTAAGTTATTTTGTTTTATAAATAGAAGCAGCAAAAATAGGAATTGTCCTGCTCTTCATTCTGACCTTTTGACATAGTCTTGTCAGTCAGACTTTTTCTCACCATTTCTGAATCTGTTCCAATTCCTGCTCAGAGATCCTAAGACATTTCAGACCTGCCACAGCCATAAATCCACACTGAAGGACTGTCTCATCCATCTTTTTAGGCTTCCCAATGGAGAGAAGCATCCCTGGAACTGGAAAAGAGCAGAAGAATCACCCCACCTTTCACCAAACTGGAAAATTCTATTTTAAAATATCAGCTTTTTAGAGAGCAGAGATCAATTCTCTGAACCTGTGATTTATTCAGTGAATTAACATGAATGAGTCAAAACCCAAGAAGGCACACGGGGCAGAATTTCCTGTTGGAGACAGTAACCCAGGATTGATACTGACAGGAGCAGGGAAACAGTCTAGAGCTGCAGAGGGGAAGATGGGATTACACATGGGAGAAAGGAGGATGCAGAGGGAACAGAAATCTTCCCTCCCTCCTCTTCCTCCTCTCCCTCCTTCTCCTGCAATCCAACCATCAGCCCTTTCCATCCTTTCCCTGGCAAATTCCCAGAAGAGGTCCTTTTGATGTCTTTTTCCTGATATGGAACACTGTGTTCTTTCAAATCTTATGAATAATTACCACAATATCAGTTCTTTGTGAGTAGAAGGAGCCACAGAGACATTAGGATTGGGATTTGGTGATGCCAAAACCTCAGCAGCACAATAGCCATTACAATAGATCACTCCTGCATTTGGTCTAGGGGCACCATAGCTCAAATTGAACTGTATTTCAAATGAGAACAACAAAAAAAGTTGTTTCCTTCAGCAAAACATGGTCACGGCCACAGCTATCACTGCAGAAGAACAAGAGGTTAGGACTGTATTTTCTAAATAACCAAGACAGAAACCACTGAATGCTCAGCTGAGTTTGAATATTACAAAAGAAAAAATTACTTATGAAAGATTACAAAGGATTGCTAATTATTCTCACTGCAGTCCAATTTGACTTGTATGTTCTATCTTCATAGGGATCTTTCTCCCCTTTAAATATTGCCTTGCCCCTTTGCTGTCTTGCTCATTCAGCAGTATTCTAAGAGCCATAATTCATGGACTGAAGCAATAATTTAGAGAAGGTAAAATCTTGTCCTTCAAAGTTTCTGATAGCTCTGAAAACACTTGTATCTTCACAAGAGAGCCCTCAAGCAGTGAAAACAATGATGTGTCAAATGACAACTTTGCTTTGCAGTGTGCCAGCGCCTGACCTTTCTGCAAGAGAGAGGACGTGGGAGAGCGCAGAGGGAGCTGCCCCAGCTTGGAGAAATGCTGTTCTGTTTAACTGAACGATGCCCAGAGGAATTTGAGTCTTATGGCTGCTACTGTGGCCAAGAGGGGAGAGGTGATCCCATCGATGCACTGGACAGGTGTGGGCTCCTCTGTATGTGCCATTAACTGTGGTGTTATTGTGGTGCCAAGGAAGACCAGTACATCATTTTTGGGCATTGTATAGCTATCTAGCAGTAGTCAACTCACATTTTGGGAGAAAAAATCCACTTAAATAAATTAAAAACAAAAGACTCTAATGTGACTAAACCACATTCTAGTGTTGTTTCAATGTTTTGGAGAGAACTTATTGATTCAATTAAAATAAGAAAGGAGAATGATGGGAGGTAAACAGAGCAGAAGGAGCACATCAAATAGATGAGGGTAAGGGTCACAGTGAAACTTGGCTAAGAGGTGGCTTGGAAAGTGACTTATGAAGAGAAGAATTAACATCCACCCAGGGCACAGTGTCCTCCAGAAGGGAGCAGAGCTGGAGCAAAGTTCTGTTGGAGCTGCAGCCAAGGGCCAGCATAGCTGATGATGAGGGGCAGTGCAGAGAATTCCACAAATAAAAGTGCCTCTGGGAGCATTATATTTACAGCTAAAAATCCCTTCCTCTGTGGAAGTTCCTAACAGTTGGGGCACATAATTCTAAGTACAGAACAAACCTTTTTCCTGCACTCACACACAAGCAAGACAGCCCACACATGAGAAATTGGATTAGATGATGGCATGATCTGGGTATCATGATGCAGTTTTCAGATTTCCAGCAAAGATTTGTACACTAGAAGACACTTCTCATGGCAAAACAGGTCATGGTTACAACATGGTAATTACGTGTCTGTCTTAAAATTAAAACACACCACTGTTAAACATATGACACAAAAGGAATTAGGAAGAGGGAAATGAAAGTAGGAACAAGTATAGGAAGAAAGTAGGAACAGCTTGGGTTGTTTTTTGTTCTTCATAGAAAAAAAAAAAAATCTAGAGTATGAAAACTAGAATTTTTTTAATTTTAATGGGTATTGAAAATAAAGACACACATAGTTGTGAGCATTTGGGGATTCAGAAGACTAAGTATTTTCTACTTCTACTGCTGATTTTAGATGCTGCTTCTCTCATCACTGCTGTATGGAGCAAGTTAAGAAACTTGGATGTCATGCAGAAAGGAATTTGAGATCTGAAGTTGTATGTTTAGATCACACTCCAAAATGTAAGTTTGTGTGAGAGGAAATTCTCGTGTCCTGATGGCAGTGTATCAACATAATGGACTGAATGATACCATGACAGAGCTGCTAGGGCTGAGTACGGAGACAGAAATATTTAGCTTACAAAAAATTAAGAGTGCTTACTATAAAATTGAACTTTTTTCCTAGTTGAGACACAGACTATTACACTGCTGTGTATGTAACCAGGTTAGGCTGAGAAAATTACATTCAGACATCTTATGATTGCAGACAGAAGTCAGCTATTTGTGTATTTACATTCACTAATTCAACTAAAGCCAGCAGAACCTTCCACTGCCCAGCACCTTGGTGTCAAGCTTTTGTTTAGGTAATTAATGGTGACTTTGGGGACTAAAACTCATGGCAGATTTGAAAATTTTTATTTTTAAAGGCTGCAATTTACCTGTGGTAAATTATACATGAAGTAAGTTTGATGTCTTTCAAACATTAATTGTGAAACTTCTCTTTCAGGCATTGGCTGGAGCACGTGTGAGAAGCTCCTCTGTGCCTGCGACAAGGCTGCGGCTGAGTGCATGGCCTCTGCCTTCTTCAACGAGAGCCTGAAGCTTCCCCACGGGCAGCTGTGCCGAGAGGAGAAGCTCTCCTGCCCAGGTGGCCCTGCTGAAAGGCCTCCAGCAGGCACAGAAACAGGCACAGGGGGTTCCAGCTCTGAGGAGAGCAGTGAGGAGGAAGGAGCCCTGCGCAGCGGGTTCCGAAGAGCCAAGAGAGGGACGCAGCAGCACATTGGGAACTCCAGAACTGTGGGACACGAGGGCAGATAAGCACCCACCTCCAGGGGCTTGGCAGCTGCCAAACACTGAGTACCTGCTCCTTATCCTCTGCACACTGCTTCACACTCTCCAGCACACAAATGACGTAATCATAGACTAGGATTAGGTGTTGGACTGTATTAACTTCTTACTGTAGGGAAGGTCAGCACTATGGACCATCCATCTTAAATAACTATTTGGCAGTGTTCTATATAATTTCACTTGATTTTTTATGTAAAAACTCTTATGATCAGACTGACTTCTGTTAACTGTGCACTTGGTTCAGACTGGATCTTGCTGATGGTGGCCAAGTATGCCAGGTTTTTAATTAAACCAACTAAGCAACTACTCCAAATTCTTCTGCAAACATTCTTCCTTTACTGAGCTTAGCAGGAAACCCAGAAGCAAAGATAAAGCAATTACATGAAAATCAGGTCCTTTTTTCATTCCTGTCTATAGCTATGTGTGACTTCCTTCTGAAGGCAACAGAAGGTCCAAAATGCTGGACAGACCCTCCTCTTAGAGAAGTCTCTTCCCTCCCTGGGGCCCAACTTAAGGACATGAGCAGGAAACTTCCCAGCCTGGTACAGCCCTTGGATGTTACTTGTTATTGCTCTTCCATGTTGGGGGTGATGAAGTCACAACGTGCAGTCCCAGGGAGATCAAAAGAGACTTCAGTGCCTTGGAATGGCTGATCAGGAAATGTGGAGCACAGGTCATTTTTTCCCCTAGCTTTGCAGCAACAGACAGACCCAGTCTATCAATACTTGGCTACATGGCTGGGGTCACAGCCAGAATTTGGGTTTTCTTGGTAATGGGATGATCAGCACAGCACCAGACCAGTTTGTGTCAGATGTGATTCATGTTTCTCACACAGGCAAGAGGGTCTTTGCTCATGAGCTCTCAGGGCATACTGTCAGGCTTTAAGACAGACTTGAAGGGAGAGAGGTGTAATATCAGGCCATGAGAAACCTCTAGAGATCCCTCCCAACCTATTATATGACTCACCAACACTTCCTAGAACCAAAAATGTTGCTACAAACCTCCCAGTGATTCAGCTGCTCTAAAAGGTCTGGATTTCTTCTCCATCATCTTGTTCTAGGGCTGAACTTACTCACAAAGTATTCCTACAGATCTATGACTGTATCCTCATGCTGGGTGCAGAGATGCTGCCCTTGTTCTTCCAGATCCTGCAGCAGTTCACTAAACCCCAGCATCTGATCCTGTGTGAACAGAACAGTGTGAGAACAGCAGGTGAAAATGCCTGTGAATGTTCTTGAATGAGCAGTTTATATTCTATAAACTTGAGCAGTTTATATTCTATAAACTTCTGGATGGTGGTATGTTACCTTCCTACATTAAAAGTGCAAAGGGTTACTACAGCACAAAAATGCCCCAAACAAAACCCTAAACAAACAAATAAAAAAGCAAACACTACCAACCCCCTGCAAAGTGCAAACAAACAAACAAACAAACAAAAATCCTACCACACAAACTCCCAAAATAAACCCCAAAGGTATTCAGTAGTGAATCCCTCCAGATCCCAGCGGCTACACCATCAGTACCAGTGAAAAAACCAACACAACAAAAATACTTTCTTTAAGGGAAGTCAGAGAGGTCAGATAAGCAACGTGAGAAATTTTATTTGCAGACAAGATTTTAATTAACTCCCCCTTGATGCTGTACAGAAAAAGGATATCTCAGTACCGAAGCAAAACACTAAAACTGCAAAATGCTCATTTTTGTCCTATGATGAGGATGAGATCTGCATTACATTGCAACTTTTATAAAATTTTATTATAGAGATGAAAAATTATTTTACATTTCACAGAATTTATAAATAAATATTGCAATGAGAAAGTGAAATGAATAATGAGCTGAAATGTAGAAAACTGGCCTGTAAACAAGTGAATTAATTGCACTGTAAGAGTAACAATAACATCAGTTCATCTCTGACAAGAGTGGTGCTGTTGCTCTTTACACTGCACCTTAAAATAAACTCCCATTCCTTTCTGCTAATTATTACTACCTTCATGGTTATGCAGTCACTCTACAATGCTGAATTTTCTGACTGCAGAGATAGGGATGGATCACTTAATCAATCACGCAAAAGTAAAATTACAAAATAAATATGCCGTTGTTCAGGCAGTGTTATCATTAATTCCTTTGAGCTTTTTTCCCCAGTATTTTTTATTTCAGGAAGAGTTTAACACCCAAATTGTGCCCTAATTACTACCACATGAATTGTGTTGATAAAGTGAAGTCCTAAATAATCTAGTCATGATTAGCTACATCTATTCGTAATCAGAGATCAGTGCTAAAATAATTTTAAAAATGACAAGCAGATAAAAAAGAAACATGTTAGCATAGCTTTTTTCTTTCTTCTCTCATTCTCAGTCACTTTACACCATATTTTTCATAGATTTGGGGCACAGCTGACCAAAATCTAGCTGTTTCCCAAAAGCAAACAACTAATTTATTAACTACTAATCTACAAATATTTCCTACTTCAGTATTTTAACTTTTTAAGCACTGAATTGTTTGCCTGGCCCATGGGCAGGAACACCTTTCATTAGGCCAGGTTGCTCAAAGCCCCATCCAACCTGGCCATGAACACTTCCACAGCTTCTGTGGGCAGCCTGTTCCAGTGCCTCACCACCCTCACAGGAAAGAACTTCTTCCTAATATCTAATCCTATTCTTTCAGTTTGAAGTCATTCCTCCTTGTCTTATCACTGCATGCTCTTGCCCAAAGTCCCTCTTCAGCTCTCCTGCATCCCTTTTAGGTACTACAAAGTGCTATAAGGTTTCCCCAGAGACAAGGGAAATTATGTTTCTCCAGGATGAACAGCCCCAACTCCATCTGTCTCCATAGCAGAGATGCTCCAGCCCCTTGATCAGCTTTGTGGCCTCCTCTGACAAGTCAACATCTTTCTTGTTTTGGGGGCTCCAGAGCTGGCTGCAGGACCTCAGGCTGCAGGACCTCAGGTGGGGTCTCACAAGGGCACAGCAGAAGGGACAATCCTTTCCCTTGCCCTGCTGCCCATGGGGCACTGGGTGCAGCCCAGAACACATTTGGTTCCTGGGCTGCCAGAGCACACTGCTGGGACACGCTGAGCTTCTCACCCACCAACACCCCAAAGCCCTCCCCAGGGCTGCTCTCAATCCATTTTTCTCCCAGTCTGTGTTTGAGCTTGGGGTTGCCCTGATCTCAGGGGCAGGACCTTGCACTTGCCCTCATTGAACCTCATGAGATTCCCACAGCCTCACCTCTCAAGCCTGTCCAGGTTTAATAATAAATAAATGTAATAGTTTAATAATGATGCAATGCTGTAATATCTGCAAAAAAAAAAAAAGTGTGTAAACTGAGGGCTATTTTAAATGCTAAAAAAATTAGTAATGAACATAATTGTGAGCAATAAAAATTGACTGACACCTTAGAAAAGATTAATTTTTAAATTTTGGTTTACTTTATTGCTTAAATACAGATTGCACAGTGTGTTCTTACATTTATGAAACTGTTTCATTACGTACAGTACAGAATATATGACCATTGGAACAATAGACAAATTAGCCCTACTCTGATTTTGGACAACAGGCTATTTCTACCTTTTAAAATCACCATGAAATTAATTTATCTTAAAGTGACTCACTACCAAAAGCTATATTTTTTTCAAGATGACATAATAGGAAAGAGAACCCCAAGCAACAGCTGGAATACATTTAAACTGGGTACCAATTATAGCCATTAAGACAGTGCTCAGTGCTCAGATAACACAGGGCCAGTCTGCATAAGGAGCTTTTAAGTTCTGCAGCTTGTCTGAAGAACATAAACAGATCAGTAAAACAAAGCAGCTTTGTACTGTACAACAAACAGCATTCTTAATTCTTTTGGTTTCATTCATTGGTTCATATTACAATAATTACCAAAACAATACATTTTACAGTCACTCCCATCTCCCACGTCTAGAAAGGCCAGAGTGAACCAATTATCAACTTACAGATTCCCTGAATTTCCATAAAGGAAGAAATCAAATATCACATATCAATATCAAATATATCAATCACGTCTCAATCAAATATACAGAGTGTTACAAGCCCTTCACTCCCTGCACTACACCTGCACAACACCTGCATTTCCCAAACTGAACATTGGAAACACAGAAACCTACCATCACCATGAAGGAAAAATACTTCCATCAACAGAACAGAAAATGAAATGCTGAATCTACTTTTTTCACATGCAGCATTCATGCAACAGAATTCAATCACAGAAACAATCCTGTATTTACAGCACAGTTTCCATACTGCACAAGTGCAAACAGAAGTACATTCTTTATTACTTAGACTCCTTCTTTTTGTACAAAAGTGCCCAGTGATATTCTTAAAAAAATGACAGAGTGGGTAGGTGTTTTACATTGTATCCCTATGTTGGATTTACTTTTTAAAAAATTACACTCTTTATACAGGCCAAAAAACTATTATCTTACCTTAAAAAAAAAAAAGAAAAAAAAAGTGAAAACTAAAAGCTAAGAGTCCTATTTATGTGTAGACTGTGGTCTGATCAGGCTGATACGCTGCAGCAGTAAAAATCACAACGGAATGCTGTAGATAAGGGGCTGTTTCGTCATCCACTAACAGCTGTGATTGCACTGTTAAACTGAAAAGAAGGTCTCAATTACCTTTTGAGCTTTGTGAATGCCTTCTGAAAGTCTCAGCATGTCATCTCATAGGTTTAAGTAGCTGATATTTCTCTGATGTCATGACACATCTGGTTTTTCAAAAAACTTAAAATCCTTTTTACAGTAGGTTTGCAAATGCTCCAAACAGTCAGCAAATTGGCAGGGCTTCATAATCCTTCAGATCTTGAGTTATGCAATCAAAGATTAATTTAGGTAGGGATTTCTCAAAGTCATCTAAACCAAGCACCTGCTCAAAGCAGGGCTAGCTGAAGTTAGATTACTTTGTTCATGCTCACTGTTCATCCAAAACACTCAATTAAATGTCTACACTTATTATAATTATTTGAGAGCATTCATTCATGCTTGCCCTGCCCCACTCAGATTCAGATAGATTAAGGGACTTCAAACTTAGTATTAATGGCATCAATGAATGCTGCTTTTTTTTTTTTTTTTTGCCTGCAGGATTTAGTGAGTCATAAAGACTGCCTTGACAATTATCATCAAATGTCCATGATTTACTCTATCAGTTTAACTTTATTTACATTTGAATAGTACATGCTCAGATACGTAAACCTATGAAAGTTACCTTAAAGGTTTGGGAAATGAAACAAAAACAAACACAGAGATGCATCTCTAAAAATGCTTTTGCTTGAAAATATATGTAATAAATTCTTGATTTTTAAATGGTTTAATTTTCTTTCAATTTCTAAAATATCACTAAAAAGCTGTTATAAACTACAGAGAAATGTCTTATAGAATATAGTTTCAGTATTTATGATTTAAAATGCCCTCAGAATATTTTCTGCTATACTAAATATATCTTTCCTGTATTTATACTAAAGCAGACAGTAAAATACTACAGTGTTTTCAAAAGTACAGTCTGTAAACCATACATCTTAAGACATGAAATATATTGCACAATTCCGTGCTTCAAGAGGAGATTTTTCCTCTCTTATGCAAAGCTTAAGACTTAACTTTTAGCAAGAAACACAGGACATATACTGGATGTATCTATCTAAAAAGCACATTATGTGATGCATCAAAATATACTTAACAAGTGTCCATTAATTCATTCACTGTATTTGAACATGTGTAAGGTTTTGGTTTATTCCACCTATTCCAAAACAAACAAGTTGAGTAGCTATGACAGTATGAACAAGAGGGAGCTCAGCTAGTGCTCCACTGGTCACACCGAATGAGATGAAGCAAGTCAAAAGCATTCTAGGTTGACATAGAATTGAGGAGGAGAGGAGTAAAAAAAAAAAAAAAAAACAAACAACAAATCAACCAACCAAAAAGCAAAACAAACAAACAAAAAAAACCCGAAACAAAAAAAAGGCTTTAATAGGTTTTTCAGTTACAATATCTCAAATTAAAGGAATTTGAAGCAATACAAATTCCTAGAGTAACTGAAATATTTACCTATATGGCAAGACAAGTTTTAAATCTGACTTTTACATGTACTCAAATATGAAACATGGTATGTGAAAAACCTAACTCAAAATATATTACAGAATAAAACAATTCAAGACAGTTTCATGAATTTGGCTAAAATAATCTGTATTTGGCTCATGTCCATCATTATATTAAAGTTAGATACAATAAACAATAAAATTTGAAAACTCATCTTGTTCTTTCTATTGTACTCTACTCTAAATAATGTCCAGCAGACTTCAGAAGACACTTAATACACACAAAGATCTGGAAACTTCATCTCATAGACTGGAACAGAATGGTAATGAGCATGTCCAGCAGTAATGGTCATCGTTCCTGAGGGGCTAGGCGGAGGACTGTGTGAGAAGCACAACCAACACACAGAATTTATGGTTATATGGATTGCTTTTTTATAACTTTACACACTTACAGGCAAGAAACAAGAGCAAACTACCCCCCCCATATATATACCAACAGTATATCATAAAATAATAAAATACTAACAATATTTTATTCTAGTCCTGAAATGCTAATGGAATTATCATGCCCTAAAGATTTTTATATTCTCATCTATATCATCAATTTCACTGATGTTACAAAACTATCAAAATGCATCTTATTGTAATAAATACTATTTATCCTGCATAATGATGTGCACAACTCTCTATAACACCATGTACTACTTGGGGTGCTCAGTGTTTAATTACTTTCTCAACCTGATGCAGCAATGGGAAAGCACCAGCATCTTGCAATACTACTGATAGACACAGAGATACTGAAAGACACAGCAAGATGGTTTCTGGATATTCTCCACTACCAGGAAGATTCAAAGTACTAAGAAAATTAAAGTGATGAAAAGTACTCTTTTTCAGTGTGCTGGTTTTGGCTTGCATAATTTTTTCTTTACAGTAGCTGGTACAGGGCTGTATTTTGGATTTGTGCTAGAAACAGTGTCGATAACACAGGGATATTTTTGTTACTACCCAGCAGAGCTTACACAGAGTCAAGGTCTTTTCTCCTCACACTGCTGTGCCAGGTTGTAGGCTGCAAGTGGCAGGAAGGTGGGAGGGGACACAGCTGACCCCAGCTGACCCACGGGACACCCCCTATCATAGCGTGTCATGCTCAGCAGTAACAGCTTTAAAGAAGTAGGAAAAAAGGGACATTCAGAGTGATGGCATTTGCCTTCTCAAAGAGCCCTGCTTGGCTGGAGGTGGCTGAACACCTGCCTGCCCAGGGGAAGAGAATGAATTTCTCACTTTGCTTTGTTAGCATGTGTGACTTTTGCTTTACCTACTAAATTGTTCTTATCTCAACCCATGGTTTTTCTCTTTTACCCTTCCAGTTCTCCATCCTGCTGAGAATGGTTAAGCCAGTGGCTACATGAGGCTAATCAGGGTTAAACCACAGCATTCAGTTAAGGCAAATATTTTCTCCCTATCACATGTGTTTGAGAGCATGATGACACAACCATCTGAAAATAGCCACAATTGCTTTAAAAGTGTTTTTTTAGTTATGATATTCTTCTTGCATAAAGCCTTACCGGATGGTGAGTTCCAGTATCTGTGCCAGTCTATCGTGAAGCAAGTTTGCCTAGGGGAAAAAAAAAATTAAAATCGAATTATTAACTCATAGCTATTGAACTGAGCTACAGTGGGTGTGCCAGGCCATACTCAGGTGAGTGTGTTCTACACTGCCACATTTTTTAATTTGCTTTGCCGCTGCTGCAAGGATTCTGAGCCTGAAGATGCATTTGAGATTGAGTGAGCCTGTCCTGGAGTGCCAAGAATTATAGAGCAAATTCTGCTCTTGCAGACAGGAGTTTAACAAACCTGAAATACATTTAGTTATTTAAAATACACAGTGGGTTAAATGCTGCTCCAGTTATCCCAGAATGAAACAGGAATGGACTGTGAACCTGGATTTCAAGGAAAATAACAAGGTGAAGAATGTACTAGCTACTCATTCTTCCTATACCATTTGGAAGGTAAACAAAAACACACTTCAAATTACTGCAATCTCCCAGCATTGAAAGCAGTGGAGCCAAAACAAAGAACTGAACTTCTAAAGAAGCAACAGCAGCAGTGACATGCCAACTTAAATCACCTTCAGTCAGCAGGTGCCCACTAATGCACTGATACCCTCAGTGCTAACATTTTGCAGAAACTCACTTTGGTTTCACACTGAGCTGCAATTTCTTCAAATGGTGCTTTTTGGAACTTTTCAATCACAAGACGCCTCTTTTCCTTTTCCTGTTCTTCAAGTCCATTGCTTTCTTAAAAGAACAATGAAAACAAAATAAAGACAAATGCAATCTTTGCCTATGAAGTACAAGATATATCAAAAGCACACTGCAGAAGTGAGCAAGGCTTGTGCTTGAAGTGATGCAACCATTCTCAAGTGAGATGTCATGCAGCATCTCTCCTAAAGCAAAATGCAGATAAAGTTTCAGGGAGATGATTTGAGGACCCAATTTTCCCCCTTTCTTACCAAGTCTTTAATTACAAGTAACATCCAGGCTCACATTTGCTTTACTGCCTGCACTTCTCACTTACTGCACACAGGTTCAGACTGAAGAGGAAACAAGACCCTCCCAGTATCATGCTGACAGGTGGCCAGAGTTTTCTATCAGAATCTGGGAAAAGCCAGTCCAACCTCCACAACCTAACTGAACATACAAGCAGCTGGAACTTTGCAGCATCTAATGAATTTAAGTAGCTCAGGGATTGGGCACACTTGGAATACTGTCAGATTAAATGACTATTTGGAATGTGTCTCCTGTTCTAAACATCAATGTTTAATCCATATTTCAAACAGGGTTTTGGTAGACTGCAAAGCATTAATTAGCAATTACTGTTAATAATATGAAATAAGGAATCTGGATAATTCTGTGTTCTCATAGCCAGGTGACTTGTCAGAAAAATATTCTTTTAAAATATCTTAGTACTTTAAAATCCATGATGTGTAATTTACAACCTATTCTTGAATGCACTGAAGAACCAAAAAAAAAAGTAATCACTCAATGTAACTTGAATATCTCACATTTATAGCTTTGTCTGTGCCACAAATGTAACAGCTGACAAGCATTTTCAGATACTTTTCATTCAGTCCTATTAGCTTCAGAAAATGAATTCACGAACATTATCAAGATATAATTCCAGAGATTTAGAAGTAAACAACAGGAGTTCTAAATAAATTTACCAGCTGAAAAGAAATAAAGTAATATTTTGTTACTCTGACCTCTCCCTTTCCTCCAGCAATTCCATAGTAATTGAGAACTATGCTGCACAAACACAACTGTAATAAATCTTACCAATGGCTTTCTTCAAAGCTTCAAAGGTGATTTCTTCAGTATTATCAACCTAAACACATAGAAACAAAATTTAATCATCACATATAACATATAAGCTTCTAAAAAATAAGGAATATGATAAACACAGAAGGCCAAAACAGCCAGAACTCTTCTGCCTTACAAGTCTCTAATAACTTTATTTGGACTTTCTGCGACAGCCAACAGATCACAATTCACATTTTTAAGCCACTGAAGTTAGTGAGGAAATTTTTATCAAATGAGATCAAGGAAAACTTTCCAAATTGTAGTCAAGATGCTCTAAGGCAATAAAACTTTATAAATGGATTTTGATTTTGGCAGAAGAGTCCTTTAGGTCATGAATAAGCTGCAGTGTTTCTACACTGTAAAATCTCAGTACTGGTTTTTAGTTGTTGCTAGTAATGTCAATGGACAGTGGAGTGCAGAGAGGAAACTGGTGACTGCTTTAGGCTAACTTTGTACCTTCCAAAGTATGGATGGTACAAATAATTTGGTGCTTACATCATAAACACTGGATGTAACAAGTGTCTTCATATAACAAGTTATGTCTGATGAGAAAATTGGTTAATCTACTGATACAAACATCCAATTGCTGCTGCAGATGTTCTTCAGCAGGAACTGCTTGAGGATGCAAAATTACCAAAGTGTTTCAATTCGTTATAGATGGAGTTTCCATACCAGTAAATATACTTATAGTGAAGCCACCCTCATGGCATTAGGGGAGAATGTTTAGATGGCAGAACAGTCTTCACCTGAACATAACGGTTTCTTGGCTTAAAGTTCCCCACTTCAAACCTTTCAACATGTAAACCTTCCAACATGTAAACAGGCAGCATTTTTATTTTTCCTGATAACTTCACATTCACTGGCAGAAGAACTGCATTTGTATTGGATACAATAACAGCTATTTTATGGATAAACAATCTTCTATCTCAGTGCAGAAATTATACCATATATCATTATGTCCTAAAACATCCATTAATTAAGTAGGTAATCCTCTCAATCATAAAGATTTGGGCTTGTTTTCTTACAGTTTTGTTCTGCTGATGGTTATGGATTGTTATACTGACTAATCTATGCAGCAAGAAAACCAGATTTCATATATAGGTATGAAGGTGCAGTCAGCTAATTGGAAAATACTGTCTTCTCCTCTGCCTTGTAAACAAACCTCATAAAGCAAGCAAAGGAGGAATATTCTGCTTCCTGTTTCTGATTTTTAAATTCTTGGTTTTAAGAGGTAAAAAGTAATTAATTATCTGAGACACTGGACTACATTAAAACCACATTAAGCTGAGAACCCATAAAAAGATTTTACCTACAACCACTACATCCACTTCAAAAAGGTCTGTGCATCAATGCGTGACATAACATCACTTAACTTGAAATCTGAAATGGAAACTTCTCTCATTTAATTCTACATTCAAGGGAGTTGTTCAATTACATGTAACCACATAAAATGCTTGATTTTAAAAAAGAATATTAATGCCAAACAGCCTCAGTCCCGTGAGGAGCATTTGCTTGCTTCAGAAAGCTAGAGATCTGATTGTATCACTTATTTTTCAAACACCTTTTTATTCTTTCTCATGAATTTTTATCTGTATCCTTGCTAAAGCACAAAAGCAAGAAGTGAACACAAAAGATCAACTGAGGTATCATGAGCACAAAGCAAAAAGAAATAATAACAGTAGTAATAATAGTAATAATAATAATGATGATGATAATGTGAAACATCACTTCTGTCTAAAGGAAAGCTTGCTCCTTTGCTATATCTTAATACTGAATTTATAACTAACACTCAGCTTGACTCAGTCCACACATTTTGCTTCGTGTCTCCAGGCAGTCTGTGCTTGAGGATGTTAAAAGTAGGAATCATCTGTACCTCATCTGAGGTACAAACACCTCATTTTAACAGCTGATCTCCATATACCCAGCAGAAATCTAGTTAATAAAAATCAGCAGAACCTTGAAAAATATTCAGTAGAAGTAGAAATTTATTTTAAGAAATACTTCAAATGAAGTGTCAAGTGATGTGGGATAATTTTAATTATAACGCGGTCTTCCTAAGGAATAATTAGCATCAGCTCCTGTACCCTACATAGGAACTTTTTGTTGCTACTTTATCCTTCCTGTGACTTTTATGTGCTGCATGCCAAATTCTTCTGGAGGGGAACAGTGACACTGGTGCACACAGCCTGTCCCACTCAGAGACTGCAGGTCTCCCACCAGGCTTCTATTTCTCTAGGCTTGCATCTCACAGCTCCAGGTTGTTGAACAAGTCTCACAAATACTTAAAATTGATACAGGGATACAGATGCTGAAATTTATTGTATCCCTCAAAACTCAAAGAAAACATTTTAGAATATTTACTCATAAAATGCCAGTTGTTCAGCACATAAATAAATGTATTGCTACACCATAATCTGCAGTACTATCTGTAAAAACTGTAGTGACAAAATACTTTACTCTTTTATACAGTAAGATCAGCAGAGTGTCTTTGACAACTGCAAACACACAACATAAAAAAACCAAACCCCCAAAATATTTAACACTGCTAGAATAATCAGATATTCGATTTCCTGGGAAGACTTCACTTGCATTCCCTCTTCTCCCTCCACTCAGGATGCTGCTTTAAAATAATCTGGGATTTTCATACCTTATCCTCTGTGGCGTTGCCAGACAGAATATCCACCTGAAGAGACACTGCTTCCACAATACTCTTCCTCCTGGAGAGTCTGTCCTCATCTAGCACAAGAAGAAATTATCTCACTTTTTGCATAACACTCTTGAAACATAAGCAAATTTCTACTCATCAGATGCAGATTTATTTCCATATGCCTGTTTAAACCAAGATCATCTATTTTATCATTTGAATTGTGAAAAATGATACATTTAGAGTTACTGCTCTAAATTACTAAATATGAAGAAAAATAACCTTTTTATAGTTCCTCCCTCCTCTCACTACAGATCTTTTCAACATTCCCTTGAAAGTCCAGAATTTTAAAAATTGAGGTCTTATTCAAATGCATAATAAATAACATAGCACATGATCATACATAGCTGTAAAATCCTTTACAAAAGCCTGAACTTTTTTGTTGTTGTTGTTGTGAAATTGAAATACTAAGGTCTTAATTTTAAGGTATTCTCAAACAGAAAAGGGCTTCTTGGAAGATCATTCATTGACAGAAGAAACAAAGATTTCTGAATGGAAATGAACAACAGTCCTTCCTTATTCTTGTTGCTACAAGTACCATATTCAGCAAGTCTAAAAATCTACTGGGTGAAAAAAATTCTCTCCCTTTCTCACTTCCTACAAATATTTCAGCAGGTCCAGGTGGCCTAAAAAGTTGTCAGAATAAGAGCAACTGTGCTGATACTAAAAGAAGCAGCACAATTTAATTAATGCATAAGGGGATTATGATCAAATGATCCATCAGTTGATGGAATCTCCTTGTGTGACTGCAGTCCTGGGACAATGCACCACTAGTGTTTTCTCATTTTTGACATTTAATATATTAAAAAAAGATTTTAATGAACAGTAAATATACATTTTAAGACTTGTCACACGGATCCTCTGACAAACAGACACTTGAGTGGCCTGACTCTTGTGTATCTCATTAAAAAACTCATGAATTGCAATGTCACATTTTAGATTTTAGCCAAGATCAAGCCATTTGATTGATCAAATTATTGCTATTATTATTTGACATTTGTCTATTGCACTAGACAGTTACAAGCAGCTACAGGCCCTTGATACTTAAAAAAGGAGAAGGACTGTAAAACTCCCCCATGACAAGGTAATTTATGCTGGTTCTTCTGCAACCTTTGTTTGAACCATTTCTAGCCAAGCAAACTGCTTTTGCAGTACAAATATTGAGCATGAACAAACAAAATTCATTCCAGCAGAGCTGAACATACTCAGCTTTTAAAAACCAAGAAATAACTTTCAGAAGTTGCATAAATGAAATGTCATTTTAAGATCGAGAGGCAGTGAAAGAATAAGATTAGGGAAAAACACCTGAATTCTACAAATATTTGCCAGGTTCTCAGAGGTCCTGAGCATTTGAAATGGCATTCTGAAGGATTTACTGAATTTTTAATCTCTGATAGCTCACTGGTACATGACCCAATACATTCCAGATCTGAGGAAAGCACCTCAGCTCCCAAGAGAAAACACTTGACAAAACCACATCTCTGCTGCCATCTTGCTGCTCTCTCTATAATTGACACACAAACAAAAAGATACATTTTAGGGACTACTTTGGATAGAATTCATTTTTGTAATGGATGCCTCACTAAATTTGCATATGATATATGTCCATTTATCTCTAATTACAACATATTAAGTGGGTAAAAAAATTGTGAGAATTACCATTTTTTCTCTTATAAGATAGTGCTCATCCACAGACATGAAGGAGCCCAAAGGATTGAGGACAGTGATGGAGCCCCAACAGCCACTTTACTGCTCCAGGCCCTGCCAAGGCTGTCCCAGAAGCAATGGGAGCAGCTCTGTGTGTCACCTCACTGACCCAGGTGGGATCCATCACTTTTGACAAGGGACAATGGCTTTAAACTAGAAGAGGGTAGATTGAGATTAGATACTAGAAGAAATTCTTTCCCATGAGGGTGGTGAGGCACTGGCACAGGCTGGATGGGGCTTGGAACAATCTGGGATAGTAGGAGTCCCTGCCCATTGTCAGGGGGCTTGGAACAAAATGACCTTTAAGGTACCTCTTTTCCTGGGTGAGGGACTCTATTCCTTGTGCAGTCATTATCCTGAATGGCCAGTGACTAAGATGAATCATCATTCTTTGAACAACTGAGACCTTCTTCCAGTTTTCTACAGGTTTTTGTAATGTCACTCAAAGAGGTAATTAGTACCATCACAAAAATGATACCTATGGCTCTACTACCTGCCAGGAAAACAAAACAGGAAGCTACCATTTGGCAGAGTACCAAATCATGAGGAAACACAACAGCAAAGCCCACAGCAGCTAACATTGCTACAGGCATGTCAAGGAGAGAAATAATAAAAAAAAGCATAAGGAAACACTAAGTGCACTAAGTACAACACAATTTCTGGCCTAAAGGTCTTTAGGCCTTCTAAAAGCATTTTTTGACTGCACATCCTATAGGGACACAGCACAGACAGGAGACCAGGCTGACCTACAGCTCATTTTTACCTTTTGATTTGTGTTTGCATTTATGAGGTTTTTTTCCTGATGGAAATAGAGTTGAATTATATATATATATATACATACATATACATATATATATATAAAATTATTAGACAAAAAAAAAATTGAAAGTCTTGTAAATTAAGTTTTCTCCCTCCCTCAGTAAGAAAGAGAAACAGGTATAAAAATTTGCAAATATGAATCTCTTTTGAGTTGTTAAGAAGTATCAAGACATGAAACAAAGACAACATGACAAAATTATGCTTGTAAGTCATGGTTAAGCATTGTATCACTGATATCTGGAAATAGCAGAAATAATTAGGATGAAATATTTACTGGGTGTTTTGGGTTCAACCCTAGGTTTCACAGGAACATACAAAAAATGTATCTTTTTTATTAAGATTAATGATCTCTTTTTAAAAATTACATTCTAGCATTATAATATTAATAGCAGAAATGTAACATCTCATTGCAGTAAAAAAAGAAAAGCTTAGGAATTCCAAAATATTCACTTGGTCCTGATGTAGTTAAATGAAAAGCTTGGGAAGCTCAATATGTTACAGGATTAGAGATTAGTGAACTTAACTAGCTATGGCAACAGTCAAGGAACAAGTTTTGGTTGCTGCTCTTTAAAAAAAAAAACCCATCTGATTCACATATGCCAAGACCTAGGATTAAATTTGGCAATTTCTCATCACCTGCAGAGGCAGTTAATCACACACTTTCAGCTAAACTCAATTAATGTTGATGTCAGAACTTACGTCTGTTCCTGTGTGGGAATGCATTTTTAGCAAAGTATACAAGAAAACCTTAGTGAGGTCATTTGGGTACAAATATATCTCAGTTTCTAGAAGAAGCTTAACATAAACTTCAAACCAGGCTATCTTCCTCACTCCATTCTCATTCACTCAAAGCCTGTAACATTTCCTCACTTGCTGCTCACCTCTTCTGCCAATACTAAAATATAATGTCAACTATTTTTTAAGATGCCAGAGGAAATAAGTACAGGAACATTATCCTTTGTAGAAGAAGACAACCAGGAACAGAAAACAGACACTGGCTGTGCTGGAACATATCACTAATGTGCCTGCTTGCATTTGGAACAAAACCACAGCTGCTGTCTGGAGAACTCGATTCCTCCCACCACAACTCTCTAAAACAGATATTCAAGAGCAGGCAGCAATTCTGTGAATCAGACTGCAAGAGAACACATCTGGCATTCACTGCTTGCATGTACTTTGGCTCTTTCTATGTGTGAGCTACAGAATACAGAAATCACATTTTACTGCTAGGTTCTTTAAAAAGGCCATGCTTTGGGCTGGGTTCCCCCTAGCCTATTACATAGCAACCAGTTATATACAGCCACAAAACACACATGGTTAAGAACAAATTGTTCAACCAATTATTTCAGTGAGTTGTTCAATTGGCTGTTGAAAATATGTTAAAAGCCAAAAGTATACAAATGTCACATACTAGCTAGTCCTTCTCACATTATTCACTCAGCCTGTGCAGCACAAACTCCCACGACCCTTCCTCAGCCATCACTTTATTTCCACTGTTACTTGACACTAAGCTTGCATAGGTATCTGATGGAGGAAAACATCTCATTCTTGCTCAAATTAACACCTGCTCATTGAGAATTTAGCTAAGACAAATAAATCAGCACAAGACCATACGGCAAAAATACAGAGTATTTTTCACCCAATGTTTACAGGAAAAGGATAAAGTAAGCTGACTTGTATATTCCTTCCTCATTTTCTAGATCAAGTTAGCACAGGTATTCTTTTGAAGGAAAGACTTCATTAAAAAGAGTCAAAGTGGGTTCTAGGACTTTGTGCCTCACCTCCATTCTTTAAGGAAAAAAATCTTATAAGGACAAATAATTGAAATTTCTTAGCA